>NC_037675.1:71157436-71457436 GCF_003255815.1 Theropithecus gelada | reverse complement strand
TTTGTATTTTACATGTCAATGTGCCTGAGGAATGTCACCTTCACCACTCTCTTGCTTCCTAATGCTCTATACAAAGAGGGCTGACTATATTTATTGAAGTAGTGTAAAAACTTAGAGATTTTATAAGAGAACAAGGGGCTCCCTTCACCTCTCCTGGTCCCTCAGGTCACATATGAAAGCATTTTTACAAGATAGGAACTGGAATTCCTCATTTCTCCCACGTTCCTGCTTGTTTTTAAACTTCATGAAGCTCTTTTTCCAGCCTGTGGGGTAGTTCTTGCTCCAGTAAGAGGAATCTTAGCTGTCATAATCCTGTGGAGCCTGGGTTTTTAGAGAAAGAGATCTCTGTGCCCTACAGACCTTTTCCCAACAAATGTGGGAAGACCTGGCTTTCACACACACACACATACACGCAAATAAACAGACATAAGATGTCATCATGAAACTGCCCACGGATCTTTAGGCTTTCTGCATTGACATAAATACATTTTCTAAGGGGAGGGGGGGAGAAATTAAAAAACACCTGTTAATTTTAAACACATTTTTTAAGAAAAAAATAACTAAAAAAGAAACAGTGCTCATGTCATAAGCTATGTTGACAGTTGCCAGTGGAAATGTTGGGTTGGTTCAAAAAAAAAATAAAAGCTATACTTATATCTCTCTACGTACAGCTTGCTTCTCCCTGTGTTTCTTCAGTGGAAGGTCCAGGGGGCCACAGTGGGCTTCTTCTGAGGAGATGTGACTCAGGTGAAGGTGTCACCACCTCTTACACTCAGGTGCCAATGTGTCAAACCCAGTATATTTTAAGCAAAAGTACTTCAGGAAAATGCCACTTGTCAAAACCCAAACTTTGCGAAGTTGGAAGATGTAAGTAGTAGTAAGAGCTGTGGTAGTTATGGAAGAAGGAGGTTTCTGTATCAGAAAGGCATTGGCCGTGCCAGACTCCAGCTAGGAAAACAGTGCCCTGAACCTATTACCAACAGACATGTTTGCACTCATTCATTTACTCATCATTCATTCAACAAGCAATTTAGGAGCATGTTGAATATATTGAATGACACTCTGGTGATACAAAGAAGAGCAAGACATAGCTCCTGACCTCAAGAAACTCACAGTCTAGGCTGGGCATGGTGGCTCATGCCTGTAATCCCAGCACTTTGGGAGGCAGAGGCGGGTGGATTGCTTGAGGTCAGGAGTTCAAGACAAGCCTGGCTAACAGGTCTACCAAAAATTTTAAAAGTTAGCCAGGCATGGTGGCACATGCCTGTAATCCCAGTCACTCAGAAGGCTGAGGCACAATAATTGCCTGAACACAGGAGACAGAGCTTGCAGTGAGCTGAGATTGTGCCACGACACTCCAGCCTAGGCGACAGAGCAGACTCTGTCTAAAACAAAACAAAACAAACAAAAAAACTCACAGTCTACGTAGGGGAAGTGATCCAGAAGCCCACTAAACCTGTTCAAAGAACGGGGCAATGCTGCGAAGGCCTGGTGGGGGGATCTTGTGGAACCCAAGGCAGGAGGCACAGCCGCCAGGCCGTAGGAGCCTGAAAGCCATCAGGAACCGAGCCCACTCTCCCCACCTTCGCCAGGCCATCTGGTCTCTCTCACCCTTGCTTCCTTCTGCCCATTGGGCCCATCCTCTTCTTTTATCTCCCAAGGGGCTTCCTCTGATTTATTTTCTTACACACAGCCCAGCACAGTCACCAGCCCTGACATTATATCATGACCTCACAGCTTTGATCACCACAATGAACTGGAACTTCCCTCTTTTCCTCTGAGTGCAAATTCTCAATCGAGAGAATATGGCCAACTCTCCATCTCCAGAGGGCCATTCTGAGAAGGCAGAATCCTTTGTAGAAGGCAGTCACAGTGTTGGGGTGCCTGTGGATTGGGTGTTTTGTGTCAAATGTTCACTCTTGGTACAGACAACCCAGGTGTGGAGAGGAGGGTGATGATCACATTGTAGGTACTATTGCCCCTTCTGAAAGCCAAGTGATGGGAAGGGGTTTATGACGCTTGTGGACACCAAAGTGCAAATACTAATGGCAGTCCTATGCCCTGAGCACTCTAAAAGTGACCTAAACAGAGTGCCATGGGAACACAATGGAAGAAAATATCAACTCAGCCTGGAAGAATTGGGAAAGACTTCACAGAGAATGTAACAGGTAAGTAGGATCTTGAAGGAAGATGAAATCATGATTTACTTTGGTGAGGGGCTTCATATTGAAGGATGGACAAAAAGTGAACAGCACATTCAAAGGCACATGCGTAAAGCATGACATGGCACAGTCATGGAATGGCAGCAGTCAGCATGGCTAGGATAGAAGTCAAGAGGAAGGCTAAGGGTAGGTGGATCCTAACTGTGGCCCCACTGTGCCCTCTGCTGAGGTTTAGAAGTTGTCTGCAATAGGGTCCTGGGCTTAAACTTATGGCCAAAAATGGGGCTGAGAAAGCAGCATCAGGAACACAATTCCTACCATGGAAGCTAAGAACGAGATGTCAATGGGATTTGTGAGTGTAACAGATTAGCACAAAAAGCAGGCAGGGAAAGAGGTTGGACTAAAAGCCTCATTCAGTTTTTTTTTGCCAGCCACTAAGTGAAAAATGAAAAAAAAAATGTCTTTTAGCAGATTAAATGGTAGATACAAAATCACAAAATCCATTTGTGCCCATCATCACTACCATTTTCTGAGTCCTTTCTGGGTTATCCAGGTGTTAGGCTTTGTCAAAACAGGAGATGGAATGAACAATAGGAGGAGAGTTGAGGAACACATCCCAGGAATCTGAAGCCCTGGGTACTAGCTTAGATGCCCCCACTAACAATCCCTCTTCTCTTTGGATTCATCTTCTCTCTGGATCACAATTTCCTGAACTATAAGTGAGGTTTTCATAAAAGACCTCTGAAGCCAATTACTTCTAGCTTTAATATTGTGGTCCTAGAATATATACAAAAGCAGTGTGTGTGTGCGTGTGCACACATGCATGCACACGTGCATGCACACACTCAAACTGCCCGGCTACCTTAATTGACACACCATTGCAGATGCCCCTTTGCAACTCCTTGGCCCTATGGCCAGTGTATTAGTCAATATGAAGAAGATGTTGTTAGCCATTGTGCACGTGTTCATTTTCAGCACTTCTTACTGATAGCCACAACACGCCCACCTCTTTGGCTCATTTATCATTAGGGCAATGTTAGCTGCTGTAATAAATAAACCCCAATATTTCAATGCCTTAGCAAGATAAAATTTTATTTCTCACTCCTGTAATAATCCAATAAAGATGTTCTTGCAGGTGGCTTTCATCCATGTGATGATTCAGGGACTCAGTTTCCTTCTATTTTGTAACTCTGTCAGCCTCTGGGGCCCTGGAGTGTTCTTCATCTAGCAGTAGATGGAACAAAAATTAGAAAAAGCCCACACACACACTTCTGACTACCTTGGTTTTGAAGTAGTACTCATTACTTTCACTCATATTCTTTTATTAGTAAAAGCTGGTCACTTCAACCTACTCACATGCAACGGGGACTAGGAGATATTATTCTTGTCAGGGCAGCCACTTCCCACTGACCATTCTATACTGCAAAAGGATGAAATGTGTTTGAATGTTTGCCTCTGCCACACTCCCCTTTGTGATTAAAGATAGATATTTTTACTATCGATGGCTAAGAGCAATCTGACCTATGTCTATGTGGATTTTCGTGGTTTACAAAAAGCCTTTCATATACATGTGTTTGAGTCTGATAAGAACCACAAGTGGTAGATACTCCTATTTTATCAACAAAGTTCTGAGGGTTTAGATGATTTCCCAGGAGAATGCAGATAGTAACAGGCAGACACAAACACAGGTCTTCTGATTCCAAATTCAAGCTCTTTCCAGAATATTATGGCCCTTGCGACAAACACCAGAACAAAGAATGAGACTTAGAGGAAGCTGGATCTAGCCAGCGAGAGAGAGTTTCCTAGAGAGGCAGCCAGGGTCCGGGGAGGGAAGGCGAGAGAAGCCAGTCAGCAACTGGTTCTCTCACCCTACCACAGTTCTCTCCTCCTCTCCTTTGTCTCCATTCTTACTTAGTGAGGCACTTCCTCTGGGGGCACCTGAATGGTCGATGTGCCAGTAAAAGCCAAGGGCAGACTGATGGAAATTTCCAAAAGAGAAATTTAACTGTGACAAAGTGATTTGGATTAAGTAGCCTGATTACAATTTTTGATGGAGTGTCATCTGGCCCCAGGGAGGGGGTGATTCAAAAGACATCTTCTTGGCAAAGTGAATCCAAAAAAGACTCCTGGAACACGGCCCTGGTTGGTGTGTCATATGGCATTTATGGCATTTTCAGGAAGGAACAAAGGAGAGGGGAAGTCAAACTGACTTTATGAAAACTAAGATCAGCCTTTACTAGTAAACTTATTCTTTCTTTTCTTTTTTCTTACAGTTTTACTGAAGTGTAATGAACAAATAAAAATTATATATATTTGAGGTCTACAATATGATGTTTTGGTATTTGTTTACTTTGTGGAATGGTCACCACAATCAAACTGGTTAGCATATCTGTCACCTCATATAGTTGCCCTTTTTTGTGATGCGAATACTTAGGATCTATTCTCTTAGCAAATTTCAAGTACTCAACACATTGTCATCAACTATAGTCACCGTGCTGGACATTAGGTCTCCAGAACTTGTTCCTCTTATAACCGCAGGTGTGTACTCTTTGAGCAACAGCTTCCTCTCTCCCCCACCCATCCCCTGATAGCCACCCTTCTACACTCTGTGTCTATGAGTTCCAACTTTTGTAGATTCCACGTATAAGTGAAATCATGCCGTAGTTGTGTTTTCTGTGCCTGGCGTATTTCACGTAGCATAATGTCTTACAACTTCATCCATGTTGTCACAAGTGGCAGAATTTCTTTCTTTTTTAAGGCCAATTAATACTCCATTATATGCATATTGTGTGTGTGTGCATATACACATACACACACACACACACTACAACTTCTCTATTCATTCATCTGTCGACAGACAATTGGGTTATTTCCACATCTTGGCTATTCTGAAGAATGCCGCATTGAACATGCATATACAGATACCTCTTCGAGATGCTGATTTCATTTGCTTTGAATATATTCCCAGAAATGGGATTGCATCATTCTTTCTTAAAAATCTGGAAAGGAGGTGTAGCCCAAGGTAAACTATTCTAGTACCTCAAATCTTTAGATTCTGATTTCTAATCTTAGTCCTTTCTGCTGTTTCTCAAGTTCTTTCTAGCTTCTACCTCAGCAAAAACACAATGGGAGTGGTTGTCATTCTGTCATCTTCACAAACTGCAAATTACATCAGTGGGATTGCTTCTACAGTGCATGATAACTGTTGTTTCTTTTGTTTGTTTGTTTTTGGTTTTGGTTTTTTTTTTGCTATGATCATCACCTCTGACTGAGTCCTTACTCAATCAATTTCTCCTTCCATGACTATGGGGCAGGCATTAAAACCTGGTGGCCAGCAGACTTGATGTGTTTGATTCCTATAGTGCTTTTTCAAAGCTGGAATAGTTGTCAATGTTTTAAAACAGAAACATGTTGTGTAAAAATCTGGATTCTCTGGCCACACTGGGTGGGCATTCTTATGAGGCCACAACTCCAGTGGAACTGCTAAGTGGCCACCCTGTCTACGTACACAGTGTTTACTCTCTCAGTTTACTAGAGTTCTTACCCAACCCATGTCTCTTATTCATGTGACGAGTCCGGTTCTGAGGCCATTTGTACACATGACACCTGCTATGGATCAAGGCTTGAGGTATTGCATTTTGGCCTTTGCATGTTGATGCTTGTCTCCAGTGTTCTGTGGGGTTTGAAGCCCAGATCTACTATTTTTACCTCTTGTGGAATTTTAAACAATTGACTGCCTCCCTGAGCTTCAGTTTCCCTAATCCAAAAATACAGTTTTGCAACAATTAAACAAACCATTCTCAAGTCAATTGCCACAGTGTTTAGCACCTTCCATACACCCTAGAAATGTTAAACTTGAGTATTAAGATTTGGAGAGATGGTCAAGGGACACCAGCACCTCCAAGTCAGGTGAGCCTCTAGACACTGTGGAGAAGAGAGGCAGACATGTTTGGTGTCAAAGAAAGGGTGACATGGAAGAGGCAGCAGGCCAAAGGAGTTCATTAATGCTAATAAGTAAGTCAGGTAATGGTGGGCCTGAAGAAGAGAGTGAAGCTTTGTGAGAAGTTATGTCATCTGTCCAAGGTCATTCCACAAGTAAGTGGCAGAGCTGGGCTTAATATCTAGATTGGCCATTATCTTCATATGCACCTGTTGGGTAGGTAAGACAGTTATTATTTACTGCCAGGGTAGTGAAGAAGAAAGCACAGATCGTAAGTAGGATAACTTATCTGGTTTGCCTAGGACTTTTCTGGTTTTACCACTGAAAGTCCTGTGTCCTAGGAAATCCCTCAGTCCTGGAAAACTGGGACAGTTGGTCACCCTAAAATATTGTGTCTTACAGAGTTAGTAAGAGATGGACTGTCTACATGCACCTTCTACTCTGTTGTGCTGCCATATTTTCCAGCCATTCCATTCCTTTTACTCTTAGCCAACATCTCAGTTAGATAAGGTTCTTTCCTTGGTCGGATAACCCAAACTTTCATTCCCACAAGATTTGAATTCTTGGCATGTTGCTCAGTTTTCAGTTGACCAGTACTTTTGGGCAAGGGAGTATGAAAAGGTACATCAGATGAATTCCCACATTGCAAACCCAGTCCTTCGTATTCTCATTATGCAACAGCAACCTGATTTCCCCCAGGTAATTAGGACATTCACCTCACCAGTTCAGTGAACCCAAAATCACTAGGAGGCAGTATCTACTTCTAATTCATCAGAACCAGAAGTCTTCCTTGGTGCAAGCATTTCTCCATTGGTCATTGGGACTTCCAAACCTGCTGAGACCAAAACTATAGAAACAGAAAGTAAGATTCTTCAAGTGGGTTATTAGGCATAATAATGAGAGGCATCACCCATCTCTACCCCTTAGTGTCCAGAACTATGATCCCTTCTATGGGTAGATAGCACTAGATATTGGCCCCTAATTACAGCATATACTGCATTCAGTATGATAGCATCTTAATATCACAAGGTATTATCTTCTAGCTGATGCTGTAATTGAGCCTGAATCAGGTCATTCCACCTTTGGGTAATGGGAAAAGTGGTAAGACCAGTGACCTGGTCAGACAATGTTGTGAAAGATATCATTGCAATGGATAAAACATTCAAAGTCCATAAACGGACACCCTAGTAAAAACACTATGGGCAAGAAAGGCAAATTCATACCCAGAATATGAGTCTATCCTCTGTGAAGACTGACTGCTACATTTTCTATAATGGCGATTGTCCAAGGAAATCAATCTGACACCATATAACCCGCTGGCCTTTTGGGGAGATATTGCCACGTCAATGGCTCATCAGTTGCTTCTGCTGTGAGCAGGTCATACACTCATCAGTGGCAGTAACCAAATGGGCCTTGGTGAGAGGACAGCCATGCTGTTGAGTCCAAGTATGGCCTCCATCCCTGTTGACATGCCATTTTGTTCATGGATCCACTGAGCCAGCATCAGGGTGGCTAGAGAGAGGGGCCAACTAATATTAATGAAAGCATAAGTCATGGGCCAGCTAATATTAATCAAAGCATAAGTCATGACTCATAACAGCATGAGTCGTATGGAGAACGTCTACCACCATGGTTGCTCTCTGATAGGCATTTGTATGGGGCACTGTATCTTCACACTACGGGGCCCATTCCATACACGGAATTCCTAAATTCCTAATTTTTCTTGCCACCAATTAGCTTCAAGTCCTCAGTGAGCCAGTCACCCATTGTCTACTGCATGAATTGGTGTAGATCCATGATTCAGGCCCAAGTGGACAGTTCAACGTACTGCCTGAAGTTCTGTCCACTGGGAAAATTTCTATCCACCAGTCTTTGATGGTCTCCTATGAGTACGGTTACAGACGACGCTGTCCGCTTCTGGCTGGTGCTGGCATACTGTGCAGAAATAGGTTCATGCTTTCTTCTCATTTATTCACTGGTCACAGGGAATTCCCCATGAGGTCAACATATGGTTGAGGGAAAGGCAGCAAAGCTGTTACCTGGAGTTACCACAGGAGTCAAAACGCCTGTTTGTGGGGGTTACTGGTGCTTTCTTGACATGAATGTGCTGTTTTCCCTATATACATACCATTTCCATTTTATAATGGAATATTTCTGAGCAAGTTCAATTATATAATTTATTGGGAAAGGTACCCAGTTCTACATGGGTAGGTTAAGTCATATGTTATTTGGTGTTACTCCTTCCCTACTCATGACCTGAAGAGTCCTGATGGGGTCCGGCATTTAATTAATGCTGCAACTTGGGTTTGGTCCATATCCCTATGGTCCCTGCAGCTGTAGGAGAGGAGGGACTTCTTTAAAGTTTCCTGGGAGGACTTCCAGTTCTCCCTGTGCATATTCATAGCTTTTAATTTGTCTTTTTCCCCATGTATGTTCTCTAGGGTCATGTAAAGAATCAGGTGATGCCATAATTTTTGAAAATACTGCAATTACCCTAGTAACAAAGTGTTAGAACTGCTTGATCTCCCAGCACCTTGCCCTCCACTTTATTCTCTACCCCATTCAGTGATAATTTGAGTATTCATGATGCCACCATTTACCGTGAACTACCTGGGTCCTATTTGCCCTCATCAAGGAAGTTATCCTTGAGCTGCTCATGACCAACCCAAACCCAGAGTTCCACTTTATGAGTTTGCTTCCTCCTAGGCCCAAGTGGCAGGAGAGGAGAGGTTTCAGGAACTGAGGAGAGAGAATCAGGTAGATAGGCCTCTTAGAAAGGAGTGATACCTTTCAGTCAAAAAACATAGCCAGCTCAAGGCAACCTTACAAGGAATAACACCCTGTCTTCCCTCCCCTCCCACTCTCCCATCTCCCACTGGACTCCTGGTCATCCAGAGAGCACAAGAACTCCATTGATGCCATGCATAAAAGTTAGTCCCCCAGGCAGAGCAACAGCAGGTGAAGAATGGGGAAAGAATGGCTCCAGAGGGGCAGGCAGGAGATTTCTGCACACCATATAGATTTGTTGCAATGATTTCATGAGGTAACAGGCTTAGCAAAATGTCTGACATACAGTGAGAACTCCCGGGCAAAAACACTGAGGAGACCCAGAGAGGTGAAGCCAATGGCTCAAGGACACACAGCTAGTTCATAGCAAAACCAGGCTGAAGACTCCTGTAGTAGGTGCTCTCTCCACTGGCCCTGCCTTTCCTGCCAGATTGTATGATTTTGCTGCTATTAATCTGTTCCTCCATTTTTAGCTCTCCTCTAGAAGTTACAGCTCCATCACGCAGCCCGCATCATAATGCTTTTTGCAATGGCATGTGCATCCCATCAGGCTATCTCTACCTTATTTCACTGTCTTATCAGGTATATTTCATTATACCTTTCCCTAAACAACTCACTTTTTAGAATCTGATACAGTGAGCTACTCAACATCTCAGTAGACACACTTCTTTCCATAATTTAATGGAATTTTCCATTTATATATGCTATATGCCTCTTTAAATGTGTAGCAAAATAATCGCTATTAAGAATGCTAAATTAGGAGTTGACAGAAGTGAATTCTAATTCTGGTTCCATCACAAGCTAAGTGTTTGACCTGGAGATGGCCACTTCACCTATCTATTGAGATTTTAGATTTTTCACGTATAACCATTAGAATAGATGATTGTTTAGGCTCCTCCCAGTGCCAACACTCACTGATGATAAAAAGAAGGAGGAGGAGGATGACTGACAGATAGTGAGCTGCAGCTTTGTACCAGGCACCGCGCTGAGTACATTACCCTCATCTCACTGCTATGTTGCAGCAGTGAGAAAAACACCTTTCTGTTTTGAGCCAGAGAGGTTGGGAAGGGTGTATTTACTGCGGCTTATACTGGTCTCTCCTGACTGAGTCGTATGAGCAGTCGAGCAACGTGTCCATCATCGTGTGGAGAGACCACATCCAAGTATGCAGTGTATGTGACCATCAAGTGTGTGAATTCTCAGGGTTGCCCTGAACTTGTAGACAGGTCTGGTCTGGGGTGCCACATACAGGACCATCGACCAGTAGCTAGAGTTAGTGCTCTGGCTAGGAGGATACAGGCAAGACAGCCTTCACAGAGTGCATCCTGACAGAGGAAAAAGGGGCAGTGCAGAGAGGGAGCAGCCATCTACAGGTGGCGTAGAAGAATAGAAGGAATTGGCCAGAGCGCCCCACCAAGACTTGACAAAAAATGACAAGAGAGACTTGTGTCCCATAAGTAGCACAGACACTTGCAGGAGTAGGCAGGCATGGAACCAAGGTAATGGCCCTTTCCCTTATCAACTCATGAAAGGCACACAAAGTGGAATGTTGATCCAGACCCTAGGGTTGAGAGCTTGCTTCGGCAGAGCTGCATGAAAAGATCAAGCTTCACCTATTTCCACCCGTGTAGCAGAAACAGGCCTAATGCCACAGACCAGAAGGTCAGGGTGCCTGGGAAGTCTTCAGCCTCCTTGGCGAGCACAACTGTGGCCTTGCAGGTCATTCAGGAACTTGGGGGTAAATGGCCAGATGAACAGCCTGGCGATCTAGGGTTTTTTTTTTTTTTTTAGTTTTTGTTTGGTTTTTTGGTTTTTTATTTTGTTGTTGTTGTTTTGCTTTTTTTATTTTTTGGTGTTTTTTTGTTGGTGTTAATCTACAAGGGGGTTGGTGCTACCAGCTTCCCATCCCACTCGGATCCTTTTGGGGACCAGGAGTAAGGATGGGCCTGGGGCCCCTTCTTTGTTGGCATCACAGCACCCCTGAAAAGATGCCTGGCCCCAGCGGCAATTACTTCTCAGCATCCTGACTAAAAATGTCCCCAGTCTTCCCCACCCCACAGAGGCTGAGCATAGCTCACGAATCTCCAGGTGGAGGAAGAAACAGGATAGATGCACTTTTCCTTGACTCTTGGTCCTACTGTCCTTGTGAATGCAGGGGAAGGCAGAAGGGGCTTGCAGCTTGCCCTGCAGTCAAGTGTGAGCTCAGACCTGCCCCTTTCCATGCCAGGCTGGGGATCTCTGCTGGAGGCAAGGTCAACCCCAAAGCTCCCAGTGAGGGATAAGTACCTCCCTGCAGGAACAAGTGCCTGCCTTATTTCTCTTCCCCAAATCCCCAAAGCCTGTACAGGCTTCAGCAAAGTGGTGGCTTTTAATAAGACCTTAACTGTTCTGAGGAAAAAATGCACTTACTGCTGGATGGAACTCCCACCAGGGCCCAAGCTGGACAGGAAGGAGATGGTTGCAGTTCTAACCCTTCAAGGAAGGTAGCTGAGGAGTAGGCAGAGCTCCAGGCCTGGAGTCAGAAAATCTAAGGATAATTCCTGCTCCGCCTTTCCAGTTGGGTGACCCCAGCAAGTCACTGAACTCTTGAGTCTGGGTCCACACTTGAGAAATAGGAACAAGAGTCACTGGGTTGTGGTATTACACACGTATGACAGGGCCTGTATATGCAGTAGGCAATGTCTGGCACATGGTAAGCGTGCCGTGAACCACCTGTCCTCTTTTCTGAGCTGCAACGAAGGACCAGCCCTGGACGAGGAGGGGCCTGCATGACCATATTCAGGGTGTAGACCCTGTCCCAAGAAAGCTTAACTAGAGAAAAGGCTGCAGGAGTTTTACAAGGGGAATTATCTTCCGTTCACCTGAAAAGACAAAGGGGCAGAGTGTGGCACAAGGAATCTGGAGAAGGTTCTCAAGGTCATTTCCAGGGACAACTGTGTGTGCAGAGAGGGAAAAAGGCAAAGAGGTTGGTCATGCTGGAGAAAACCTAGAGCCTCCACCCCTGCTGCCAATCCTTGTTCAGTTCTCCAGCTCTGCAAACCAGACCTGCAGCCTCAGCCAGAATAGATACCCCACAAAACTGGGGCACAGACTGAAAAACTCCACTGGGGGTCTGCTCCCCATCTAAGGCTACCTCTCAGCCTGGCGTCTTGTCTTCTGAATGATGGCAATGTACTCACTTCCAACAGCCTGAAGCCATGGAATAGGCCCCTCCCCCAGCCCTGCCCCCAAAGCTCTGCCAGCAACATCCCCTGCATTACAGTGAGGAGAAGGGAATGGCAGTCAGGGAGGGGCATCCCGTGGGGCAGGTATATGTGGGTGGAGGTAAGAGGAACAATTACAGAGAGTGCACAAACACCGTCAGCAAGGGAGTCCCCTCTCTAAGTGCAGTACCGCCCGGTGGCCACTTCCGGGTCCCCTACTAGGTTCATCATTGGCAGCGCCTCAGATGTCCTTGGACGGAAGTGGAGAGCACCCAGGCCAGGGAAATGAACTAAGCTTTCTAGGAAGTAAAGCCTTTTCATTAAAGGAAGCCACCCAAAGAAAGAGGCAACAGCCACCAAGGTTTATCCATTTTTATTTTTTATAAAACAAGCTACAAATAGTTTCCCTCTCTCCTTCACAAAGGAAAACCACACAACACTGCCTACACACATGATCCTGTGGGAGACAAGATGCCTGGGGAGATCTCGAAGATCCAAACATCTACAGGCAGGCGCCGTCTCCACGTGCACATGCTTCCTCCAGGCCTGAAAGTGGGGCCAGGGTCTCATGCAAGGCCCATTCAGCTCCAGCAGGTTGAGTTCTCTCACTGGGGCTA
The DNA here is from genome assembly GCF_003255815.1 of Theropithecus gelada. Classification (NCBI taxonomy): domain Eukaryota; kingdom Metazoa; phylum Chordata; class Mammalia; order Primates; family Cercopithecidae; genus Theropithecus; species Theropithecus gelada. The sequence continues at coordinate 71,444,727 of NC_037675.1, read as the reverse complement.
CCGAGAGAAGACTTCCTTCCCACCTTTCCACGTTGGGCCGGGGCCACCAGTCATTCCTAAGACAACCTCTAGGACTGTCTCCAGGATAGCAGGGACCTCCTTTAGCCCAAGACCCCATCAGATCCTGTCCTGAGAAAGTTCCTCCCACAGGGACAGTGCTTGTGGTGCCCATGCCTTCCAGACCCGTAACGGGATACACAGTCTGCCAAGGTGGAGATACTTATAGGGATATTGGGTTGAAATACAAGATGAGGCCAGATTTGCAAGGGTGATCTGAGGAGGGCACCAGTCCAGGGCTACCCAACCTCCCTTACTGCCACCACAGCTGCTTATGGGAAGGGGCGCTGAGGGTCACTTGCTGCTCTGCCTGAAGGCCACTCGAATAGGCACAGCACCTGGGCAGAGGGAGCTGCGCCTCGGACCAGAAGGCTGGGCAGCCCATCCTGGAATCCCGGGAAGATGCCTGTGACACCTGCAGAAAGCTGGGCCGGGATTTCCCCGTAGCCGGGTTATCACCCCGGCCCTTCTGACGGAGGCAGAATAGGACACCCAACATCAGTTTTACTTCTGGAATTAGCTTAAAGCCTGGAAGCCCCTAAGAAAACTTGAAGGAACAGGAAGAACCTCAGTACTGGGATTTTTAAAAACCAACAAAACAACTTTAGTGTTACCAACAAGGTGACTGGCACCTCCCCCAACCCACCCACCCAGGCCTGTGACAGTCACTGGGACAACAGCAGGAGATGGAGGAGAGGAGAGGTCATACCCAATCTGCCCCTGGCACTGAGACAGCTGCGTCTCTGGGAGCCTCACTGGTAGGTCTGCAGGGAGGTGAAGAGTTTCCCTGTTGGTGCCACACCCCTCAGTGTAGGCATTCTGTCCTGTCCCCTCCCCCGCTTAGACATCAAACACCTGCTTTTTAAAAGGTCCTGTTGTGTTGCTTTCTCTTCTTTGCCTCCCCTCTTATACTTTATACAGAGTAGATGCTAAGCATGGATGAAAATGTTTTGAGTGACGTAATGCCAATCCTTTGTGGATAACTTGCTCAGAGGGTCAGTAAGATACTGGTGTACCCACCAACGCTGGGCCCTCTGGGGATGTGGAGAGCAGGAACGTATGGACTCTGTGAGAGCCGCTACCTGTGCGGGCTATCCATGGGATCTGGACTCCCTTCCTCTCCAAGGGCAGTTTCCATCTCTCCTTAGCCCAACCTCCCTGGACAAGGCCCAGAGACAAGTGACTTGTCAATTTTGACAACTAATGGCATGGGACAATATAGTCCTCCCACCAGAAGAGAACTCGTGGAGTCCGCAGTACGATTGCAGGACTCCCGTCTTTATACACAAAGGTCAGTCTCCAGACAGAAGTTTAGTAGGCCCAGGATAGAGTCCTGGGTTTTAGAAAGCTGGACTATGTGTCCAGAGCGCCCACCACCCCCAGCAGGGAGAGGAAGAGAAATAAACAAACAGCAATGCCAATGCCTGTACAAAAGAACTATACAATTTACATATATATTTATATACAGCATATAAATCTCTTCTCAGCCCCAACAACACCCTCCCCACCCCCCCCAAAACCCCCTAAAAGTTGTCAGTAGCAGATCCAAAAACTTACAATAAGAGAGAGAATAAAGTCTTTCTTCCCTTTCCTTTTCCCACTGTGGTATTAGATATTGGTGTTTTAAAATGAAACCAAAACAAAACACGCAAATAAGAGTTATTAAAAGTGCAAACATGGTGGGCACCACTTATGTTACATGGGATGTGGCCAGGCCATGGGCAATGCTGAAGGTTGGGTGTCTGGTGGTCCATCCTGCCTCCCTGGACTCTCCATCTGCTCTTGGGCTTTCTGCTCCTTAGACGAGGCGTCCTACTGAGAGGAGGAAGGAGAATGCAAAAAGCAAAAACAAAAACATTGTGAGAAATCCAACTATGTCCATCAATTTCCCCACAAGTGCAGCTTTTCCACCTGCTGTCAGCTCTGAGGCTAGGTGGGGCACAGGTCACCTGGACTTGCAGATGAGCATCTTTTACCAGCCTGTCCTTTGCCACTTTGAGGTACCACCACGGCAACCGAAATAAGTCTGGCATTGGAGAGAACAAGGCTTTGTCTAGGAAGTGTGGGTTGCAGGGTGTGCACTCTGTTCAAATCACACTACTCTCACACACCAGCCTTTCAGCTTGGGGCTGGGGTGGAAACAGCAGGGGTTTGTTTACAGGTGGGGATGGCAGAATCCCCTGGGCACTGACCCAATATTTCTCCCGTGTCCTCAGCAAACAACTTGAAAATGGGAGCCTAAGTCACCTGGCCAATCCCTCCACCCCTGGCGATCCCAGAAACGGGCAACTGAGCGGGTTCATGCCTGCTCATTCTCCCTGGGGGAAACTGTACCAAGGCTACCATCTGCAACAAACCAGGAACATGTGACACTGAGTGGCCTTGACCCAGAGAACTGGCACCTTCTCCCGTATCCTGGCTCCCTGTCCCCTCTGGCCCCCAGAATAAAGAGCAAACTTGGTAAAGAGCAAACGGTTTGTTTGGCCCTGCTTTTTGCTTTGTGGGTGTCTATGGCCCAGGTGAACTTATTACTGGCCAACGCCTTCATGCAAAGTCCCTTTCCCATAAGGCCTGGCTTCTGCTGGGCACCTCTTTGCAATCCCTCAGCTATCCACTAAGAAGGGCTCTGGTGCTGATGCACCTGGGCAGAACCGTCCCAGGTCTTGGTTCCCCAAGTCACAGAACGTCGGAGGTAGAAGGAATCCAGCAGTGGCTCGGAGCAGATGAGTGACTTACACAAAGTCCCAGGCTCATTCTGCTGACACCCACCTCTCCCCACGGGGGGCTGAGCCATTGTGGAAACTTCCATGCCTGCTCCAGCAGGACCTGGTCTCCTGTAGAGGAGCAGGGAGCTGGGGGCAAGCACATCAAGAGCTGGGCCCGCCCTGAGATGCTTAGGGCCACGTGACTGTGTACGCCCCTAAACCTCTCTGGATTGGTCTAGAACTTGGGAGCTAGAACCGCAGCTGCACGGCTTCTGCTCTGCCTCCCTCACAGAATTGCCTTGAGGATCCACTGAATTCATGGAGGAGGAGAAAGGGCTTTGAGGAGTGAACAGTGCTGCAGAACCCAAGCCCACCCATTGGTCATGTGAGCCACAGCTCCACATCCCCTGGGTTACGCCAATATTCCTTACAACTGGAGAAAGAGAGAGTGGACATGGGGTGGTGTGGGCGTGGGGTAGATATCGGGGTGGATAGTGGTTTATTCAGTTTTACAGAGGAGGACACGAACTCTGAAAGGAGGTGACAGCCCCAAGGCAGGCAGGTTGGAAGTGGCAGAACCAGGCTGCTGACTTCAAATCCCACCTTTCCTCCGCTCCCTCCAGCAGCCGCTTCTCTCCTTGCTGAGTAGAAAGGTCAGCACATCTAAAAAGGAGGTGCACAGCACTCCTGCCCACCAGGCTGAGATGCGTGAAGCAAAATGGACAGCTAGCTGTAACCAGCAATTTTTCATAGAGGCTTATGTGCTAATCCTGTTACTTAAGTCCTATCAGTTAATCCTCAGAGTGATTTTATTTGAGAGTGATACAATTATCTCCATCTTAGGATGATGAAACTGAGGCTTGGAGATATCAAGTAACCCACCCAGGATGGCACAGCTTCCACGCGGCAAAGCGAATTCCAACCTAGCTAGCTGCCTCCAGAATGATGCTCTGAGCCACCAGGGAGGACAGAGAAGAAGCCTAAGCCCCAGGCAGGTGGCATCCTCAGACAAGGCAAAAGAAAAACTGATAGTTCTGAGAAAAGGAGGCACTAGACCCCACCCCACCTGCCTCACAGGGCGGTGACAATGATCCCAGTGAAGGTGCTTTATAAATTGGGAAAGTGAAGAAAGAGGCATGTTATGCAGAGAATTCAGCTCTTCAGGGAGGAGTCTGGTTGGTAAAATATCTGTGTTCAAGTGGAATTTCCAAAAATTCAGTCCCTTGGACCCAGAACTCTACTGGTCCCCAAACTCTGCACCCTTCCCCCAGCCAGCTTCTGCCCTCACCTAGCATGCAAGCCCCTCACAGCCCACCAGAGGGCACTGCACAACATGGGATGGATGACCAATGCATTGGCTCTGCTCCCGGAGCCGCTGCACACCATCGACCACAGGGGCTTTTCCGCCACCCAACAGAGCAGAGGGATGGAGGGGGCAGTTCTGAAAGTCATGCCTTCACTCCCTGGACATGTTCCTCTATCGCTACCAACTTCTTTTGCGCCTTCACTATGTACCAGGTATCGTGCTAAGTTCTTCACACGCATTATCTAGTTACATCCTCACAAAATCGTTGTGGTAGGTACTATCATCTCCACTTTGCAAATGGGGAAACGGAGGCTTAGAGAGTTTAGGTAACTTGCCAAGGATTACAGATCCGGTAAGTGGCAGAGCTGGGATTAAAATCAAGCCAGGCCCATCTGACTTCAGGGCCTCTGCTCTTACTCCAGCCCCAACTTGTGCCGATCATGGTATCCCACACCGCTCCTGGGCCTCTCAGTAGTGGTCCATCATCCCACAGGTACTGGCTGCCTGGAAACTGGGCTTCCCAGCTCAGGTTGCTGGTGGCACCCTCATCCCCTGCAACACCTCTACTCCTGCCCACACTGCCCCCAGGCTGGTCTGCTCCCCCACTTCCCCAGACTCTCCCACTGGCCACTCCCTTGGCTTCACCAGGCAACCAAGACTGGCCTGCTCACACAAGGTGACATCTTCAAACACACTGGGGTCCTTCTCCTGGAGGGGACAGCAGTCTGGCCCAGGAATCCTGAGGCTGGACTAAGCGCCAGCAGTGGTGGTACCTCACATGTACCCTTGAGCAAATCGCTACCCCTCTCTGGGCTAACCTTGACTTCTAGACTGAAAAATTGACTAGAGGACCCACAGAGCCTTCTAGCTCTGGGCTGCGTGGGTCCAGAGCAGTGTGTCCTGTGGTGTGTGTTGAAATGGAGAGTGGGGACACAGGAATCCTTTCTGCCTCTGCATAGGCTTTAAGTCTACTCAGCCTCCACTTCACCCCGCCCCACTGATTAATCCTACATACCCTCTTCCTCTTATCTCAATGTTCTACTCTCCCTCACTCCATCACACACATACACACACATACGCAGACACATGCACAGACATACACAGACATATACACAATGCATACACACATATGTACAGACATACACACATAGCCATACTTAAAGACATAAGTGTAGACCTTGTCCAAACAGACACAGACATGCACACAGACAGGTGCACACTCAGGCCTACCCACGGAGACATGCACAAACAGGCATGTGCATATACATGCAGAGACATGTCACAGACACGGGCTTTCTGGTCAGACTTTCAATCAGGCAGTGTGTTTAGGGGTGAACAGTAATTCCAAAGCTCTCTGGTCTCCACAGTCCTACCTTTGCAGTGGGGGATTCAAGAGGGTGTATTGGGCCAAGAAGAATGACAGTTGCACTCCAAAGCACCCCAGGGGCCTCTGTTGGCAAAGCTATGAGAATAACTGAAACTAACACTTGCCCACAGCTGAGTCTGGGTTGAGGAGGAACATCCAGGTGATCAGGGATCCCTAAATCTACATTTTACTTCACAGTGTTCTCTGGATGCTTCTGTCAGGTCCTGTATGTCAGCTGGAAAGGCTTCAGAGGAAGGTTAGGAGGGGTCCCTGAGCTCAGCAAACCTGAGCTCACCACACTCAGCCATTGCTTGGCTTCTGTGTGCTGTGCAGACCAGAATTACCAGCCCAGGAAGGGGGCCAAAGGCAGGGTCAGTACAGAGCATCATCACTCAGCCCAGGAGTGCCCCTGGTATATCTGGGGTCTACAATAACACTGGATGGTCTTTTCCCAACATTGACCATCTGTCTGTGCTCTGCGAAAGGACCCCAAATTCCAAGTGTGTCAGAGCATAATGTCACTGGAAGGGTAACCCCCTCATCCATTCATTCCTTCACTTATTCATTCATTTAACAAGGACTTAATGAACTACCAGGTGCCACGTACTGTGCTAGAGGTTAGGAATTGAGAGAGAGAATCCTTTTGGCTTCAAGGGGTAATCGGAAGAGTAAACTGCAACACAGTGTGGTAAGTGCTACTGAGAGAGGCAATCATCTTATGGAGAAGAATAGTAATATTGAACTTCTATTGAGTTATACTTCAATTTCTCAGGCACTATAGGAAATGCTTTCACTCACTGTCCATTTAATCAGCACAACAGTCCTACGAGATAGACTCTAGCATTATTCCCATTAAGCAGGTGAAGAAACTGAAATGCAGAATGGTTCAGTAATTTGTACTGAACTGAAATCCAAAATGCTCCAAAATCCAAAACCTCTTAAGTGCTGACATGATGCTCAAAGGAAATGCTCACTGGAGCATATCATATTTCAAATTTTGTGGATTTGGGATGCTCAACCAGTAAGTGCAATGCAAATTTTACAAAATCTCAAAAAGTTCCAAACACTTCTGGCCCCAAGCATTTCGGATAAGGGACACTCAAGCCGCATGTGGTGAAAGAGCGAGGCTGGGGCAGAGGCAGGGTTTGAACCATGACATTGCTGAGTCCTGGAGACTCAGAGTACTATGGGAACAGAGAAGCATCCACATCAGACAGCCATGCCCAGAGTGATGAAGTCACACACCAGTAAGCCTCAGAACCAAGGCCAGAAACCGGCCATGGAGCAGGTGGGTCCCAAGCCCTGGTTCCTATAGGAACCCATCCATTTCCCATGCTACTCTTTGGGTTTACTCTGACAACTGAGGAACAAGGAAAATGCCTTTTTTCTTCTGCTAAACTCTTTCCCTAGGAAATCTCAGCTTTTTCAAAGCTTCCATTTCAAATAAGTCAGCATCACCCAAATCTGCATCTTCAAAACCTTCAAGGGCATTACAGAATCACTCATCCTTCATGTGCATCCAACTCAATGTGTCCAAACCACACTTGGGCTCCCTCTGCATCCCTCTACACCTAACCTGCTCTTCCTTCCATGTTGCCTGTCTCAGTGAGCAGCCCTGCCTGCAGCTGAACAAACCTACCTCTGCCCCATAAACCAGCTTGATCTCCAATCACCCACTTCTCTCCATCCCCCTTACCCTGCTGCGTTTTCGTAACTTGGCCCTCCATCGCTCTAGCCTGGACTGTGCCATGCCTCCTATTGGGTGACCCTGTCTTGCTCATTTCCAATCCATGTCCCACCCTGAAACCAGAATAATTTTTTAAGAAAAACCGATACTATCAATTCTCTGATTGAACCCCTTTAACAGCTTTCCACTACCCTTATAAAGTCTAAACTCTTTCACCTGAATTTAAAAACTCTCCAACTTCACCTTGCCTCTTGTCACCATCCCTGCTCTTCCTATCACTGTTAAAATATTCATTTCGGTCACACAAACATCCTTCACCTCATTGAAAACTGTTTCCTTGCCTCCAGAGCTTCACTCCTCGTTTGCCTTGGCTTAGAACACTCTTCCCACTCCTGACTTCTCTGCTTGGCCATCTCCTACTCGTGTTTCCAGTAATGGGTTAGACCATGGGTTGGCAAATTTATCTGCAAGAGACTAGATAGTAAATATTTTAGGCTTTGTGGGCCATGTACAGTCCCTGTTATATATTCTTCTTTCAAAAAAACGTATAGCTCTTTACAAATGCAAAAATCATTCTTAGTCCACAGGCTGTACAAAAACAGGCCACAGACTAGATTGAGCATTTAGGCCGTTGTTTGCTGAGCCCTGGTTTAGGCATCGCTTCCTTCACAAATTTTTCCAAGGCTGTCTGTCCCTTAGTGTCTTGGGTGCCCCCATATATGTTGCTACAATGCTCTGCACTTGCCCTGCTGTGACAGAGCTTATTAGTGTTCACCAGAATTCACGCTGTCCTCTTCCTGGATTCCCTTCCCTAGTGACTGAGTTCCAGCCAATGAATTATGAGCAGGAATGTGTGTCATTTCCAGGGCTGACCCATACAACTCCCTCACACGCACTGCTTCACGTCTACTCCATCTGGTTGACTGAGGATGGAGATGATCCCCAGAGTAACCTTGGAAACCACATGATGAAGACGGCAGAGTCACTCTCAGCCTGGATCCCAGAGTGACTGCATAGAGCAATCCCTGCCCCTACTCCTTCCCCTACACACACACACATACACACACACACACACACACACACACACACACACAACCTGCAACCATGCTGAACTATTACATGGGAAAGAAAAATTTTCCACTCTGTCAAACAATGATGTATGGATCTACTTGTGACTGTAGCCTGGCCCACCCTAGCACACTCTCACAGCACTTAATCACACAATCACAGCTCATGTGAGTGCTTATTTAAGCTCTGTTTTCTGTGCAAGAATATGGACCTTATCAGTCAATTCCACCACTGTCTCAAACATCTAGCATGAAGCATAGCACACTCCCAGCAAATAATTGTTGAACAGATGAGTACCCGGGATCTCATTTATCAGAGAGCCCTTGGTCCCATGCCTGGGTGGGGGCAAGTATTGAAAGGCCAGGAGCACAGGGGAGAGCACTCACCTTCTTTGCTAACACCCAGGCAGCCCTTCAGCTCGGGCAGTGAAATCACCTTGTCTTTGTTCAGGTCACAGTAGTCAGTGAAACGCCGGGCACATTTCTTGGGCTTGGCTTTCTTCTTCACATAGCGCTTGAAGGGCTTCATCTCCCGCTTGTTAATGTCATTGCTGCTATTGCTGTCCAGCTGGCTGAAATACCAGTGCACCACCCGCTCCTCCAGGGTGTGGCTGGGGTCGGGCTCTGAGAACCTGGGCCATGGACAAACACCCCCACCCCAGAGAACACCACTCAGGATCTTGCAGGAAGCATCAGCCCTGGTATGACTGCCCCCGAGAAGGTCAGGTAGAAACAGCTCCTCCAAGCCAAAGTCCACCCAGAGCGGCTCAGTCTGTGATGGCATCAAGCCATCCTCTCCGACTCAGATCCCAAGATTGGACCACTCTTCTCAGGGCTCCCCAAGTGGGTAATCCTTATTACACAAACATGCCTCACCCTCTACCAAAACCAGAAATGTTCTTGTACACAATGGGTGCTCAAGACAAATTGGCTTGATCTAATTTGCTGAATAAACCAGAGCTGGAATCCAAACTGTCCTTCCCCTTGCCTAGCACTCACTGCGGACCAGCTGCTCATCACACGTAAACATGTGCCCTGGGGTGGATGTAACTGTGGGGAAGATGCTGTGAGCACCCACTGTACACCCAGTGCCAGTCCAGGGCCTGGAGGGTGCACCCCTGGCCTCAGGTGGCTCACTGTCTCTAGTAGACAGAGCCAAAAAGGTGAAAACAGTCATGACGACTAAATGTGGGGTGTGAGGTTCCCATGGTCCATCACTGCTGGACACCCCATGCAGTGGGAACTGAGAGAAGAAAGCAACTGGGACAGACACAAACAAAAGTTCTAAAACTGGAAAAGCCTGGACCTACTGGGGATGAGTCTCTCTAGCCGGAGGTTTTAGTCAGGGGGTCTGGGGCGGGCCCAGGAAACCACATATTCACCAGCATCACCAGGTGATTCTGCTGAGAAACGCTGGACTGGAGTCACCAAGAACACGTCCTGGTGTCCAGATGCAGAGTCACAAGCGCGTCTAACACAGCCCCTCATCAGGTTACAAGACCAACATCTACATCTACATGTGTCACTACCTGCAATGGCCGACCCATCTACGTTATTTACTTAACTGTGTCCTATTTTCTCCCAAAAAGGAGTCAGGGTGATAACTACTATTTACAATTTTTAAAGCCAACAATGGGTCTATGATAGAGGGGCTTCCTGGGATCACTAACCAGGAGAATGGAACCCCATGAGCCCCACGGCTCCTGTTCCCAGGGTTTGACACTGAGTGTATGTGATCTAGTGTATGTGATCAGGTGCAGCTTCCCCTGGGGAAGGAGAATAAGGTTGAGGTTGGGAGTCCCACACATTCACATCCTTAGTGTGCAGGGCACTGGGACAGAGTGCATGACTACCAGAGGTCAAAAGACGGGCAGAGGGCTCACTGTTCCACAGGGATCCTAGACCAGGGTCCAAGGCCTGTCTGCACATTCTGAAGCTGTTCCTGGTGGGGAAACTATTCAAGGCACTTGTCATGCCACCCTCTCTTCTCTGGGGTTTGCTGAGTTTTCCAGAAGGGAGATAATCTCTGACCCCTCCCCTGTGAACAAGCCAGCAAACTCCCTCCTCTTCCATCCCCCCAAATAACCTCCAAGTTCAGCGAAAGATAAGTTCCATTATGGGGGGGAAAAACAGCCAGTCATCCATCCTTGTTAGATGCCTATTCCTAATTAGGTGAATTTCAGTCTTGGGCAGGTATTCCGGGCATCCTGGACTGATTCCAGGAGGACGCAATTAGTGGATCTGCCAAGGGGACCTCATCCTGACAGGTTTAACTCAGAGAGTACCTGGCGGAAGGTGTGAGGGGGCCATGGAGAGCTGCCAGCTGCCTCTAACTCTTAGGAAATCTGCTTAGTCTGTCATGGAAACCAGGCTCAGGAGGTCTTTGAAACAGGCATGAAGTTATTCACTGCAAAACTCAGATTTTGTCTCCGCCAGCATACACAGTATTCTGAGGTTTTCCATCTTTCCCTATTTTACCTGCAATATTCACTCTTAAGATGTCCCCTGCAGTGTATACCAGTTGCAAAGGCAGAAAATTCTGTTGGAATGCTGTTGGTGCAGGTAGGGGAGTGACCTGCCTGTCTCTGCCTTTCCCCAAATAGCAGGGAGGACACAGGCTGCGGGGGAGAGACGGAAGGCCCCTAAGGAAGGAACTCGGTTCTCTCAGGCAATGGGGGAGGCAGTCAGGGACCTTCCCACTCAGCCCCTCGCCAGGAGCCATGAGGGTTCCAAGGCAAAGGCAGCTCTTCCTTTAACCTTTAGGCTCAGTATAGCGTAATGTCTACCTAGAGGCTGGAATAATAAAGCCTCAGTCACTGAGACGGGAAGGGATGAGGTCATCCCACCCAGAGGCCCTGCCAGGGGAGGCGCGCTCCCTCCAACACATGTTTCTGGGGCTCCCGCCTGTCCAGCTTTCAGCAACTCCACTGATAGAGCTCTGCCACCCTCCTTTGCACTGTTTTGCAGCAAGAAGCAGTTCTTCTTCTGACTTTACAACCTCCAAGAGTTTCCTTACATGCCTGAGAGTGACCATCATCTGGCTCCTGCCCCTTTCCCTGCCTTTCTTCTGATTTTCCCTTCTTGATATCTCCTTGCCAGAAGAACAACATTTTGACTCTCTTCACTCCCACCAAGACCTCCCAGTGCAGGGCAGCCACAGCTTCTGATTGCCGCCCCCCACCCCGCCTGGCTCCCAGCCAGGGCGGAGATGTGCAGCGTTCACTTCCTCAGGAGAGATCCTCTGAGCCCCTCCAAGGAGTGCCTCTGGGCTCCGTCTAACACTGCCATGACCCACAGCCTGCCCTGTGAGGCCCAAGGGTCCTGCTGCCTTCCTCCCTCCTTCCCAGCTAGCATGATACTCTCTGCTTCTGAACTCCTTTGGCTGCCAAAACAACCCCCAAACTCCCAAGTAAGAGAGCCCTACCTCTACCTGTAAGCTGGGTAGCCCTAGGGTCATCTTTGGAATTCAACACTTTGGCCAGGCCAAACTCCAAGTACATTAATAGCAGAAATTTTCAGCTTTGAGTCCATGAGGGATTATGAACCCTCTGAGAGCCTACACAAAGATATGAGCTCTCTCTCTAGAGAAATGGACATACACAAAGAAGTCTGCAGATTTTAGGAGATTAATGGACTCCCTAAATCCCATTCAAAGTCCATGGACTCAGGTTAAAAAGAAAAAAAAGACAAAAAACAAACAAACAAAACCCTTGATCTAGAGGAATGGAGGCTCTAGCCATGGCCCAAGAAGAAGATGCTTAAAGAAGATGGAGTAAGACAAAAGACAGCAGCTGGAGGGGTTTGGGGATAGTTTCCCTACTTCCAACAAAACTATTGAAGGCAATGGATTTAAAAACTCTGTAAATCAAGTTTCTGACCTGGCAACAGCCTTAAGTCACAGATGAGGTTGACAGCAGGTACCCACTATGCTTTGTACAAGCTCTTGGCTAAGACTGAGATCCAGCAGGAGTCCTAGCATAGCAGTAAGTGTGTGCAAAAGAAGACCCAAGAGGCCTCTGTTAACTGAACAGAATCTGAGATTTTTCCTTGGGGAGTGCTGGATAGACATGGAGCAGGGAGGCCTCCCCCAGAGCTTCAGGAATCTCTCGAGCAGTCTTTGCTGGAGACTTTCCATCACAGTTAGACCCCCTCAACCACAAAGCCATAGCCCAAGAAAGCCCAAAGCCTTGCCCCTTCCCCTCCCAGTTCCAGGCTTACACTGGCCTCAGGCTCCCAACCTGTCTCACATGAGCACACATATATTCCTGGAGGTTAGGACTGCTGGATTCAAAGCTGCTCATCAGGCAAAGGCTGGGGACCTAAGTGAGAGGGAGCAAGGGCTCCGCAGGATCAGCGTAACAGCACTCACTTGTCCACACTGCAGACTTCTCCACGGGTAAAGTTCTACTTCTACTAAAAGGGCTAACTAGGTAGGTAAAATATCCAAGTTTCCTTGGATATGGTATGAAAAGACACACCCAAATGATACCAAATTCCAGATTTTAGAAGACTATGGTTCAGACAACATGAGCCAGACAATGCTAGTGTCTGCCCTACCTCTGGGCTGTTTTTGTGGCTGTCCTGTTGACTTCTGCCTCCAGGATGAGGAAACCCACTAGAGCCAAGTTCCTCCCCAAACTGGCCCCACGGAGCCTTCTCCCAGTTTCAGAGGTGACACAGGCCACCCTTCTCCCACAGCACTTTCAGTTTTGCTTCTGCAGCCTCAGCCTCGCCAGGCCTTGGCTGCAACGCACAGCTGGAGAGCCAGCTCCGCTTACCACAAGGAAACCTGCTTTGGCCAAGATCTTGGGCCCAGTTCTGCTGTCCTAAGCAGTTTTAGAGAAGGTAAGGCGGGACTGCCTGGAGGCACTAGCCAAGCCAAGCAGACCAACTGAGCCCCGTCTGGAGTTGGGTCCAGGCCCCGCCAGCTGTGCGGGTGCGGCTGGGAAATGCCAAGTCAGCCACATTCCAGCATCTTCCTTGCAAAGCCATCAACTGGCAACCACACTGGGCAGGAAGGAGGAAGCCACAGTACGGTCTCCCCTCGGAGGACCACGTGAAGGGCCAAGAGGCTCACACAGCCCTTCCCACCTCCCCTCAAAGTTGACTTTCCCTAGGGGAGGGTGGAGCCAGGAGAGGGTTCCCCTGCTCTAGAAGACTCTGCCGGCTGAGATCTCAGAAATCTTCCTTTGGGACTGATAAATGCTAATGGGTGCCGTGGGAAGGCTGATCTAACGGGGAGCACTGCCTCCTGGAGCCCTGGCCAGAGGGGCCAAAGGGATAACTCACTCACCCAGAAAACATTCACCGTGAGGGACTATCACCCAATGATATTTGCAAGGCACCCCCTCCCATGCATCTGCCATAGAGTTTTCGCAGACACCCCATTCTACTCTATTTTTAGATATTTGTGGCACTGCTTTTTGCTACTAAATCAGGCCAGAAAAGGGAGTAAATGCCTCCCACTCTTCCACTCCCCACATCTAGCAAGTCTTGAAATCCTATTGATTTCTTTATAAAAGCTTCAGCAAATCATCCTTTTCCCACGGTCCATGCCCTCATCACCTTTCACGTTGGCACTTGCTATCATCTTCCTGTCTACCTTGCTCCCCTCCAATCTCCCTTCCATAGTGCCATCAGGATGACTCTGCAAAAATGTCCACCTAACCCTGCAGCTCCCTTCTGTCCTGCATCTTGAATCCCAGGGCCTGGCACCAGCTGGGCTCTGCCCAGCTCTGCAGCCTCATCTCCCCAACCCGACTGCCAAACGTAAACCATATCACTTCTTACACTTCCCTCCACACTCCCTACCCTGTTCAATGTTCACACCTCACTACCCATATGGTCCCCTCTGCTGGAAAGCCCTTACCCCTGGTCCATCTAGGTCAGGCATTTTCGCATTCATAAGTGAAGATGGGGCTCCGCGGTCGCTCCCATGGAAAGCCTTTCCTCGCATGCCCTGGCTTCCCAGGGTCCCTACAACACTATTATCCCTAAGCCTCTATTATCCCACTGACTTTGTACTGCAGTCATGTGGTTGTTCTGTATCTCCCCTCCAGGCCAGAAACTATCCCCTTTTCTTCAGATGCCCCAGAACCTAGCATGGAGCTCATACCAGGGGCAGGTTGAAACGTGAGAGTTGATGCAAAGCCAACACCTCCATGCCCGACAGGAAGTAGACTGGGAAGAAGACACCTTTTTTTCTGTACTGTTCAAACATCTTCTATCCCTTTTTCCCACTGTCCCCAAGTGGGACTGTTTCCCTGGCCTCAGCTGATGTCTAGCTTTAACTACTAGAGTCTGAGAGGATAAAGGAGGGATCAGATGTGGCTTCCTTAACCTCATGCCTGCAGCCCCAACTCTGCCTGAACTCCACAGTCAAAGCCAAAACCCAGGATGCCTGGATTTCCTAATTGTCTTTGTCAGTCCTGTTCCAGACATGCTACCTGACCTCCAGCTTCCCCATGCCTCTGCTCCTCCATCACACAAGAGGGACAACTGGCCAAGGTCTGTCTGCACGGCGCTCCAAGTCCCTGGGTCCTGGCCAGGGTGCCCTCAGGCCCTGGTTACAAAATGGCACCACAGTAAACTTGACAGCTGGCTCCAGCCTTATACTTGGTCTTTTGGTGGTCAGGGTAGACCCTCTGATGTGTGCCAGAAAGAGGTCTTATCAAAACAGGGATCCATCCATCTATCCCTGTCCCTCTAGCTATTTATTCATTTAACGTATTTTATTGGGCACCTACTATGTTCCAGGCACTAGTCTAAGCTCTGGGAATACAGGAGGGAAGAAGACAGAAAATGTTTCTTCTCTCATAGAACTTAAATTCTCACTGGGTTTGGGGAGACAGATAATATATCAACAAGCCAGCAAAGTATCAGACTGTTATATATGCTAGGCTGAGAGTTAAAAGGGGTGCTGAGGTACAGGGTAAACAGGCAGCTCTTGCAGATTGAGTGGTCCTGGAGAAGGTGACATTTAAATAGATAAGCAGGGGCCAGTCATTGGAAGATGGGGAACTGAATTCTAGGAGCAACTGACATACAGGTCCTGGAACAGGCAAGAGCTTGACTTGTTCGAGGAACCAGAACTGAGGAGAACCAGGAGAACCAGTGCCTGGAACACAATGGTGGGAAGGAAAGGAATATGTGAGGAGAGGTGGGGCCAGCTAGGTTGTCCTGAAGGGCCAGCCCAGGTCAGAGTTAGGGCTTATGCTGAATATAGTGGGAAGATCTGGGACGGCCTTAAACCCTGTTACTACGCTGGTAACCCTGGTAGCTACCTTCCTGGATAGCAGTTTCTCTCTTTCTTCTCCCTTCCCCCACCCACTTCCTTGATTTCTAAACTATTTCTTGGAGCATCTTGTCTGTCTTTTGACTAAAGTCCAGCCTCTAGGTAACATAACTACCAAAGGCAGTTCAAATCTTTCATTCCCATCAAAACCAAGTATAGTCAAGCTAATATGAGCTTAAAATGAAAAACATGTTTTGAAAACAATTATTTTTTTGAAAAATCTCTTCCAACTCTAAATTACACCTAAAATAGAATGGAAAAAAGATCCTCTTCCCTAAGGACACACTGATATTAAAAAATCATAAATTTCTTAGCTTTCATTGCCTGTAAAAATCCCTTCTGTCTGTCATTTGAGGATAAGGCACAAACCCACCTTCCTTCCCCTGGCAGCAGGGCCCATCTGCGTCCCCCACCTACAGCGGAGACCACGCAGTGCTCTTGGGAAAGCAGCCAGGGGGAGCTTGAAGTCCTGCCTCCTTAGGACTCAGGCAGAACTACAGGTGGGACCCCTGCGCTGGGGGGCAGTGCCAGGAGCCTGCAGGAAGGTGTAAGTGGGAAGCCCCCAGACCAGAAATTTTTAAGCCCATGGACCTCCTTTTTTTTCTTTTTCCCTCTCTTCTAAACATAATTATAAACACAAAACATAAATCTTTCATGCCTGTTTTTGCATGAAACAACAGTTTTTTTTTTCGTATTCTAAACACAAATAACATAAAGGTCAATAATACTGAACGTATGAATCTTTCATGCCTGTTTTTGCATGAAACAACAGGTATTTTTTTTCATATTCTAAACACAAATAACATAAAGGCCAACAATACTGAACGTGCCTTTTCAAAATTCACCTCTTCCCTCTTCTCGGAGATCTGGATGCCATCCTCTCTATCTCGGAGACTGAGCAGCGGAGTGCCACGGGCCGCCTCCAGTAGCTCCCGTCTGTGGGCCTGTTGAACCCTGTCTTCATCTTTCTCAGACATAGTGCTGTGCTCCTCCTGGAGGAAGCCGGGCCCCCACCCACAGGTTGGCAGAAACAGAGCCACAGCCAGAAACCAGCCTCAGAGCTCAGAGGACCATGGGGGTGCTCAGGGCAAGCAACCCAACAAGCAGTTTCCAAGATGGGCAACCACTGCATTCACTTTTTTTTCTCCTTTCATTTTTTTGTTGTTGTTGTTGATGATTTTATGTGGTAAGAACACTAAACAGGAGATCTAGCCTGTTAACAAACATCTAAGTGTATAGCACCGTGCTGTTAACTATAAGGACAATGTTGGTTAGCAGATCCCTAGGACTCATTCATCTTGCTTTGCTGAAACTTGACACCCATTGGTTAGCAACTCCCCAAACCCCTGGCAACCGCCATTCTACTCTCTGCTTCTACGCATCTGACTGTTTCCGATACCTCATGTACGTGGAATCATGCAGCTTTTGTGCTTGTGACTGGCTCATTTCACTTAGCAAAATGTCCCCAATAAAACAGGATTTCTCTCTCTTTTAAGACTGAATATTACCCCACTGTATACATATACCACATGTTCTTTATTCATCCATTGATGGGCACTGAGGTTGTTTCCATATCTTGGCTATTGTGTGCACTCATTTTGATTTTATATAAAATTGGATTTTCAAAATGGCTGCCTTTGTCTGCCTCAGGATGGAGAACTGTCAACAGCTCTGCTTGGAGCCCTAAACTCCTACCCTAAACACATACCACACAGTCCTGCCAATCACCACTGAGGGAGCCATGCTGGGGTCCTTCCGAGACCTAGGCTTTTTCTCTTGGTTGCATTCCTTGTCTTATGGATAACAGCTCTGCCTCTGGGCAGATGCCGGGGAACTAGCGCTCCCTCCTCAGTGAGCCATATAAGTTCAGAGGCAGGCCAAGCCTAGGGTGCCTCCCTTGCTGCTGTAAGGAGCCTAAACACCCCCCTGCTTGTCTCCACCAGTCCCTGCTGTGCTTCCCCAACTGGTTTCATAAGCAGAAGTCTTACTCAGCATGTCTCACAGGCCTTTTGGGATCTGAGTCCTGCCCATCTCTTCCATCTCACGATTACCACTCTTACCTCTTCCGCTTCCTCCTCCTCTGACTATCCATCCCAGCCCAACCTAACTGAACCATAGACATGCACTTTCTTGGATCCACAATATCCTTTCATCCTCTCTGGAATGGCTTTCTCTTTTCTTTGACCGGCTAAGTCCTACCTATCCTTTAAAACTCAGCTCAGATATCACCTCCTCCAGGAAGCTTTTTCTGACTCCTTCAGACTGAGTTAGACAACCATTGTCCGTTCTTCCACCTCTGTCCTAGCACTCACCACAGATTTTGTAAGTATCTGTCTATGGTGTAGTATCCCTACTACGCTGCATCCTTTGAAGGTGGGACATGCCTCTATCCCCAGATACCTTGTCCTTAGCCCAGTGTTTGCTGTGTCTTCCATGTTCAAAAGGTGGTAAGCGGATGGATGAATGCACACATGCATCTCCAACCAACTGGCCTAAGGGGCCAAACTCACGAGTGCCAGCAATGCTGGTTACTGGGGAGCATGTGCATTTCAGCCTCAGGTCAGGACTGCCTCAGCTACCACCTCAATTCCTGACCTAAGCTGGATTTGGCTATATGAGTGTCCAATTCCATTGCCAAGAGCTCCTTGGAATTCTCAGGATGCCAAAAAGGCATTTGGTTCCTGCCCTCTAGGAGACAAGAAAATCACAAAATGCTTTGTGCTTCCTCTCTGTCCTCCCTCTCTGTCCTCCCTGTCCCCATGATATGCCCATCATCCTTCTTACCATTCAGAACTCTCACTCCAATCCATCCCCTTCTGAGATTAAACAGCTGGAAGTCCCAGACAGCCTTGGACTTTCCTATAAAGCAGGTAACTAAAAGCTAGGGACAAGCAGCTCCCAAAGAATAGGGAAGGTAGAGGGGCAGGAAGATTTTTGGCAGAAGGCAGGTCAAAGCTATGGGGACATGGTTTCAGGAAAAAGATCACCTTCTAGCCCTTGTCCTCCGCAAACCCTGCCCACTCTCCCACCCTCCCTCAGCATCTGAAAAGTCAGGGGCCCCACATTTTTCTCCTGGGCCTGATTCCTGCTCACATTCTCACCTCCCACCTCCAGTGGGTGCTGCTGAGTTAATGGCCTGAACCATGTCAGTGGTGAGAGCATCCAGTAGGCTGGTGATAAACTCCATTTTCTTCCCTTCTGGACAGCCTAAAAGATAAAATGAGATTTGAAAGTAGATGCCAGGTCATAATCAAGTCAATAGCTTTCTCAACTACCATCCTTTCCTGAACTTCTCAAAGCCCTTCTTGTCCAGCCAAATCCACTTTAGGGATTTGTTTACTGATCAGAGGAGTCTCATAAACTTCCATAGTTCCTTTACCCATACCCCACAAAGGACCATCAGACCAAATAATGCTTTCAATTTTCTTCCATTCCACACATTTTTGCTAGACATCAACTCAGGCACCATGTTAAATGCTAGAGATACAGCAGTGAACAATACAGAAGGTCCTTATCCTTGTAAAGTTCACATCTACAGGGGAACCCAAGCTAATAGCCAAGCAGTCATCCTAAAGCGAGAAAAATACTGTGTTATGGGTAAGAACTAGGGGCTGTGGGAGCACAAGACAGGGAGAGAACCCCCAGTGGTCAAAGTTGACTTAAGTACACCTACCACCAGATCCACCCAAGAGTGTCCTCCTTTTTTCACTTCCCTCCTCATCCATCTTAGATTATAACTACAGCATCTCTCTTGCCAGTACTCTCAAGTCCTTTGTTCCTCTTTTCCTCCTTGTACTATTCCAGCAAAACACAGTAAAGCACAGATGAACCTTCTATAGATACACCTTTTCCATGTCTACACCACATAGCTGGGGAAAACACCACCACACAATTGGATAAATGGGTGTTCTATAAAGTCACGATCACCAGCACCAGATGGGCCTTCTACACTACTCCCAATGCTCCTCTCCACAGCAACTCCACACAGAAATGAGCAACTAGCTCATTCTCTTCTGTCCCCAAATCCTCCAGGTCTCAGGTTCAACACTTGCTTCTCAGAGAAGCTGTGGAATCTAAAGTAAGTTCTCCCTGCCATTCTCACAGCACATTCTGCTTTTCCTCCAGAGTACCCACCATGACTATCTATAAATGCCCATATTCATTTATTCGTATCCTATCTGTCTCCTTCACTCTGTAAGTCTCATGTCAACTTTGACCACTAGATTATACCCAGTGCCTGGCACATAGTAGAATCTCAATTCACATTTGTTGAGGGGTTGGCTAAAAGGGATACCCTGGCCACCATGACTCCATTTTTGTGATGGGGTGATTTCTACAAACCTCGTGTGGAAACTCCCTGACTTTTGGAACTTTCTGCTTTCAGTTCTCACTTGGAGTCCTGATATGTCATGGAAAGGTGGCCCATTTCCCACCAGCACTAATCTGACTTCGTGCTGTGTAAGGAACTAATCTGACTTTGTGCTGTGTAAAGAAAACAAGATTCCAAGCCACCAACATTTAGTAATTTTACTGTAACCTGTAGGCAGAGATCACTATAAATAAGGGGAAACCCACAAAGCAGCCGTCTGGAGGTCCCAGGGCCCTGCCTATGTGTCTTGTGTCACACTCCATGATGGTCCTGTGTCACCAGAGGTCATCTGCCTCTTCAGAGCAGGCAACAGACACTGTCCGCCTTGCTCAGGACAGCCCCTCCCTGTAAGCTATCTTATCCTCACAGCCCTGGAAAAAATAACTCACAGTGCTCAACACATTGTCCTTATGGACCTCAGATGGACAACGCATTGTGGAATTGCAGAGACAGGATTTTAACCCGATGACTGCATTATAAAGACGAAGAGGCACAGGGAAGAGAAGCAACGTGCACAAGAGCACAGAGCTAATTAGGGATAAATCCCCGACCGGGATGCAGATCCCACAGCTCCTGGCTCCATCTTACATATGGGGAAACAGACAAAGAGGAAGCAGCTTCTTCTGCATGATGAGAGGGTGGAGGAACAGAAGGAGGTGACGGTGCCGGCAGGGCCAGCATCGTCTCCCACCTGGTAGCTCCCTGTCCTTGAAGGGGTCATCCACCTCTGTACTCTTGGCCCTGGCGTCGCTCTCACAACTGGGCATCACGTAGCTGAGAAAAGAGAGATATGGGGGGGTTGGGAGGGGCAGGCAACTGAGCCTACTTCAGTCACTACTGCCCAGCAATGATCTATGTTGTCACCAAGCCTAAAGCACCGAAGGTGGGCAGCACGATATCCCTTGCGCTGTCCGGCAGCTACAAGGCAATCTTAGCATCAATGTTCCCATTGCGACATGTTCAGGCATGTCATTTCAACCACTCAAGCATAATAACAATGATACTTGAGCTGCACGCAGTATCTTTTTTGATCCATGGAACTGAGTGGCTTAGAAAGGGCAATAATCTCATCAGGAAACTGACGTTCAGAGAGGTTAAGTACTGTTCCAAGGTCTTAAGTTAGAAAGAGACAGGCCTGTGACCAGAATCCAGGTCCCAGGGTCTTTCTACCTGAAAGTCTTCTACTCGTTGAAAACATTGCTCTCCCAGGCACTCCCACCAAACCAGGGCAGGAACGCTGGGAGATGCCAGCATGCCTAACAGCCAGCAGGTCCCTTTTCCCAGGACTCAGCCTGGGGGGCTTACCGTGTGGAGGTCCCAGGCAGCGGGCGCCCTGTGTCCACCAGCACACACCAGCAGTAGCCAGTGGACTGATGGCACTGCACTGGCTTATAGAGTCCCCCAGGGGCACACTCAGGGATGACAATACCCTCACGGGGATTTTGCCGGGCCTCTTCCAGGGCACTCTGCCTCTCCTGGTCACACGAGTAGACTTTCTCTGCAAGAGAAGACACAGCCTGTGGTGACTGTCACTCCTGTGATTTAACATTCCTGGCTTCTGTGTCCAGCACCCAAAGTAAGTAGCAAGGACCAGGCCTGGACCCAAGGAACTGATGAGCTGCCCCACTGATGAATTACCACGGAGAGCTGTCTCCCATGTCAGCGCACGCTGAGGGGGCTAGAGGTTCAGAACCTCCCTATGGCCATCTCTGCTGCCAGCATTCATTAGCATTCCCACCAAATAGGTTCAACTGCAGCAACAAGCCAGCCAGGGACTCCAGGGATGCCCCTTCTCAGAGTGGCAGCTTGTCCGGAAGGTGGAATATCTCACTGTTTTCAGAGTGGCTCCTATGGATGCTGCCTAGGGCTGCAGGAGAGGTGGGTGCAGGAGCCTGGCTACCCTGCAAGCTGATACAGGAATGCCTGTGCACGTAGACCCTTCCAAGCCCAGACACAGCAGGATGGAGCCGTCGCCATCAGCCTCAAGTGGAGTGATGCTCAGCACCCAGGAGGAGCAGAAACAAGGTCCAGCCTTGGCTCCTCCCCACCCTCCAACACTGCTGAGCAAAGCAGGTAGAGTGAATTTCAGTGAATTACACAATGCTGGTTCCATCCAATGGGAGAGAAAACAGGCCCAGCCGGATGGTGTCTGCACTCAGCAGCCTCAGGAACACATGAGCATGTCTGAACAGTCAAACCTGGTTTCCCCTGAGCCAGTCCCCGGCTGAGACAGTGCATGGTACGCTGTGTCCAGCATGGCCAGCTGCAGGGCATCTCACATCTGCACAGCCACTTACCTGAAAATTCTTCCCAATCAACCACTTAGCCTGCCTGGCTTCCCTTTTTGTTTTTTTCTGGTTTTGTTTTTGTTTTAATTATTAAAAATAAATAGTGTTGGATTTCTTATTATAAAGAAGTTTAAAAAAAGAAACTTTGGAAAAACCTATAATCCTGCCAAAGTTAAACACTGTACCTTCCCTAGATTTTATGTACATACACACATGGAAATACAGGTGCACACATCTTCTTTTTTGATAACAAAAGAATCACATCATAAACCTGTACTATTACTTTATTTTTCATTTACTTGTTTATTTACCCACTGTATTTTTTTCATACCACTATTCTACAACTCTTCTCTTGAAGAAGTTGACAGGAATGTAGTCTTGGGCATCCCACTGAATGTTTACAGATTGTTACAAAAATACCCTTCTTAAGAGCAAGGAACTTGGTATCAGCAACCTGGAGAACCATGCTGTGCACTGAACAACAGCACAAGCAATCAAAATAACAGACACTCAACTCCACTTTAAAGAAGCCGAGTTCCTTGAAATAATGGCTCTGTTAATGACACACATATAGGTAAAGCGTGCATGTTTAAACAAACCATGGGAGTACACAGAGACACAAAGTAGCTCAATGCAGTTTTACAGATAAGTCAGATGATAGAAAAACAATGCTATGTCTCACTGCTAGGAAAATGCTCGAAAACAATAGCCTAGTGATTCTCGTTGCAGGGTAAAAATATTTCCTTAGGGGCATAAAAATATCTAAGGGCCAGGAGGCAGGCACATATAGCATATTCACTATTAAAATAGAAAATGTAATTTTGAATTTGGGAAGTGAAAAAAAAAAAAACTACTGTTTTCATAATGCAAATATAGAAAAGCTAAACAGAATCTCCTTGGCTAGAGGAAGAGGAGTTTAAAACAGCTGACAGACATCAGACTTGGGATTCTGCCTCCAACTGTGACTACCACCAGAACAGCATCTAGAGGCAGGAAAGAGACAGAAACTGAGCAGGGAGAGGGGCCTTGGGAAACCTGGCTTAAAGATCCAGCATTTTGACTTCAGCCCCTGGCTGGGAAGGTGCCATGGCAACTTCAAGAGGATTATGCAAGAATTTTTCAATAGCTCCCCCAACCCCAATTTGGTAGCCTTATTTTCCTACGTCGTATTTCATGCCATGAAAGAGGCAACAGAGGAGCAAAACCAAAGGAAAACAGCTTTTTACTGGCACCACGTTCATGTAACAACCTCTGACAGAGGCTTTAAATTAAGACTCTCCAGGCCAACCTTCTAAAGCCATAAATCAGACTGAAAGCAAGAGGCAAAGAGAGAAGGGGGGATCTTCCCCAGGGGCAGAGCGAATAATGAACCTGACTTCACACCACTGGGGGTCCCAAGACCCTAGGAAATGTGGACAGGAGCCATCTAAGAATAGGCACAGACCCGTGATTAAGGCCCTGTTGATGGATTTCTGGAAGTCCTTGAAGGCTGTTCTGAGCTGTTTATAGTCAGTGTCTATGAAGTTCCATGGAGAATAAAATCATTAAAATGCCAGGCTCAGTGGCTCATGCCTATAATCCCAGCATTTGGGAAGGCTGAGGCAGGCAGACTGCTTACCCCAGGAGTTTGAGACCAGCCTGGGTAACATAGCAAGACTCTGGCTCTACAAAAAAAAACAAAAACAAAAACAAAACACAAAAAGTAGCCAGTGTGGTGGCACATGCCTGTAGTCCCAGCTACCCAGGAGGCTGAGGTGGGAGGGTCGCCTGAGTCCAGGAGGTTGAGGCTGCAGTGAGCCATGATCATGCCACTGCACCACAGCCTGGGCCACAGAGTAAAACCCTGTCTCAATAAAATAAAATAAAATAATAAAAATGATAAAGCTCACTAATTTGGAAAAATGGGGTATAGTAAAGAATTTTTTTAAAAGCCTGAATGCAGGCTTTATTTTATTATTTTTATTATTGATTTATTACTTCATTACAGTATCTGCAAGTCCAGGTGCCTCTAAGAAAGAGACAGGAGTGATTTATCATAATAGCACTAACCCTCTGTGAAGAGTACACAGAGAGTTTGTCTCACAGCAAAGAGAAAATCTCCCTTAAAATCATCTTTACAACTAATAACAATAAAAACAAACATTCATTGAGTGATATGTGCCAGGCAATAGACTAAGGGCTTTACCTGATTAATCCTTTGCCCATATGAGGTAGGCACTATTATTATGCCCATTTTGTAGACAAGAAAACTGAACATTGGAGAGATTAATGGATTTTCCCAAGTTCACTCAGCCAGGAGAGAGAAGGGCCGGGGATCCTGACAGTCAGGCTTGACTTGCTAACCTCTAGACAGTGTTGCCTCTAACCATTTGCTCTAGGAAACAAATAAATTTATTTTTACAGTGAGCTTTTCTATGTCAGTGTCTTTGTAGACTATCCCAAATCTGCTGCATTCAAAACCAAATGTTCTGGACACAGCACAGCACAGCCTCTTCTAAACAATGATATCTTCTCAACCTACGCAAACTACAGATCTTGTACCTGGATATTTTTCTCTCTTTGCCTCAGAAGCAGAAAACGTAATACCAAACTTAACTCACCCACCATTGCAGAACTATAAAATGAATAAAAATAGCTAACATCTGTTTGAGTATTTACCATGGGCCAGACTTGGTATTAGGTGCATTATTTGTATTAACTCACTTCAAATTCATTACAAACCTTTAAAGTCAGTGTTGTTATCCTCATTGAACAGAAAAGGATGCAGAAACACAGACTGGCTGAGAAATTGGATCAAGATCAAAGAACTAGGAAGTGGTAGAGCTGACATTTCAACACTGGCTAGGTGCTTCACCTCTCTGCAAGATCATCTTGACACAGAATAATCTGATTTTTATTCTAACCTATATTTTTCTTTTACTCAGTATAGTTCATCTCATTACAAAACAGTCCTCACTGAACTGTGCCTCCCTGTGATCATGCCCCTGTGTGGACCCCTCACATGGACTCTGGTTTGCTTTGGCCAATAGAATGTTGGAGGCAACGCTGATGCTGTGTGTCAGGCTGAGGCCTCAAGAAGACTTGCAGCTCTGGCTTTCACTTTTGTGGAAGCTGCCCTGAGATCACCAGGAGGAAGCTGGTCTCGCCTACTGGAGAACAAGAGGCCACAGAGAGGAAAGGGAAGCAACTCAGCGAGTAGATGTGAGAGGGAGGTCACCTTGTACATTCCAGCCCAGCTGATCCTCCCCCACCTGGATGAGTCCAGGAGTAAATTCAGATAAAACAAGTACCCGGCCAACCCACAGACACATTAGAAAGAATAAATTATTTTTATGGTAAGCCAGTACATTTTGGAGCAGTCTGTTACACAACAACAGATAACTGAAACATCTAGACCTCCTCAACTATTCATCAACTTACCTTATACATATTTTTGTAGCCCTGTAAGCCCTTCAATCAACCAATCAATTATTCTTGAAGGGCTTCTCTAGAGGTTATGGGTCATGCAGACGCTAATCAGTAACTACCACAGGTCATAAACTTATTCCATATCTGAGGACCCAAATTTGTAACTCACCCACCTTTGCAGAACTCTAAAATGAGTAACAATAGCTAACATTTATTTGAGTATTTGCCATGTGCCAGACTCGGTACTGGGCAGTTTGCTTGTATTAACTCACTTCAAACTCAAACAAGCCTCTAAAATATGTTCTTCTTATCCTCACTGAATAAAGGAAGATGCAGAAACACAGACTGGCAGAGTCACTGGATCAAGATCACAGAACTAGGAAGTGGCAGACCCAAAAAGCCAGCCCACCCATGGGGCCACTGCCATCCTCTGTCCTTCTCGTTACCTGGATCCCAAATGCATGTTAAAATTCACATCTATCAGTTTTCTTAGGTACCAAGAAGTCCCCTTCCAGAATGCAAGACAGGGGACCAATTTCATGGGTCTCTTTGTGATCCTGGGTTCAGAGAGGGAGCTCCCCAGAAGTAGACACACACTGTTCTAAAATAATCTCTGCTCAGGAACATTCAGGGAGAGATGACAAGATTAGAAGGTCTGGCCAGCTATCTATGAGAATGGGCCAGGACCATCTGTAAACATCTGGAAGCCATAAACAGCAGGGGAAAAGGAACAATCAGGGCTGTCCAGTGGGGCATGGAAACACACAACCACACATACACACTCACACGCCTGCCTATAATCCTGTCCCTCAGATGGTGCAGGGAAGTGAGAGTCAGGTCATTCCGCACTTGGCAATGAGTGGCTAAAACGTCAGTGACAAACCTCTGACTGCCTAAGAGAAGAAACACAAGAGAAAAACATCCAAGCAAACTGCCCAGTACCAAGTCTGGCACACGGTAAATACTCAAATAGAAGTGAAACCATGTCCACTCCTTGTCACCAGAAAGCACACAACCCTGTCCACCACTAATTGCACATAGCGAAGAAAGACCAAAGTCCAGCAGGAGTGGGCAGGGCAGGAGACAGGAGAGGAAAAAAGAGGTTGGACCAGATAAACATGAACCCTGTCTCCAGGCCCAGGGCACGGGTTCTTTCACATCCCACCAAGATGGGATAAGCCTAGAGCACAGCTCTATCGGCCCTATCAGCTAGGACCAGCCCAGGCCTCTGTGCCTCTCAATTACTCGTGGTGATTGGGAACAAAGGAAAGCATGGATAACCTAAATCCCCAATCTTGATGTTAGCCCAGAGTTTAGTCTTTTATCCCGGAAACCTTTTCTTCTTCATCATCTTTTTCCTTTCTCTTCTTTTTTGGTTTAAACCAAAAATGGCCAAAAAGCATAAACATTACAAGATTTGAGTTTCGGCTCTTTGGGCTGGCCTTTTTTTCTAGACACTGCCTTCCAGAGGAGGAACTGCTGAAGAAAGGAGCAGACAGAAAAGCTGAGATCCTGGGTAACCCAACACCAAAGCACCTTCTGCACATGTAGTCAGCAGTTATTGGTTGGCCAGCTATGCTATAAACATTTTGGAGAAAGAACATGGGAACCTCATGGTGATGGAGGAAGACGGGGGTAAAGGGGGAGACGGGTGGAGAGAGAAGATGGTAGACAGAGAAAGTCTGTGTCACTCAGGGTTCTGCAGAGAAAGAGAACCAACGGAAAATAGAGACAGGTGTGTGTGTGTGTGTGTATGTGTGTGTGTATATCTATGTATCTATTTGTTTTGGAAGGGCCAGCACAGGCACAAGCGCTTGATATCTATAGATTATAGATACACACATATCATAAAGAGAGAGAGAGTAATATTTTAAGGAATTGGCTATGTAATTATAGAGGCTGGCAAGTCTAAAATATGTTGGGCAGGCCAGTAGGCTAGAAATTCAGGTAAGAGTGATGGGGCAGTCTTGAGTCCAAAATCAATAGGTCAAGTTAGCAGACTGGAAACTCAAGCAGGATTTCCATGTTACAGTCTGGAGGCAGAATTCCTTCTTTTTGGGGAAACCTCAGTCTTTGCTCTTAAGCCCTTCCACTGATTGGATGGGACCCACCCACATTATGAATGGGAATCTGTTTTATTTGAAGTCAATTGACTGTAAATGTTGACCACATCCACAAAATACCTTCACACCAATATCTAGGTAAGTGTTTGACCAAACAACCAGGCAGGATGGCCTAGCCAAATTGACCTATGACATGAAGCATCGTAAAGTCCATCTGAAAAATGAGTGCAAGAAAAAAAGGCTAATCTTACAGAGAGCCATATGCAGAAGAACTGAAGAAGAGTCACAAGCCATAAAAATGTGGACTGGGAAGATGCTTTGTTGAATGATGCGGTCCTCCCAGAGAAAGAACCAGAGGCTCTCCCAGTGGAGGCTCGACTGGTAACCAAGGTACCTACTCTGGCCATCCGGACAGGGAGTTCCTTAGACTACAGAAAAAGTAAACTGACATTGTCCTGAGAGAGGAGGACCTAAAGCAGGATCCTGAGTAGCAAATAAGATTAGGGCCCAGGAAGAAGACACAAAAAAGGACTGGGACCTTGTAGACCCAGGTTATCACCCAGGATGTTACTGGTTGTATATGTACTGGGTGCTAGCATCATGTCAGGTGCTGGAGAGGCCAGAAAAATGCTCTAAGACATAGCAAGCAGAAAGAATAAACCATGAGATCTTAGCCTACCCTCATTCAAGGCCATCCTCCGTCCCCGAGGCCCCGCCCAGAACAAAGCTAGAAGCAGTGTGGCCCTTGTGCAGGATCTGCCCTCATGGGCCCCTTGTCCTCAGTGCCCTGTTTCACTGGATGCAAGTTCCTGGAAACTAGGACTCTGCACATCCTTCCTGAGCCTTCACCACACCCATCTCTGGTAGCTATAGGAGAGCCACGGAACCTCTGGCGTACAAGATTCATAAAGGGTACTTAGTCCAAGAACCCTTCTATTGCTTGAGTCCCCATCATGTCACCCCTCCCACAGAATTCTAGTCTGACACTTCAGAGACAGGGCTGCCCACTGTTGAATAAACCATGGGGATGAGCCCACAGAGGCTGCAAAAAGAGTATCTATCCCTTTGACACATCCTGGGAAATGCTATACACAACCCAGACCATCAAGCACTGGATTTTCTTAGGGGAAAAATCAATTAAAATGTTACCCAGACTGAAAAATGAGAGGCACTTACTTAGGTTTCATTGCAAAAGAGTTGTCCCACTGAGCCAAGAATATTAAAGAAAAAATTAGCAGTGTGTCACCTACAGTGACCCTGAAACCCCTTCAAATACTTCACACCCACCTAGTCTCTTATCAAAAATGAATGAAATGCTGAAAGATAACCCAAAATATCAAACTGTGGGTTGAAAACAACCTTTCTAAATTACAATATGAAATTCCAGAGGCATAAGAAACCGCATGGCTCCAGTCTCAGGATTCTCTAGGTCAGCATGTGAGCATGTGAGAGTGCGGTGTCGGGAGCGTTCCAGAACCGTCGGGTGGCTGAGAATTTGGCAGAGGAAGGCACTGCAGGAGTAAAAGAGAGAAAGATAGGACCAGGTTGTAAGGAACTGACTTTGCTGTTTCAGAAGGGCTAGCACAGGGACGAGATGCGGTGCCCCGGGGAAGGGTTGCTGGACTCAGTGATTTATGGAACATCACTAAGCAGGCCCTTGCTGTTTATTTAGCCACATGGGGTTTTAGCACCTATGGTTTCAAGCCAACTATGTGAACAGGTTATTTTTCTTACTTGTGGACTTTGCACTTTTTCACAGGACGGGCTAAGTGGCCCCCAGAGGATCATTTTTCCAAGCACCATTTGCTGGGCCGACTCTGCCCTGCTACCATGGCTTTCCATCACGCACACCACTCGGTGCCACTTGGCCATTGCCAATTCCCAATCTCAACATTTATGTGACTCAGAGTTATGCAGGGGCTCTGGGAGCCCCTGAAGAAAGGGAGAGACCACAGAACCATTGCTCAGGGCTCCTTTCCAAACACAGGGCAGACAACTGACCCAGAAAAGGAAAGGCCCTACGAGGGCAAGGAAAAAGCCAATGTCACTGGCAAACAGAACAGTCAGCCTCTGAAATTGTGCTCAGGTTTGTATCAGGTAGTGGGTGGGTATGGAGAGAATAGAAACAGAATTTGCACAAATTAAAGTCACACTTCTGTTTACATGAGTTTTTCCATCTCCTTTAAGCTAAAAAGTCCTTTTCCCCACAGAATAGGCAGGAAAAGAAAGCAAAAAACATAACATCATCCCTCAATTGTAACCTACAAAGGGACCTGAGAGAACCCCCTGGAGGGAGCACCCTTCTGATTAACTCACTGGCCAAGAGAACTGTCTGCAGCTCCAGCCCAAATGGAGATGTGAGGATGGTCTAAAAGCTCAACTGGAGGACTGCTCCCACATGCCAGAGAGACCTCAGGGCAGTCAGAGGGAACTAGAGATAGGGCGTGAGGGAATACTTGGGCTTCCTTGGCAAGGCTGAAAGCAGCAGTAAGTGCCTATCACTCCTCCTGCACACTCCTATCCAAGGGTCTGGCATGTTAGAAGGTTCTAAAGTCAGAAACAGTTGGAATAGAGGCAAAATAGGCAGTCAAGAGCATGGGCTTTGTGGTCAATGATTCAGGCTCTACCCCTTGTTCGCTCTGTGACCTTGGCCAGTTAAAGTTCTCAAAATTCCAGGTTCCTTACATGTAAAAGTAAGGTAACTCTTGCACATGTCTCATAGGGTCATTGTGAAGATTAAATGCAATCATATGTGAAAAATATTAAACCTGGTGGCATAGTAAGTTGCTTAATGGTATCTACTATTCCTATTAGCTGGTCTAAGGTAGTAGTGTGGGGTAAACATGGTCTTCCTGCCTTATCCCTATGAGTGACCAGTCTCCTCAACAGGACTCCAGTAGCTGACCAAGGGCAAGGTAGTGGAGCAGTATGCTCCAGGGGCAGGCAATAAAGGGGTATTAGGTCTGCAGGTAAACTAAAAAAAAAAAAAAAATGCATATAGCTAACAGTTTATCTGCTTTTTATAATCACTATGCCAGCAATTCAAAACAATGTCAGTGATAAAATACTCCTCCCCACTGGGGTGGACCTCACCATCACCCCCCATTCCTTTGGTGCACCACTGCCCAATGGTCAGCTCCTGCCTTAAATGTTCCTTGTATTTCATCCTTTGACGCCTCAGACTCAAACAGAGGCCTCAGCACATGATAGTTCTTGATGGATCTATGACCTTGAACAAGGCCCTTAGCAAGTCTGGGCTCCTGTTTTCTCATTTAAAATTAAGTGGCAATGCTAGATGACTCTCAGGCCCTTCTCACTCTAATGGCCCACAGTCTTACAATTAGACAAAATCATGTGCACTTCCCCATGACTCAGGGGCCAGATCCAAACTTAGCTTCCCAAGTCCCAGTAGAACTCCGAGCACCAGGAAGGGGCTGGGTTAAAGGGAAGGCTGCTCGGCGCTCTCAGGTTCTCCCTTGTACCTCATACCTCTTTCCACAGCCCTGCTATGTGGCCTGTGAGCCACACCTAACCTGCTGTGTCTTGGAGATCCCATCTTCAGCACAAAAGTAACACCATCCACCCCATATCCCCGACATTGGCCGAGGGCACCTCGTCACAGGGATGTTTACAGTTGGCACTGTAAGTAGGGCGTGCTGCTGGGATGAAGTGTCATGGGTGAGGAGGTGTAAGGGAAAATTACAAACCAACCAGCCTGTCTAAATAGTTTCTCTCTGTGTAACCCAAAATGGTCATGCATGTCTCACCATGGTCTGAAGTGGTGACCGCTTCCTTCCCACACAGAGACTGAGTTCCTACGGGGCAGGGAAGAACAAGATCGAAATTCTACAGAGGATATTTCATCCAGGATGGATTGTACCAATATAGCATGCAGGCATTTTTCTTTTTAACTTTTCCCCCAAGGCATCACTGACTCGTATCCGCTCAAATGTTAGCAAAGTTCCCATCTCTATTGACTCATAGCATTGAGTGAGCAGACATGACCCTTCCACCAAAAAGAATATGAAATACCTCACAGTATTTTTGCAATGACAAGTACTGAGAGATAGCAAGCTGCCTTTTTTCTAGTTTTTCTCAGTAACTTCATTGGCCTTAACCTGACAGTCTCTGTACTTTCAAGAGCAAGTTCTAGCAAATAAAAATTTAGACAGAAAGGGAGGAGAAGGCACAGACAAAGGTGGAAGATGAAAGAGCTATTTAAATTTATTAAAATAAAGTATCACAACTTCACTCTCTACTCTGCAAAACATGAGTGTTGCATGTGTGAGTGTGTTTATGAGATGTAGACCCCATCTACTTCCAAAGCCACTTTACAAATAAACACAGAACAAGGACCCTCAGATCTAAGCAGAGACTGTAGTTGACTTCCAGAAAATTGGAATGAGCCAATGGCAATACCTGGGCAAGATCTTTAATTTCAGTGTCTTAGCAGCAGAGGCCAAAAGAAAATACCAGGGCACATAGTTTTGCTATCAAACATTAAAAAGCAGACACACTCACCTCCAGAAACAGAAACAGAACCCTTGCTGGTGCAGCACGTCGTCCCAGTGCTGGGTCCTGCAGCCATCCCTTCACCCTCCCACACCTTTGTGTTCCAAGCAGACAACGTGGGGCGAAGGAGCAAGGCGACCAGGAAAGCTAATTTTAAAACAAGGTAAAAATGGACTGTGCGGCTAGGCTCCCTGGGGCCTCCAAGTGTGTTTATTGCTTCTCTCCGCAAAGGGAAATTTTAAGAAAGAACAAGGCCTTTGTTGCCATGGAGAAAGCCATAGGGATGACCACCCATCCCCCATCCCCAGCTCAATTCTACTGGCTATGATTGACCAAGGCACCTGCATGAGAGAGATGGGCAGACATCCAGAAGGCCAGTTATGGAAATAAATATCCAGTGTGTGTTTTTATATAGATATTTTAAATGCACACAAGCCCAGACCCATCCTCGGCTGCTAACGTTAGTGGATTACTCATTCTTCCTTCCAATCACGTCATGTGCGAGATTCCAGGTGGCCGTGGGGTATTTGCTTACAATGGCTACCGCTGGTTTCCCTGTGAGCTGTTTATTTTTCCAGGCCTCAAGTCATTACATCAGTCAGCGGTTTCTAGGCGGGCCAAGAGTGCTGGCTTGGGGGGTGGAGGAATCCAGCCAGGAGGTGCAGATGCCTCAGTGACCCCAAGTCCCAGTCATAGCAGCTATCCCAGCAGGAACTTCCTGGGTGAGGAAGGAGCAATCCAAGACGTGGTCAAGGGGCCTGAAGCAGGCCTAGAAGAGCTGCACTCTGACACTGTGAACAGCTTACCTGTGACAGGTCAGGTGACTTGAGCAAACACAGTCACAGTCATGCACGAGGAGGCCAGGGTGTCACTTTCATGGTAAAACTTAAAAGAAATGCATTTCCACCTTGTGTCTGTGCTGATGGCTGTGTCTCCAGGGAGCAGAGTCACCATGAGCTGCTCCCTTCAATGATGTAGAAAAGGAAGCGCTGTGGGTCTAAGAGGCAGGGGAGGAAAGGCATGGCCCTTTTGGATTTAACTCACAGGGCCAGGGTCTAGGGCCTCCTTGAAGTCCTTGATCAGATCATGGAAGAAGTTAACTGGAAAAAAACAGGGACAAAGGAAAGAAAGAGATGACAAAACAAAGAGGGAACTCACACTACTCCACTCCACTTGAGGCTACAGAGTCAAGCCCCCAGGGCAGAAGGAAATGAGTGGTGGGCCTTGGGAACATTACTATGCTGCACAGAGAAGAGCTGCATGACCATATTTCCTGAGAGATTATACTTGCCCAGAGGAGAAAGGGTGGAAGTTTTTCATATAGAAACAAAGATGTAAATCAGAGCCATAGGAAAGTGCCTGCACATAGTCAAATTAGAAACATGACAAGATAAGATGAAGAATTAGATGAAACCTAATTCTTGTCACTTATTTCATATCTTTATCATCTGTAACATGTAGATGGTAAAAAAAATATTTTAAACACTAGGTATATTAAGAAATGCCTTGGTAACCAACCCCTGATTTAAAAAAAAAAAAAAAAACTTAGCAAGCATTCATATTTCCTTATAAAAGCAGAACAGAGGCTCCATCCAACATTCATTTATGGGAAGATGCGGCTCTCGAGTTCTAGGGTATTAGCTGGCCAGGTACATTGTCTTCCTGAATGCGAAAGGAATTCCTGGTGCGCTGGAGATGCAATGGAGGAGGGGTTCAATGGAGGCAAAAACTGAAGAGAAGAGCAAAGAAGCAAATCTGTCAATGCTGAACCTGCCAAGTACTCAAAAGGTGACACTGACCATAGTGAACACATGACAAAGCCTTAAAAACAAGAGCCAAAACTTCCAGGAGCAGAGAAGGAGACTAGGAGAGTCTGCAGGCATATGTGTCATGTTATTGCAAAACTTCAGCTGCCCAGTGGAACCTTTCCAATGTCAACAGTCCCCAGGCCAGAAAACAAACCTGGCGTCACAGGGTCTGAATGTGAAAAAAGGATGTGTGGGGTGTAAAAGAAACTGGGATAGCCTTTTTGCCTCTGAGAGACAGCTGAGAAGAAGAGCTCTCAACCCAATGGGCTTCACGGAGTCCCATGGCAACCTCCCCAGGGGAATGCAGGTTGAAGCACACCTGAACCCAGGATGGTCCATCAAACTCAATGAAAAACTTTCTCAGGTGTTTGGCCAAGAGGCTCCAGTCCCTACTAGAGCCAAATATCCAGATATAAGTTATCATTAAGGTATATTTGACTTCTCATTAAACCAAATATGATAACATGTGACAAGTGGCTAGCAGAAGACATAAAGATATTCCACCAAGAGTCACTAGTGTTTTGTTGGGTATAAAAAATCATTTATGGTGTACCTACTATGTGTCAGGCATTACACAGACGCTCTTGAGTCCTCACAAAAAAATCCTGCAAGGCACTAAAACTTTGTTTTACATATAAGGAAATCAAGACTCAGGGAAGTTAATTAACTTTCCCAAGCTCACTAAGCCTCTCAGTGGGAAGCTAGCATTGGAAACCAGGTTATAGGTTTGTCTGACACCAAAGTCCATGATTTTGCCATTACGTGGTTTATCTCCGCTACATGCAAAACTTCAGCTGTCCAGTGGAACCAGTTGTGTAGTGGAGATAAACCATGCCTAAGAAAGCCAAACCTCAAGATGCTTTTTTGGCAACCCGTTTGTGGCAGCATGCACCAGACCTGGACATTAAAGCTTGGAAAAGGTTTGTGTGAGATGGTGAAGAGCCTTGTGAGCTGCCTCAGAGCTCCTGTGCTGATGCAGGCTTACCTGGGCATGTTAGGAAGCATCCTCCTGCCTGGTCTATGAGATGGGCCAGAAAACTTAAGTAAGACATCCCCAGACATCCCCATACACACACTCCCATCCAAATGCTTCTATTTCAATCATATATGCCAGAAGCCAGAAAGCTTTTCTATAAAGGTTCAGATGATAAATATTTTAGGCTTTGCAGGCCATACAGGGTCTGTCACAACTATTCCACTCTACTATTTAGATGAAAATGTTCACAGACACTACACAAATATATGGCTGTGGCTGTGATCCAACCCAACTTTATTTTCAAAAACAGGCAAGCGACCATTTGACAACCCCTGTTACAGGTCTTTGTGGCACCATATAGCTAATATATAATTATATCAAAGAGATTGATAGACATTCAGTTAATATTACCAGCTGATCACAATGGAAAAAGTTCCAGTTTAGTAGAAGATTCCTAGGTCATCCATCTCTAACAGTTATCCCTGATCTCAGTTTCTCCCAGGGAACTGTTAGGTCTCTCCCAACTATCCTATCATATACACTAACCTTACAGATATAACTGGGGTCAGCCAGAGAAAAATAAAGGTGGCCAGGCCACCCCAGCAAAAGGAAGGTGGATGGACCTGTCCAGAATCCTTTTCTCAACATGACCCTATTCTCATCCAAATGGAGAGTAGGAATGAAAGCAGAAGAACTTCAGCAGAAGCAAACATTATCAACTGACTTCGACCTCACCACTTTACTACATGCAGAGAATACAACCAAAGAAGACAGACACTCTATTTCCAAGGATAACTAGTTTTCTCCAGCCCAACCACTCCCTAGCTGTGACTCAGGACAAGTTACTTCCTCTGTCTCAGCCTCTGACTCTTCATCTGCAA
Source organism: Theropithecus gelada (assembly GCF_003255815.1). Classification (NCBI taxonomy): domain Eukaryota; kingdom Metazoa; phylum Chordata; class Mammalia; order Primates; family Cercopithecidae; genus Theropithecus; species Theropithecus gelada. The sequence goes on along the minus strand of NC_037675.1, from coordinate 71,408,940 downwards.
GATGAAGACAAGAACAATAGCTATCTCAAAGGGTTATGGTGAAGCTCAAGTGAGATGACAAATGTAAAGTTCCACAGGACCTGACACAAAGTAGCTATTATGGCAGTGCTATTCTAATTTTACTGATAATAATGATGATCTTTTCTCCTCCATCATTCCCCAAAGCAATCAAATGCATGGGTAAGTGAAAAAGAAATTCAAAGAAGCAACTGTTAAATGCCAAGTGAGTGTTTCAGGCAAAAAAGTGCTGTATATTACAACTCAGAGAGCTCACCTTCATATCTTCCATTTGGTCACAGAATGAGAATTAACTCATGGGGGCCTTGCAGACCTTTCAGGGCCTCAGGGACTAGGAGACCAGTTGCAAATGTTACTTCCACCATCAGGCACTACAGGCACCAAAGCCACTTCTATTTGATTTATATTTGCCTAACAGGGAAAGGGGAATGGAGGGGGTCCTAAGAAGATGCCTTTGCTTAAGGTGACAATCATAAATTCTTTCTGATTGAAGAATTTTCAAAATAAGCACCATCATTACTATTCCCATTTTTCATACCAATAATAATGATAATAGTAAATACATGTACTTACAATTTATCAGTTAGCCAGGCATCAATTGAGTGTCATATAGACACTAACTTAGTTAACGTTTAACCATAGTCCTTTGAGGGAGAGATTGTGATCCCATTTTACAAACGAGAATTGAGGCTCAAAGAAATTATATGACTTGACTGGGGTCACTAAATGTTGGAGCTAGACTGTGAACCCAGGTTTCACTAATTTAAAAGCCTGTGCTTTAATCACTGCACTCTTCTGTCAAAGACTGACTCAAGGGAGTTCACAGTCTCCTTTCACTCCACCATCCCATATCTCCAACTTTTGTCAGTGAACAGACACATGAAAAGGCACTGACAAACCCAAGTCACAGAGGAACTCAACTGATGGCATTTGAATTCACCTCCTGGTCTATATCATTCCTTGCATTCTAATGCCACATTACCACCATTAGGACAGAGTTGGTGAACAGGTCAACTTAAAGGGGACCAATGACAGGACACTCATTAATTAATGGTCATGTAAAATTCTGCCTGCTGGTTCAAAGTCATATATCTTTTATCCATAGTCTTGCCACCTATAAGGAAAAGATGATATGGCTAAATTCAACAACCAGGCATAAATTATGCAGAGTGGTATTTCTCATAATGAAGTCTTTGGTTGAAAAGATGATCCTCCTTGATAGAGATACAGATTTGGCTTGTGAACACATTTTCCTGTTGATGAACATTTAGTCTTTATTGATAGTAAATGGACTTTACTGACTCTGGTCTTTACTGATATTAAACAGAGTCTACAAAATAATCCTACAAATATGATCACCCTTCAAAAATTATCATCTTTCTACCAGGGGTTTGGCCAGTGCTCAAACTTGACCACTCACAAGACCCCCTAAAAGATCAGACCAGAGAAGATCAGACCAGAGAAGACGTGACTGTAAGCAGCTATTTAGAGCCTTCAAAACACACAGAATCGACTCCCTCCAGGATTGAAGTCCAACTTCTTTATGTCCAGTCATTCTTCTTTCAAATTCTTCTGCATGGCATATGGAAAGTTAATCAAAATATTACAATATATAGTCAAAAAAATTGTTAAGAGGATCAATGACCTAAGAAAGATGATCCCTGAGATGATAACTGAATAAAATTAAAGTTGGAAGGGATTAACACATTCAATCTCTTTATTTTATAGCTATAGAAATTGACAACCAGGCAAATTAAATGACTTTCCCAAATCCACACAATAAGAAGTCACAGAACCATGGGGCAAAGAAGGATGAATTGGGTACATATATAATCCAAGGAAGGTTAGTTACCTGAATTTCTTATGTTGGTGTTGTTTAGTTTGGAGTCCTTGATCACCAAGTGTTTAATCCACAGAGTTGGAGCTGTGATTTCTAGGGGTGGGGAAAAAGAGAGAGAAAAAGTCTGGGCAAAGAGACCATGTGAGTGGAAGTGTAACCTCAGACTTCTTAATAGCCATTTTTCAAAGTCTGAGGCATTGAGGCTTCAGTTCTCTCCCACATCCACTCCTCCCAGTTCCCCTTCCTTCCTCACAACGGAAGCTCCTCTCCCCAACAGCTCATAAGAGCTGATCAGGGCATCCTGTGCTGGGAAGCAGAGTGGTCAGAATGCAGAGGTGCTGAGCACTCCATCCAGGAATAAAAATATTATCCCAGGAGGTAAGGAACATGGGCCAAGCCAAGTCCCTCTCAGCTGCTTCCCTGGGAGAAGATTTAAAGGGGATAAATCAACAAATGAACGCCAAACAAACCACAGAGACCATTCTAGAGGAAACGGCTGAGCCGAGACTGCTCCAGATGGGAAAGAAAGGAGTGCATCTCATGTGTGCTTCAATCCCCTTTCTAATGGCTTCTCATGCGCAGAGGCTGGATTCCTCCATCCAGAGAGTGCCAGGGTGCCTCCAGGCTCTCCAGGATTTGGTCACTCAGTGGACAGGCGGAAATCCTAAGTGACCCTGAGTATACTGTGGAGTGACCTTCAATGAGGGTATTGGGGAGGTCTCCCAAGATGAGACAGTCTCTGTCCCTCACCTGAACCCCCAGGGTCCCAGACTTGTCAATGATCCAGGACCTCTGTGGATCACAGAGACATCTACATCTAAACTTTCAGACATGAGCATACAAACCTTCCCATAAGTGAGCTGATTGTAAAGGATATTGTATATTTCAATCTTCCTCAGAACTGAGCTTGTGCTAGCGACATCCATAGCCACAGCATGAACCTGTGGCATGATTTCTTTTTATTCTTCTGTCTCTCTGTCCAGTCTCATGATCCAGGACTGGATACACTTAGCTAGGAGATGCTCAGTTTGCTACATATTGCACTAAAATCCCAACCTTATTGTCGTATTTTAGAGACTTTACTCTGCCAAACTTCCAGGTCCTCATCAGGGGAATATGGAGTACTCAGTACAGTACACTGAAGAGTACAGGCCCTGAGCACCCCAACCTAAACCTCCTGCACCCCGCACTCCTATCCTCTCTCTATGCCTCCAGAGACTTCCAGCCTCTCTTTTGCCACCAGCCACAGTTTCTCTTGACCTAGAATTTCTCTTCTCCAAAATGTCCTGCCTCAACTCTCAACGTCCCTACAACCTGCACAAATCAATCCCACTGGCCAATCTCCTTCCTGCGACTTTCCTCACTGTATCCCATCCCTACCTCATTCCCCTCTTGTCCATGCCAGCCCCTTGCCTGGAACACCCAGACTCCTCCCCTCCACTTTCAAGATCCAGCTCAAGTCCTGGCTCTTCACGAAAGCTTTTCCCAGACCATGGTGATCTCTTTCTTCCGTAAATGTCTACGACAATAAGAACGGAGACCACGTAATTTAACACATAAAGCACTCTAAGAGTTGCAGCTGTCTTGAGAGCAAAGGCTTACATCTCCAAACCTCCTTTTCATCCCCCAGAGGGGCTCACACAGTGCCAGGCACAGAGTGGACACTTGTAAGTGCCAATTAATTTACTGAAGGGACACTGCCGGCCTATCTTTCTCAGCCGTGATTCCTGGGTCTTGGCAGCTCCAAGGGTCTGTCCAGGCTGTGTTATTGTTGGACACCAGGAGACAGGCAGGAAGCCTGAGAGAACAGAGGGCCCTTCCAGAAGTGGAGAGTGTACCAGTTCCTGGGAGGATTTGCATTTTTTCAAAAGGTTAAAACAACCCAGCTTACACTGGGAAAAATTGAAATTAAAAAAGAAAATAATAATAATAAAACTTAAACAAACATCCAGCGTTAAGACCTTTCCCAAACCTGAAAATGAGTGGGAGAATGAACATCCGAAGTAATGCAAGAGCTTACCATCTCCATCGAACACCGGCTGGGTCTCCATCGTGGGTGTCGGCTTAGATCCGTCATCTGAATTGAGGGTTAAAAAGAATCGAAAGGAGACTACCATTATTGAGGTAAATACTATCTACTCTCCAGCACTGTTGAATGGTTGGGGTTTGTACAAGGCCCGGCCAAGTCCCAGTGAAGAGACCAAAGATAAAGAAACAAAAGAAGAAAAGGGCAAGAAGGAAAAGAGAACCACAGACAGACAAAAGAGCAAAACAAATCCAGGTTTGTGTTCACCACCCCAAGGCATGAACGAGAGGAGCTAAAGCTTCATGGCTTTGGGGAACCGTTTCTCACAAATCTGAGGATACCAGTATGACTCTGCTGGCCCTTGTTCCCACAGGAAAACTGGGAGGCAGTATCTCCTGAGTTAGCCCTGAGTTATGGCCAAGCATGTTAGGATAAGGTTGGCAATCCTTATGGCATCAAATTCTGGTGTCCCCAGCTCCTTTCCTGCCCTGAAGCTACCAGCTCGGTGGCCCTGATTAAAGAGTTCAAGGAAAACAAGAGACCTATGTGCTATTCCCTTCCAATCTCCTCGCTGTTTCTCCACTCTCACCTAAAAAAGATAAGAAGGTAGGAAGAGCCATTCTCTCTCCAGCACACTGAATTGAAGAGAATCAGGTATCATTAGAATACTTCTAACTGTGAAATAGCAAACACCCCAATTCCCAATAAGAGGGAGGGCAAGCAAAATGGGAGAGGACATGGGACTTTGCAGAAATCACCCTACACTTGCTTTGAAATTTCTAACATAGATGATTGGAGCAGGGAGCTCCCAGTAACAAAGTCCTAATGCTTATCATTCTAATAGTGTTGGCAGTCCTCTCTGCACAGCAAGAACCTCTGCAGGTCAGGAGTTAGTGCAGACTTTGTTTATTTACCTTCCAGGACTCTGAGTTCTTTCATCAGGGCCCCGAAAACCTTAACTTAGAGCCATGTTTCTCAACCTTTTTTCCATTATCACTCATCTAAGGAGCATTTTTAGGTAATTTTTTCTGAATCATCTCCCTAATGAAATTTTAGTAATGCAAATAAACTGTATATGTATGTTTGCTTCATATGTAAAATGAGTAAGTGTTTTTCATCCCCTAAGAAATAATTGTACCCTCTTAGAGAAGGCTGGGAGAGGGTATCTTTGTCCCTCTTAAGGATACATAGTTTAAGAGATTTCTCTCCATGTGGGGAGGGAAGGGGAGCACTGTTGTCTCAGGTGGTTTGATGGTTATACCATCCTTCTCTTCTCAAGGCCCCTTAGAGGTCTTTTAGGATGGAACACTATATTCTCGGAGCATTAACTATTTATGCAGAATGCACATTCTCAGATAGTCTCTGTGACGCCAGTCAGATCATCAATAATAACAACTCTCTACCATTTGGAGCTCTCAGTACCTTTGGCCGACTTTCCTGCATCTTACTGGGGGAGGGAGAGAGAATACAGAGTCCTGATCTCTTTTTTGCATCAACATCTCACCCTTGGGAGCTTAAGATTCAAGAGCTATGGAGACTCTAACCCTTGCTAGAGGCTGAGGCCAGCAGCTGAGCTGACAGTCGCGTGACACCTAACCCTGCTATTATTCTCATATACTGACACTAAGACCCAACTCTTGCAGGAGCCAAAGTGATCCTGAATCATCTGACAATCATCCCAAGAAATGAGATGTAGCAGGAAGAGAAGAGTATCTATGCTGGATATGTTATTTGCCTCAAACTGGAGTCCAAAACAGGCATCTTTTGATGCCAAACTGTGTGAGTTTGATCTGGAAGTCATTGAGGGAGAATAAACACAGAGCAGAGCCACACAATGTCATTTTTTTAATAGCATCACTTCCCCTGACTCTATTAACACCTCTTTCCATTGAATTCAATGAGCCACTGAATTGAGTCTTTTGGCAGCTGCAATGCACATTTGGTTGTGCCTGCCGGATACAGAGTTCATAGTCTAAATAGTCCAGCACAGTGTGCTCAGCCGTTCCACACAGGGTGGCTTCATTTTAGGAGTCTTACAGGCTAACAAAGGGAAAGTGAAAAATCAAACATTCCAAGAGGGATGATAGTGAGAACTCAAGTGCATATGGCTTATGTAATATTTTAATGCTCAATGTAGGTATTAAAATCCTCCCATATCACAAGAGCTGTATCTCTTCTCTGGAGCAAGATAACTGAAAACATTCTGTTCATTTCTCCCATCATCCAGATGAAAATCTTGGACTGCCCATCTGGCCCAGCCATCAGCAAAGGTGGTCTGCACTCAAGGAAGGCAAAGAAAGTTTTCTGGGGAAGCTTTGCCCTTTTGCAGGTCAAGCAGTTCCACAGATTTCCCAGATGCAGTCAGAGAAGCCCATGAAGCATAAAGCCACGTGCAGGGAAGGAATCTTCCCGCAGGGTAGGGTCACTGAGGGTGAAGAGATACAGCTGGTCTGCCACAGGGAGGTCCTAAGTGGAAATCTTTATGAAGTGAGAAAAGACAAGGTGCCCTGCTGCCAGGAACCACCTGTGAAATCCAGCATTCTCAAAGGCTGGGAAGCCAAGCCAAAGCGAACAGCACCCTCTAACCATCATCTCCGGGCACCTGGGCTCCTGGCTTCTGACCCAGCAAATAAGAGCACCTCTCCTACCAAACACAAGTCCAAGGCCTAGATCCAAGGTCTACATCAGTTCTGTTTCCAGGCAAGCCCTGGAGCAACACCAGGCCTCACACTGGGTCCTGGGGAGAGAGCAAAGTTTCTATGTGTGCTCCTGCCTCCCAGTCTCAAGGGGAGTCACACTCCAATTCCCCCTTTACATTTAACAGTTTACATCGAATACATCTAACACTCTGGATAAGTTGAGCCCCTCCTTCTACTTCTCTGGATAGCAATATCCTCTTCTGAAACTGAAGGATACTTGCCCACAAAAGGGACCCTTTTTTGTGTAGGTATAAAACACTTTAAAGGCCTATTAAAGGGTATCTATAATTCCATGAGTGCAAACCATCTTATTCAACTGCTTACTTTTAAAATTGGGTTTACAAAATTAAAATCCTATCAAAGTTTTTAAATTGAAAATAAGGTAAACCTTACAACTCAATAACAAGCAACCTTATTTAAATATGGACAATATATTTTAACAGACATTTCACCAAAGAAGAGATACAGATGGCTAATAAATGCATGAAAAGATACCCAATATCATTAATCATTAGGAAGGTACAAATTAAAACCACAACAAGATACTTCTAAACAGCCACTAGAATGGCTAAAATAAAAAGATAGACAATATTAAGTGTTGGTAAGGATGTGGAGGAAATGGAACCCCTGTTCATTGCTGGTGAAAATGTACAACTGGGTATCTACTTTGGAAAGGAGTTTGACAGTCTCTTTAAAAAGCTAAACATAAACTTTTCAACCCCAAAATTCCACTCCTAGAACCCATCTGGGAGAATAAAAACATGTCCACACAAAGACATGTATAGAAATAGTCACTGCAGCTTCATTAAAGCTTCAAAATGAAAACTATCCAAATGTCTGTCAACTGGTGAATAGATAAATTGTGATATATCCATATGGTAGAATACTATTCAGCCATTAAAAAGGAACGAATAACTAATACATGTGACAATATACATGAAGAATCTCAAAGACATTATGCTAAGTGTAAAACTCCAGATGTAAATACCACACGATTCCATTTATATGAAATATCTAGTAAGTCTAAATCTATAGACACAGAAAACAGATCCGGGGGTGCCTAGAGCTACAGGTAGGAGTAGAAAATACCTGTGAATGGGTTCAAGGTCGCTTTTGGGGGTGAAGGAGATGTTCTCTGGTGACAGTTGTACAACACCATGAATTAAACTCATTGGGTTGTACATTTACAATGAGTGAATTTTATGGTATGTAAACTATACTTCAATAAAGCTATTAAAACAAAAAGGGAGGTGTGCCCAAGTCATCACAAATAAATCATCAGGCAGCAGCAGCAGCTAGATTGAGTGGTCCTTAATTTGGGGGAAGACTCTTCCATCCGTTTTAAAGAAAAATATATCTGAATCTGTGTATGTATGTGATGATGTTTGGTGCATATTCGCGATTCTTTTGGACCTCAGAGAGTATTTCTCTTTAATACTATAATAATCTTTCAGATTTAGAAGAGGATAAACACTTAAAAAAAAAAAAAAAAGCCAATTCAAAGATTATCCTTTTTCTTACAGGGAGGGAGAAAAAAGGCAAATTTGGAAACATGAAAACAAACAAATAAATAAGGCAAACTGAAAGCATTCTCACGGAGGATGTCAAGAGCAACAGTAATAATAGTATTACCACATTTTGCAACACTCAGTTCCTGGCAGGTAGCTTTCCTCATCTATTCTCACCACTAGCCAGAGCGGAGGGAGAAGCCAGGCAGATAAAAAGAGAATGGAGTAACAATGCAAATAAGTGATTTGATCAAGGTCCCAGAGGCAGCAAGCAGCTTTGGAAACTGCCTGGTCCCAGAGCCCTGGCATTTGGCCTCCAGAGACTCCCCAACCCCCAGTCATGCCTTGTCCTTGCAGGTGCAGGCCCAGAAAGTTGCAGCCCCCGCATGGGCTCTGTGAGCCTATACAGACAGTGGGTTTGTGTGACAGCACAATTCCTTGCCCTGCGAGAAGGCCTGGCCCACGCACAGACAGCTGGAAGTCACTTCGACCCCGATGACACCGTTCAAAGCCTCCTCTGTTTGGCTTTTTGATTCCTGATTGACATTCGCTGGCGAGGAGAGATAAATGCCGGGCTGAGGACAATGTTGATCCGCTCGGACCATTCTCAGGGAAAGACTTTTCAGAATAACAAACAAAACAAAACAAAAACCCAAAAACATTGGTGTGCTTAAGGGACTGAATAGAGCCCAAGAGGTCCAGGGACGCAGGGCCAGGCCTTTCAAGGGGCTGGCAAGTCCATTGAGGAGTTAATTGTTTGAGTGTACAATGAGTTTATTCTGGCCACATACAAAGAGCTTTCTCTTCCAGGTCCTTCAAAAGCAAATGTCTCAAAGAGGCCAGAGGAGGAATCTGTATTAACGGCATCTCTTGGGGTCTCTGAGACTGAGAAGCCTTGGAGAATGAGGAAAAAAGAAACCACTTCCCCCATCCTGAGATGTGGAAGGTCTCTCAACAATCCCAAGTCCCCTTCAATTCTTGGGCTCTCCCCAAACCATGTCCATCACTGGTGACCCTCCCTCATATTCTTTCAGGTTGCCATTGTCCATCTTTGAAAAATACATGGAGATAAACTTCAGCCTGGTAGAAGTGCTGGAAGGTTCTTGCTTTGAAGGGACCACATTTATGCCAGAGCCATCATCCCTCTCCACATGTGACTCTGAGGCTCAGTGTGGAAGTGGAGACGACTCATTCTGGGCATCGTAAGGAGGCAACCGTGTCTGTTTGCAAAAGTCCCTCAAGAGCCTGCCCTGAATCAGACCTGGAGGAGGATGGAATGCTAGGCCACCTCAACATTTTCTGAGATGCATGCGCCATGACCAGCGAGGCTCAGAAATGGATGGTGAACTTTCCTGATTCTGATCTGTAAGAGCAGAAGTGGTCGGGCATGTCAGGTTCTTTCCAAAGCTGGAGGTCAGTGTTTTATATTCCATGTACCTACCTGCATGTTCCCTCCCAAAAGAAGTGAAAACAAGCTGAAAGCTGCCTTTTTGCAGGCAGTTCCCACATCCTCGAGCTCTACAGTCCCCTGAATAAGAGCAAAAACAGAAGGCTGGGGAAAAGGCAAACCAGGGATGGAAGAGGAAGAGGAAGCACCGGCAGCAGAGGAGTCTGATCAGGGCTGGGTTCACACAGAAGACTCGGCTAATGTTTTTTTAACTTTTTATTTTTAAATGATTATAGATGCACAGGAAGTAGGAAAGATAATACAGAGAGGTCCTGTGTACCCCTCGCCCAGTTTTCCCCAATGGTAACAGCTTTACAGTTAACATGATGATATGGGTAAGCCCTTTAATTATCTAGGTGGTATAATTAGCACAAAATCAAAATCAGGACACTGATATTTGTATAATCCATGGACCTCACTCAGATTCTACCAGTTTTAAACGCACTCATTTTTGTGTATTGTTCTCTGCAATTTTATCCATGTGTAGACTCGGGTAACCACCACCACCATCAGCCTAGAACTATTCCATCAGCACAAAGATCTCCTTTGTGCCACCTTTACTGTTACACTTTCCCTCCTCCACCCCATTCCTCACACCTGGCAACCACTAATCTGCTCTCCATCTCTATAATGCTGCCATTTCTAGACTGTTATATAAATGGAATCATGCAATATATGACCTTTTGAAACAGGCTTTTTTCATGTGCATAATGCCCTTGAGATTCATTCAAGTTGTGGTTGCATATATCAACAATTCATTCCTTTTTATTGATGAGTATTTTTCCATGGTATAGATGGATAGGGGATCCCACCTTACTCACAGCAGTTACCTTTCAAGACCCCCAGTGGATGCCTTCAACTGTGGATAGTTCCGAACCCTACACATTCTGTTTTTTCCCATACATACTTATGATAAAGGTTTATTTGTAAATTAGGCACAGTATAAACAATAATAACATAATAAAACAGAACAATTATAACAACATACTTTTATAAGTTATATGAATACTGTCTCTCACTCAGGATATCTGATTGTATTGTACTCATCCTTCTTCATTTTGCAATCTATCCACTTGGTAACAGAGCCAGCCCCAAGTGACAGGGATGGTACACAGCATGGGTATGTTGGACAAAGTCATGATTCATATCCCAGGTGGGAGGGAGCAGGACAGTGCAAGATTGCATCACACTATTCAGAACAGCTCACAACTTAAAACTTACAAATTGTTTATTTCTGAAATTTTCCATTGAATATTTTCAGCCCATGGTTGACCGTGGGTAGGGCAGTACTACTGTGCCACAGTTTGTTTCACCCACTGAAGGACATTTGGGTTTGTTTTCTTGTCTACATTCGGCTATTACAGATAAAGCTGCTTCTTGTTCGTGTATAGGTTTTCTTGTGTGGTCATACATTTTCATTTCTCTGGAATAAATGCTCAGGAGTGCAACTGCTGGATTATATGGTAAATGTATGGTTAGTTGTTTTTCAGAAACTTCCAAAGTATTTTTGCAGTGTGGCTATACCATGTTACATTCTTGCCAGTGATGATGTATGAGAGGTCCAGTTTCTCGGCAGCCTCACTATCATTTGGTGTTGGCACTACTTTTTCTTTCAGCTCTCCTAATAGATATGTAGTGACATCCTGCCATGGACTTATTTTGCATTTCCTGTGGCTAATGATGCTGAGCCTCTTCTTGTGTGTGTATTTGCCCTCTGTTTGTCTGCCTTGGTGAAATGTCTATTTGTGCATTTGGCCAATTTTTACTTTTTCTTTTTGAGACAGGGTCTCACTCTGTCGCCAATGCTGGAGGGATGATCTCACTCGCTGCAACCTCCACCTCCTGGGTTCCAGCGATTCTTCTGCCTCAGCCTCCTGAGTAGCTGGGATCACAGGCGCATGCCACCATGCCTGGCTAATTTTTTGTTTTGTTTGTTTGTTTGTTTGTTTGTTTGAGACGGAGTCTCACTCTGTCATCCAGGCTGGAGTGCCATGGAGCAATCTTGGCTCACTGCAACCTCCACCCCCTGGTTCAAGTGATTCTCCTGCCTTGGCCTCCTGTGTAGCTGGGATTACAGGTGCGTGCCACTGTGCCTGGCTAATTTTTGTGTGGTTTTTTTGTTTTTTTGTTTTTTTTAGTAGAGATAGGGTTTCACCATGTTGAGTAGGCTGGTCTTGAACTCCTGGCCTCAAGTGACTCGTCCACCTTAGCCTCCCAAAGTGCTGGGATTACAGGTGTGAGCCACCATGCCAGGCCACCATTTTCTAATTAAACTGTTTTTTAACTGCTGAGCTTTAAGAGTTGTTTATATATTCTAGATATGAGTCCTATGTTAGATAAACAGTTTGTAAATATTTTTTCCCAGGCTGTAGTTTTTTGTTGTTGTCGCTCTTGTTAATTATCTAACAGCACTTTTTGCAGAGTGAATTTTAAAGTTCAATTTATATACACTATTTTATCATGTTTTGGTGGTGAAGATTTTCTCTTGTTTTTTTCTAAAAGTTTTAATAGCTTCACATTTTACATTTAAATCTGTGATCCATTTTGAATTAATTTTCGTATCAGGCCTGAGGTTTAGGTTGAGGCTTTGGGGCTGATTTGTTGATTTTTTTTGTTTGCTGGATGTCCAACTGCTACAACGCTGTTTGCTTGTGCATCTATTTCCGGGTCCTCTATTCTGTTTCATTGATTTATGCATCTGTTCCTATTTGTGGAGGAACACTATCTTTAAAACTCTAGCTTTATTCATCTTAAAATCAGGTAAAATGATTCCTCCCACTTTATTTTTCTTTTTAAAAATTGTTTCAGCTATTACTAGTTCCATTGCCTTTCCAAAGAAACTTGAGAATAAACAGCCCTTGAATCTCACATGTTTCTTTCTGTAAGCACAGGATCGCTGCAATGGAACCTGAGAGTGACAGACAGTTCCTCGGCCTTTACCACACGCACTCTGTGGCCCTCCGAGCTGGAGACCAGGGGTCAGAAGCAGGCCCAAGGCCTGTCCACCTGTGTGCCCACATCCCTGCCTCTCTGCAAGCTGCTGTGCCACACTGGAACTTAGGCAGGGAGCAGGGAGCAAACGAACATATTCTCATTGGCCTGACAAGCTCTGAGCTCTCTCACCTGGACTTCAGAGGCCCCACAAAGGCACTAGTCAGAGGGCTCAGGAACCCGGCAGAGGGCTTTGCTCAGCTCAGGCCACCCCCTCCAAGGGGCTTTCCTTAGAGGCTCTGGCTACAGGAGCTACCACACAGGGCTGTTTGGAGGGGCCACCTGCCTTCCCTCCCCTGCAGAGGTGGCAACTTCCCCGAGCTTACAGAAGCCTGTTGCTCCCCTGGGAGGATTTTCCTACACCTGAAGATGAATAACCTCCAACATAAAAGGCTAAGAACCATTAGAATGAGAGCTCCAGGAGGTGAGGCCTGGACTTGTACTCTTATACTCATCCCTGGGTCCTTAGTGACGATAACAAGCCTGACATTTAGTAAGTTCTCCATAAATATTTGCTGAGTAAGAGCACCAAGCATAAAATATCAATGGTTACTAATACCACCAGGGATTCAAATGAATCTATGTCTAAGAGGCTTTTTCCAGATCCCTAAATCTTATTTTCTCTCAATCCTTGGAGATGAGGATATGGCAAGAAATCAAACTCTCAGTCTAGTGCTGTTCATGCATAAACTTTTCTTCAGAGACCCTGGAATATGGGCCAAAATGGAGGGGGTTGAGTAGCTGGAGCCAAGCTGGCGGAGCAGTTAGCTGTGGGAAGGAGGGAGACATGGTACATGTGTGAGCACACAAGCACACCCCTTCTGAAACTGACCTCTGCGAAGCTGGTATATGAACATTCCAGGCTTGGTGGAGGCAGCTCGGAGAACCAGAAAGCAAAAGAGCTGCCTCTCTCGGGCTTGGGAGCTGCTCAGGCGCAGTTCTGTTTCAGTAGGCAAAGAATCTGAGTGAATCCTTCTCCAGGAAAAGCCATGTGAGCAGAAGCCAACAGCATGGAGGTCGTCAGCTGCCCATCTCCATCCAAACCCAGCCCAGCCCATCTGATGGCAATGCTAAGAGATCAGCTACAGATTCAGCCTCCCACACCCCTGGGGGTGCTAGGGGAAGAGAAAAAAGAGGTAGTAGGGAAGAGATTTAAGTCACGTGAGCAGGAGTGATGTTTCACATGTGGAATGTCCCTCGACAGCCAGCCCAACACGGCTCTGCCAGGCTCAGGGCAATGAAGTTCCCCTCCTTCAGGTGTGCTAACACCTCATGAGGGCTGAGGCTGGGAGCCACCCAGTGCCCTGCGTCTGGGATGTTTGCCAGCCATTGTCCCTGTCCTAAGCCTGCCGCTCAGAGCTGCTCCATCCATTGCTTGAGTGACAAGTTCTCCAAGTTGGCAACAACCTGTAGACCCAGCTCCAAAAATAGAGACACAGACAGGGACCTTGGAGAAATAAATATGACTCACTCTTTACTTGGAGCATATACTATGGAACAGCCAGTGGGAGATTTTCTTTGTAAGCTCTGCAAATTAAAGGCGGGTTGGATTTTTGAAGTTCTGCCCCTCTCCAAGACTAGCTTGACAAATACAGAAGCCCATGCAGAAAAGTTTAGCAGAGTTTATTAGTATTTTTATTTTTCTCTTACTTTCCTTAAACAACTAACTCCCAGACTTCTTAGGGGAAAAATGCAAACTGCAGAAAATTCCTGGTGACCCTAAATTTTCACTTGCCATTTATCACAGCATCACCCCATGGCCTCTGATGTTCTGGGCACTGAGAAGTCAAAAGCTCGCAGAGAACTGCCAGAAATCATTTCACAAGTGCTTTTCCATATCCTTTCATTTAATCACTCTTCATCATTGCCCCCCTTCATCCCACCAGAGGCTAAGAACTTCCTTCCCTCCTTGCACTTCACAAGCAATGAAGAGCAGGGCCAGCCCCTGAACCTGTGTTCAGTTATCCTGGAAGCTCCTCAAATCACCTAGGGTAATTAGCATTGAGACCCCAAAAAGAGTCCCATCAGAAAAATCCACAGGCCTTGGTACAGCCAGGTAAAGCTGCTGCAGGATACGTTTTTGATCTCTGAAACCATTCTGCTTCCCATCTACTTTCCTTTGGATGACTCCAATGAAAACCAAAACTTTACCTCTATCTCTACTTCTTCAGCCTTCAACTCTTTTAGCAGCGCATTTTCAGAGCTAACGGGGCTGTTTGGGGCCCTCTTCGTCTCTTCTGATATTCCTCTGTAGCATCCATAAAACACATGTGAATGCACGTGTACACCGTCCCCCTCTCTCACACACTCACACACACACACACACACACACACACACACACACACGTCTCTTTAAGGGCCAGGACCAAAGGATAAGAAGGGGAGGGGGCAGCCAGGATGGGATTGCCCCAGATCAATGGATATTTGAAACTCAAACACATGGTCCAGGACCTACACTGCACGTGTTAATTACCACACATGTGCCCATAAAGGAGTCCGTTAAACACAAGGGGCCCAAAGAACAGAGTGAGGAAAGGACATTCCAAGGGATTAAGTAAATAGTCTGAAGTTTTGACCCTCCTCCCCTCCTGGAGCACGTGCATCTGGGTAAGATAACAGTGCCTCCCCCTCCTTCCCCCACTTCTTCCCTGGGGCCCCACACCTGTGGATCCAGGAGCCACAGCCACCCAGGCCTCCTGTCTCAGACCAAATGGCTGTGACCTGTTACAACCCAGCCTCTCTCCCTCCTCCCTTCCTTCTGCTGTCTCTCTGGGCCTCCTCCCCCAGCCTCCTTCTGCTCTGCCTTTCTCCTCCTCTCCTTCAGAGAACTAATTCCTGGCTGGCGACCAGACTCTCCGTGGTCACACAATACATCTTTTCATTCCTTCCAGTCTGGGAGGGACAGCCAATCCCTCCCAGCCCGGTCAGGGGAGGATATTTAAAAAGGCAAGAAGCTAGGGAAAGAGAAGGCTGGGTCCCGTCCTTGCCCTGCCGTCCCCTACCACTCACACCTCCAGACCTCTGCCCTACCTCTTTTCTGGCCATACCCCTCACCCTGCACAAGGGTGCAGACCTAGCACCTCTTTGCAGCAGGCCTCAGGGAAATAGATGCCTCCTAGGAAAACCGGTGTGTGGGCACAAGTTCAGACAAGGGGCCTTTGTGTCTTCCCACCTGCTGCCTTCCAGAGCACATTCCATTCTTAAGTGGCAGCTGAAAGAGGAACCTTGGCTGGTCCACACAGGATATTACTAATGCCCTCTCGCACCCTGTCCCCATTCAAACCCCAGCTTCCTGGACAGGTGTGGCTTCAGGTGTGGCGTCCTACAGGTGGCCCGAACCTGCTCTTCACTGCACTGCCCACAGGAGACAAAGAGAAGAGGATCCAACACCTAATCGGATCCTGCAAAGTACAGGGAAAGAGAGGCCACTAAATAGAATTTAAGACTCCAGGGGAGAATGAGTCCTAGCATTCCCCACCAGGGCCTTGTCCTGACCTTTGCACAAAAGAGGAAGCCTCTGCAGAGCCACCTTGGAGGAAGGGACCCATCCAGGGCAAGGGAGTAAAGAGCTGGGAACTGAGAACGGCTTATCCCTCTGAGATAAAGGCTTCAGATTCTATCCCCCATTTCCTGCATCACCCCTGGAGGAATCAGGCTCCTCTACCCTCTTTTGGCTCTGGAAGCTGACCCTAGAGCTAAAAAGGAACAAAGGATGCTCACTGCTCGACTGTAAAAGGGAACAAAGGGTGCTCACTGTTGACTGTAAACTGACATCCCCAGCCCCCACCCTCCCCGCCGCCTCTTCTAACTGGACCAGTGAGAGCCTGGGATGACCACGGGTCTGTCTCTCATTGCTGTCCACAGGGTGCAAAGCCACATCCCCCTGGAAAGCACTTCTCTGTCCAGTTTAAGAACCAGAATCCCATGGCTGGCAGTTGTTTAGTGTGTGTGCACTTTATTCAGCATCATATACTCAGATCCTTTAGGAGGAGGGGAATCTGGGTGGTCAGTTTGGCATGATTGCCAATTTTTCTTTCCTACCACCAGGACCTCATGCCCAGGAATAAAGGTGATGTTCCTGAAGATTCCCATTACAACAAGCAAAACTAAAAGCAGTGCATGCCTGTAGTCCCAGCGACCTGGGAGGCTGAGGTGGGAGGATTGCTTGAGCCCAGGAGTTTGAGGCAAGCCTAGGCAACATAGTGAGATCTTGTCTTTAAAACATAAAAATTAAAAATGCTATGCTAGAAACACACACACACACACACACACACACACACACACACACGCAATAGAAAACCTGAAGGCATCTTCCTTTTCCAGTCCCAGTAAACACACGCTACTCACAGCGTTGGTGATTTCAGGTCTTTGTAGATTCTCTCCCCACTTCCCCACCTAGGAGGGAACCACCAACACTTATGGCAGTTTCCTCCTGCCCTGGGAAGGACCTGAAGAAGCACTTCTCCCCTTTTCCAACCACTTTCTCATTTCTGCCCAGAGGCCCATTGGTCCCTGTTTTCTGGTAGGTGGTGGTATCACCTGTTCCACTTCCACATCTTCTTGGAGCACCTGCATTTGGGGGCAGCAGGTTCTCCAGATCCTTATCTCCTGCATTCAGAGTGGGTGACTTCGCCTCTTCTTCCTGTCCCATGGCATAAGCACTGTAGGCAGGGCCCAGGGCTTTACCTTGGTCTCCCTGCAATTGTGTGTGCACAGGACAAGCCTGTGAACTTCACAATGACCCTCAGCAAGGCCAAGGTTCCACATGGGCCCTGATGAGCATGTAGTTTCCAAGGCCTAGATGCAGGTGGGAAGGCTCAAACTCGGCCTGAGATGGGAGTCCTGGAGAGGCGGCACACAAGATGAAATGCACACCTGCTTTCCATTCAACTACCAGCTCTGCACGTATGCTGTCCTGGAGGTCAGTGGCAGTGAATCTTAAGCCTCCAACTGTCTTCCATCCTAAAAACTATGATCAGCATATTCCAGGGACCTATTGCTCATATTGGCTGGTCCAGTAAACAGCCCTCAGACAGATGCCAGCTACGTAACTTGTGGGGCCCAGTGTAAAGTAAAAATGCAGGGCCTCTCGTTCAAAAAGCAGGGAAAAGTGCCATTCAAGGCACTAAAATACAAAGCTTTGTCCTTTATTCCAAAGTCTCTCTCTCTTACCTTGTCATGGTGTTATTTTAATTTGCTACTTAGTATTGTCCTAGATAAAGAAAAATTAAAATTTTAAGCATGCTGTGGAAGACACATAGTACACCTCACAAAAGCTTTGTGCTAATGGGGTGACAAGGTTCAGCAGACACTCATGTGATGTGTCTCTCCTCCACTCACTTGCCTCTTCACTGTCCCATGGAACTCAAGGACAGAATTATTCAGAATTTCAGGATAACAACTGAACAGGTCGCACACCCACAAAGCCAGCCTCACCCTAGTGAAGAGAATCTGGATGTGCTGGGACAATTATGAAGGAGGATCAGTGAAGGGGGGAAAATGTCCAAATGTGCTTACACAACAAGAGAGTCAAGGGCAGACTTGGGCACCCTACCTTCCTCATCCTCTCTGGTTTAACGCTGGCTACACTGGTAGTTGATTGACTGAGCTCCCCACGGAACCAAGACTCCCAGGGCTCACATTCTAAAGGTCCTTCTCAGCTTTGGGCTCTATACTCACTCACCTCCCTCAGGAATTCTGGGAGCTTGGTGTCCATCACTGTATGAGCCTTACTTACCTTAGGTGCTTCAGAGAAGAAACATGGAATAAGAATGGAGAAGATGTTCTGCAGGACACATTAGGCTTTCACCCCAGGCTCCTTCTATCTCATCTAAGAAATCCTGCTTGGACCATCTTTGGAAGCAAACATTTAGATAAAGCATAAAACTCCACTCACCTTTCCTTCCTGAGTTACCCTGGCTCAAGGGCTTGTCGGTGACTGAACCTTGGGTGAGAAGGGAAACAAAAACATAGCCACTCAGAATGCATTGCGGTTGGTTTCTTTCAGAGAGTTGGCAAAACCTGATATTATGAGTATATGGTCATGTATATATGTATTGTATACACATCTAAGAATATTATATACAATGTCAGTACATATACACATGTTGAGTGGGGTTTGTTTAACATCAATGTCACTGATAACCCAGCACTGTTGAGATGAACTATGATTTCTAGGTTCCCTGGTAACAGTCTTGACCACATTTTTACAAAAGTCCACACTCATATAACTCCCCCATTGAACATTCCAATAACTGCCCCTCACATTTACACCCCCATCTCCCCAGCTTCTCACCAGTTCCATGTTCAGAGCCATATTCAGTCAGCAAGGCCAACTGAAAAGAAACTCCCTTTTACTGCAAAGGCAATGATTGACATCCCTTGCTGGTTAGGACAGGAAATCAGCGATTTTCCATCTGCATTAAGTAGAAAATTGTTGGCCCAATTGTACTGAATGGGCCAAAACAGTCTAAGGCATGGAAACAATTTTCTAGACACAGCCTGTTCCTCCAGGAGCGGGTAGCAGGTATGTTTGCCCAAGCATTTGCCCTGCATATACTAGGGTGCTCTGTGCACCCCCTCCTCCAGTCCTGACCCTGTGGCACCTGTCTTCTGCTGAGGTCCAGCCTCACACAGGCAGGGTACAACCGGTGCACCCACAGAAGGGCATCTGTGGAGTCCCGCCAAAAGAAAAGAATCTCTATTTCCCTAATCCATGTCATACTTCTTCTCCACGTACCAGTTTTGTGAGAACTCAAACATATTATCCTGCATGGCTTGTTTCTAGTCGTTTGTTTGCTTTAAATGAAATTTTCCAGGTCATTTGAAAGGAGGGCTAATTCCTGTACCTCCCTACCCCAACCCCAATTAAGGTTTCTAGTTTCCATGTAAACCACAAATAAAGTAAACTTCCCTTTTCGACCTGTAAATTTGGGTTTCCTGATGTAGATTCTAACAGCCCTTTCCACTTTCTTTTTCCTTCATGTAACAGAGCAAGTAGAAAAAGCCATGATAGCAAGACTGTCAGCCTTTGGAATTTCCCATAGGTTTTAGCATAATGTTTTATACTTTGTTTGCACTTAAAATGAAAAATAAGAAAATCAATAAAACCCTATGCACACAGATATGAAGAAATATGAATCAGCTGATGGGTGGGACAGGCTTTTTTGAGAGAGCTGAGCCACACAGTGAATTAAGGGAGTGACTCAGAGTCTTTTACCATCTGAACGGAGGTGGACACTGTGGGGCTTGTAAAAATCCCTAATCCACAATCACATGAAATGGACCTAAAAGCACAATTTCTCTGCTTATTAAGTTGGGAATAGAAAGAACTTAATTTTTGCTATGGACTAACCCAATGGATCACTATAAAGCAATAGTTTGCTAACTTGTTTAATCATCAGAATCACCTGAGAGACTTCATAAAAACAAGGATCTCAGGTCTCCCTCCAGGCCTCCTGGATCAGAATGTACAAGGGGAAGCCTCAATGTCTGGGTTCTCTTTAATTTCCCAGATACTGCTGGTGATCAGTCAGATTTAAGGGCCACTGTTATGAAGATTTTCCATTTCTCTACATTACATTCTTCAGGGGTGGTGAGTATACGACACAGAAGCCACCATTCTCCTCTCCTGCTCCCATGACAGGTTATCACTAATGGATAACCACAGCCTTTGATGCTGAGCTCCCAAGTGGTCTCAAAATCCATCTCAATAAAGCACTTCAAGAGCCACTAGCAATCAGAATCAGCACACAAGCTAGCAACTTACACGCCACCACAGCTCTATGAGGTTACAGCCAGTGCTTAGCATTGAACCAAAAATCTAAACTCAAAATCCGTAAATACACACACACGGCATACACTGCCATACCTTATCATTTGCTGACTTCTGAGCAAGCACGTTAGAGTAGAATCCTCCCTGACCTAGAAAAAGGTTCATCACCACCACCAGCCTTCTAAAGGTTCTCCCACAAGCTGCAGGAGACCAACCAACGGGTGTCTCTCCAACCCTTTTCATTCTTCCCGCCCCTCCCTACGGTACCTGAACATACAGGAGTTTTATTCTGCACAGAAGAGCCACTGATGGGCTTCCCATCCGGAGTGACACACCAGCAGTACCCAGTGTAAGTATGGCACTGCACCTGTTCAGGGAAGTGAAAATAGAAGAAAACCATAAGTCTCTGTCACAATATCAAGACTCATCTCCAACCCCTTTCAAAGCATCACCCATATGGTGAAAGAGCACCTTCCACCTCTTATCCCCACATCTGTCTCCAGAGTGTCTCTCATGGGTGGTCCAGTCAGTGAACAGCACTGGGTACATGTTTGCTGTGGGACGCCCATGCAAACCACAGCAATTCACCCACTTCTTTCTTACTCCTCTTCACACTTTATAGCTGCATCATACTGTGTTTTTCCTGAGATGATTCTCACCAATACCTGTACATTTGTTTTCTCTAGCACTGTCGTATGCTCCTATCCAATTATAAAAAATTCTAACCCACCCTATTTTTGAGACACAGTTTCACTCTGTCACCCAGGCTGGAGTGCAGTGGCATGATCTCGGCTCACTACAACCTCTGCCTCCTGGGTTTAAGCGATTCTCCTGCCTCAGCCTCCCAAGTAGCTGGATTACAAGCATGTACCACCACACCTGGCTAATTTTTGTATTTTTAGTAGAAATGGGTTTCGCCATGTTAGCCAGGGTAGTCTTGAACTCCTCACCTCAAGTGATTCACGTGCCTCGGCCTCCCAAAGTGCTGGGATTACAGGCATGAGCCACTGTACCCAGTCAAAAATTCTAACCCTTGAACTAATTTGGCAAGTAAAAGTTGGAATGTTGCCATTGCAGATTGATATGACATTTCTTTAACAAGCAAAGACCAGTGGTAAGCTTTTCTTCTTTGTCTAGCTTTTCCCAGCATCCATTCATAAATCAGCTTGCCTATTGATCTTGTGGCTCTCTTGAGATGAGGGCACACATGATGAGGTTAAGGCAAGGGGGTAAAACCTGCAGGTTTATTTCTAGGTGCCCCACTGCACCACTGTGTGATCTTCCTCAAGCCTCCAAGATCAGGTCTGCCTGCCTGGGAATAGCAAAAAGGAATAAGGCTTTTTGCATCCTTCAGTGTAGCTCTTCTTTCTCTTCCAGTAGCTGTCGCCCTACCCACCACCTCCCGCCCCACCCCACTATCCTGCTTTCAATCTGGAGTTCCTAAACACACAGTGAGGCGTACTTCCCTGCTTAGAATCCTTCAGTGATTCATGTTGGGATCTAGGATAGAGATGAAACTCATTGGCATGCACTCAAGGTCCTCCATGATCTGCCTCCATCTATTCCCGCAGCCTCATTTCATGCCCATGTCATGGCACACACCCTCCACGCTGGCCACAGAACCCTTTGATGCTCCTAAACACGTTCTAATTTCTCCTGATTCTGAGTCTTTGTTTGCTCCAACTATTCCATTTGTCTGGAATGCCCTTCCCCAACCCGTCTCCCACCTACTCCTAATCCCTCGTATTCCCCTCCTCCTTTGTGATACACCTCCTCAAAGCAGTCCCAGCCTCCCCTGCCTCCTTCCTCTGATCCTCCCACACACCCTGGGGCCCCCCAAATCAGAGCCCTTATCACTGTGAGCTCTAGCTGTTGATTTATCCAGTCCACTCCCCCTCTCAAGATTGTGACCCCAGGGACTGCATGCTAGTTATTTCTACATTCCCAGAATCTAACATAATGCCTGACATTCATTGTAGGTGATTGATGAGTTGAATAAAGGCATCCATTATCACATTTCCTCAATTCTTGGTCTCCATCAATTATAAAATTGCAATGTCAATTTAAACAGCCCCACTACATTAAATGTAGATCTCAATTATAAGATGTGTGCCAATTGCAAAGATATTAAAGTGTGAAGAAAATGTGCCTCTTGAAATCAAGGACATGTTGGAATCAAGGCTAGACAGTAATAGCATACAAATTGAGTGGTAAGGGATGGAAGGGAGCAGTGAGACAAGAGATCTGACAGCCTGGGTGAAATCCAAAAGTTATCACAAAGGCAGAAAAGCTATAGAAAGGCTTCTGCTCTTGTGTGGGCACCAAACACTGTCATTTCCCCCAAGACAAGTTGTTTCACCATGGACCTATCAACAGAAATCAAGGATAAGACAAGATAGGGGGACCCTTGTTCCTACCACGAAGGTGCATGTTGTATAAATGAGGCACTTCCCGCAGCTCCTGCATCTGAGACGCTGCTCGGGTCTTCTGATCAATGTCTTTACTCCAGTAGTATGTCCCACGCCCACTTCTTTTCATGGTCATGGTTGCTACCCCAAATGTTCATCCAACAGCAATATCTTCGGGTCAGGTCAACGCTACTTTCTGAGGAGCCTTAATGGTGGAAAGGAAACAAATCCAGACAGACCTGAATTTGAATCCTGGTCCAGCCAGTTATGAACTGGACACATCACTCAGCTCTTTGAGCCCCATCTATAAAATGGGGATAACAATGTCAAACCTGAAGGTAAGGAAGTCCATTGTTTGGCACCCAGTGAAGGCCGGATATGGAGTGGCAGTGGTAAGGATTGTTCTCAGCTGTGCCAGAAATGCCTGGCAAGCCGGCCTTTTCAAAGGCCAGATCTCCTCTAGTAACTGCCACAGACTTGGGTGGGAAATGCTGCTGGAAATGTGGAGTTGATCCCTTCGGACTCCATCCACCCTACAGGGGATATTTCCTAGAGATAGTTCCTCGCCAGTGGCAGCAATTTAATGGAGCCTGGCAGGCTGCTTTCTCCTCCTTGGCCTGTAATCACCTCTGGGGAAACCTGTCCCAGGAGCTGAATGGCTATGCTGACTCACTCTCGGGACCTTGACTCCCATGGCCAAGGCAGGCCTCTGTCTCCATGAGGACTGTGCCCTCAAGTCCATCGCCCAAGGCTGTGTCTCTGGCCCGGTGCTGCGCTGCGGGAGCTGGGCACTGCAGTCAAGTAGACTGCAGAGAACGGGCTGGTTCGAAAGCCACCTCCTCTCAAGCATGCACAGAGTCCCAGCCAAGGCTACTGGGGACAGAAACAAATTCATGAGTAAGAGGCTAAGCCCAAAGCTTTGTTTCTGGGGATATAATCTGACCTCTGGGCTCAGAGGGTCCCAAGGGCCACATTCTCACTGAGTGTGCCCATTGTATCCCAGTGGGCACATGAACACTGTCTCCCAGCCCCCAGCTGGCCCAGAGGCCCAAACACAGCTCCTTCTCTGCAGAGCCCTCAGCATTTTTCTCAGTCCAGGCTCCAAAGAAGAGAGCCCAGATTACAAAATCCCAGTCTGGGAGCTCCTTCCAAGTCCTATAAAACTGAAATCGAATGAGGAATTGTTGCCACGTGCTTGTGAGGGCTGGGGTATACAATAATGGGCACGCCTGCCCCAGGTGTGCCACAGGGGTGGGGACAGCCATGGGCAAAAGGCGGCACAGAAGACCCCAGCAAGGTCTCAGATCCAGGAGCTGAGGGAAGTGGCCGAGCACAAGCTCTTAGCTGAAGGAGCCTCGAGTGAATCAGCCCATGATTCCACAATGAGAGGTTGTTTCTAAGTTGTCTAGGGAGTTTTCAAGGTGACTTCTTGCAGAAAAAGAAGTTACATGGAGACAGTCTGCAGCCAGCCTTCCAGCACTTCCCTGCTCCACCACTTAACTCCTTCTGCAGCCTTGAAAAGCTTTTTAATCACACTAAGCCTCGGCCTGTCTATCTTTTTAAAAAGGGAAGATAATCATGACAATAATACCTATCTTAGTTGTTAAGAGAATTAAATTTGATAATGTAAATAAAGCACTTAGCTCACAGGGTAAGTGCCCAGCTAACTTTCAGCTATTTATTTTTATTATCATTGTGTTATATTTTAGCAAACTATCTGTACACTCAAAAATGCCAGAGCCAGATTATCTGATGAGGACAAAAGAACATCCTATTCTGAGCAGCCTGAGGGGAAGGGGCAGTCTGAAGTCAGCAAAACGTTTGAAAAGGTCTGGGTGGAAGAAGAAGATGTTTGTTTTCACATAGAAATAGTTCTATTGCCAGCAGAGGAGAAAAACGTTTCTTGCAGAAAAGCAATCAGGGTGTAAATTCTTTGAATTGATGGTTTCTATTAAAATGATCAAGATGTAAACTCTGCCTGGCTTAGCTTCCTCCCTTGTAGATTTATCCTTTTAAATTAATAAGTAATATCCTTCCTTTTTCCCTAAGAGCCTCAAGTTGGTCAACTTTCAGACTTAATCTCTGAGAAAAGCCCAGGCCAAGAGGATCCATGAGGCAACTGGCCATTTCAAATATCTCCCTGTGCAGTTCGCAAAACTCAGGGTTGTTCTTGCCCAAAAGGTACAGATATAGATAGTGAAATCTGCTCCTGTCCCACTCTGAAGCATCCTAGGAAAGCTGAAGTGTCAACAGATGGCTCTTCCTTAAGGGACAAAACGTGTTTACTCATCAACCTAAGTGAGGTTACCTTCTGCTTATATTGTAACTATATCGTAGAATATAACGGGGGGCGGGGGGCGCCGTAGGGGGGCCGGGTGCGGTGACTCATGCCTGTAATCCCAGCACTTTGGGAGGCCAAGGCAGGCAGATCACTGTAGGTCAGTAGTTCAAGACCAGCCTGGCCAACATAGTGAAACCTCGTCTCTACTAAAAATACAAAAATTAGCAGGCATGGTGGCAGATGCCTGTAATCCCAGCTACTTGGGAGGCTAAGGCAGGAGAATTGTTTGAAACCAGGAGGTGGAGCTTCCAGTGAGCCGAGATCACACCACTGCACTCAAGCCTGGGCAATAAAGTGAGATTCCATCTCAAAAAAAAAGAATGTAACTAGGGGTCCCAAAGGTCCTTTAAGGCAGTGTGTTCCTAGATAAGTAAGTTTCATCTCTGACTCATACACTTTAATATTTTTGGCAAGAAGCCCTTTACATAAACAGCCTAGTGGTATATTTCAGGCCAACCTCCATCCAAATAAAGACAGGCCTGAATTATTTTAATCCTGCTAATCTTCAACATTAGCCCAAATTCTGAACACCTGGAAGGATGCGGCAGGCTGGCACTCCCAACAAGGCAGGGGGGCAACCGATGAGCAGAGAAACGTCAGCTCCTGGGGGTAAAGCAAAGTCAGGGAGCAAAGGGGAAGAAAGCACAGACAGAAATGGGGCCGACAGATGAACAACGCGTACAGACAACTATCACCTGCAGGGGCCGTGTCCAACGCAAAAAATACCACCTTCCACTTTCGTGATGGCTTCTCAGTCACCATCGAAGGTCTATGCATTATCTCACTTGGGCCTCAAGGCCACCCTTTGTGCAAATCTTTTATAAGAGAGGTACAGAGAGCAGAAGTTATTTGTTCAAAGGTCACAGCTAGTTAATGACAGCACAGGACACTGGAATCCCAATATCCAAGCAATCATAAAATTTCAGAACTGATGGACTAGAAAAAGCCTTAGAGGTCACCAATCTAACCCAAACACTTCACAAATGAGGAAACTGAGGCCCAGAGACAGAGTAGTAGTTGGCTCCCAGTACCTTGTCCCAGCAGATGGAAAGTTCTCAGACCTTGAGGAAGGAGGAAGAGACAGGAAGTGGCCGCAAGCGCTGATGTCTGAGGGAACTGACTGAGTATCTTTGGGCCTTGTAATTTTCTGGAAAATAGAACTCTTTGGGGTCATGTAAATATGCCCACCTGGGAGGCAGCTGGAAGAGAGTCTTTTGCTCCCATTTCAATGAGAGGCCTTTTCTGGAGTAGCATTTGGGCCTCCACCTGCTGTGGGCTGCCCTGCTTCCCCTGGGATGTTCTCTGGGGGTTTCTATGGCAGGTGTGAGGCCTCACCTCCCAGAGTTGCTTCTTTGTTGCTTGTTCTTTCACTCTCCTACCAATCACCCCTGCTTTTCTAGGAAACCAGAGAGGAAACCAGTCTCTCTGCAGGTGCCCACTTTCTTCTCTTTTCTCCAGAAACGTGAAGCTACTGTTCTCTCCACTTTGATACACTGATGAATGAATGCAGCTTGTGTTCTGTGAGGTGTGAATAGACATAATGAGGGATAAAAGTATCCTCTGGCCAAATAACTTTCGAAATATTGGGTTAAACAAAGTTAAAAGATTTCTTTACTGCAGAACTTCTTCTAGTTTTACATCAATTAATGATTTATCCCTAAGAGAAAGATACCATTTGCAGCAATTCCTAAACTTATTAAACTAGGGACTGATATAGTTTGGATGCATGTTCCCAAATCTCATGATGAAATGTTATCCCCAATGTTGGAACTGGGGCTTGCGGGGAGGTGACTGGATCATAGGGCTGGGTTTCCCATGAATGTTTAGCACCACCCCCTTGGTTTTCATGATAGTGAGTTCTCGTGAGATCTGGTCGTTTAAAAGTGTGTGGCACCTCCCCTCCCTCTCTCCTGCTCCTGCTCTGGCCATGTGATTTGCCTGCTTCCCCTTCCCCTTACGCCATGATTGTAAGTTTCCTGAGGCCTTTCCAGAAGCGGAGCAGATGCCAGCATCATGCTTCCTGTACAGCCTGCAGAACCATGAGCCAATTAAACCTCATTTCTTTATAAATTACCCAGTCTCCGGTATTTCTTTGCAAGAATGGACAAATGCAGGCACCCTCCCCTAACTTTTACACAAGGAGCATTGGACAGAACTACTGTTCACTGAAACATGCTTGAGGTCGGGGGAAAAAGCAGTATAATGAACTACAAGGCCTTGCTGTATTTTTTCACTTTGCCCCATCCTACTTTTCTGCAGTCTAGGTATCAGGCTCTCAGTTTGCTATGCTTGAAATAATTTCCTTCTGGTGACAACCCCTCCTCTCTTTTTGTAATGCTTTGTCAAGCTATGTATTTGCTAAGGAATCCATCCTGAATTGCCTCAGAACTTCAAGGACAACTGGGATCCCATGGAAGGCATGGCGCCTTCTCACCCTGTGGCTTCATTTCTCCCTATCTATCTCTTTGTGCTTCTTTCACAAAATAGAAATCACGAACCATATGCAATGGGACAGGCTTGATTCAGCATGCCTGGTAGCAACTACAAAACATGTCATGAAAGGACTGCTCTCATGTATATGAACATTTCCTAGTGGGAAAAGATTCAACTACAAGTAAAAGGAATGTGAGTATTTTTCTAACTCTCTTTTGGCAGTGAGAATATGAGACTGTTTTTTCTTTTTAATCTGCCCATTACTCCAAATCGGTTAGCAGGGTTTTTGGATTAAGCTAATCCACAGTGAAATGTAAACATCTTGCTGTTGGTCCTACTGATGGCTTCATGTCAGAGCAGTATTTTCAGCTGCTCTGTTTTCCTTTTGGCTGCATTCCCTACAGGATGTCTGAGCAGTTGTGGTTTTCCATGGGTGCCATGGGCTCTGGCTGGAAGACTGATCACCTGAGATGGCCACTTATGTCCCCATCCCCAAGAACATCTCTCTCCATCAGAAGCTGCTGGAGAAGATTGTTTGTTGGGTATGGATGAGAGTCACCTGGAGAGCTCTTGAAAACGTTGCTGGGCCTCACCCACAGAGCTTCTGCATTCATTGGGTCTGGAGTCACCTGGAGCTTTTGCATTTCTAACAGGTTCTCTGGTGATGCTCTTGCTGCTGGGTCCAGGGACCACACTTCAAGAGCCACTGTGTCAAAGGAGCATCCCACCCACTTTCTGGCATTTATCATGAAATACCCAAGAAACAAGTACTTTTCTAGGTGAGAATTTGGGAACAAGGGGCCTTGTGACCCTATTTCTTTCCAAAGCTTTTATATTTCCAATGTTTTAATGACATGGTATTTTAATGCATGAATCTAGTGATTGCAGTATTAAATCTTCTGGGTGATTTCACATATGGACAAGAGTTTGACTGCAGTGAGAAGTGGGTAAGGGGGAAAGAAGGAAGGGATGGTGTAATTCTTTTGGTCTGTCTAGCATGAGCCGTCCTTTCCTCAGTTTGGAACACATTATCGCACAAATCTTCTCCTCATCTTTAGTCAGGTTTGACTGAGCAACAGGAATAGAAGGGAAAACATGGTTTTGGAGACAAAAAGACCTGAGTGTAAACACCATCTCCGCTGCTAGCTGTGTGACTTCAGCAAAGTCACTTAACTTCTCTGAGCCTATCTACGAAATAGGGTTCATGGTACCACTTTGAAGATTATTAAGAAGACAAAACGAGATATACCAAGCATCTAAAACAGTGTAGATATAGGATATGCACTCAGCACATGCTGATTTTATCCTTTTCCCCTGCCCTTTTGCAGATGATCTAGGCCAGGGGTGTCCAATCTTTTGGCTTCCCTGGGCCACAATGGAAGAAGAACTGTCTTGGGCTACATATAAAATACACTAACACTAACAATAGCTGATGAGCTTTAAAAAAAATCTCATAATGTTTTAAGAAGGTTTATGAATTTGTGTTGGGCCTCATTCAAAGCCATCCTGGGCTGCATGTGGCCTGTGGGCCATGAGATTGACAAGCTTAGTCTAGGCCATAGCCTGAAAGCACTTCTATTCTTGTTGGCTGTAGACATTGTCTCCCACTCTATGCCACGTCTAGGGAGGATTGCCTATTGGGGAATGAATAATTTTTCCTTTAAGAATATTTACCTCATCTGCCAGAATTTAAGAGGAGATGCAGGAAAGGAAGCTAATCCTTCCATTTCAAATCCTCCTAAATATGGGAGTCTTTGTCAACTGCATTTTTTATGAGTTGATGGCGTGACACGGCTGCCAACATGGCATGAGTTAGGAGTGGTGTGTTTAGAACAAGAGACGGCCTTGTTCTTCCCCAGCCTGCTCATGACCACATCTGAAATCTTGTGTCCAGTGTGAGGAAGGATGCTATAAGGAAGGCTCTATAAGAAGGGCCTTGGCAAATTAGACTCAGAAGAAGGAGGCCAAGAGGAAAGATATATAAATCCCTATGATATGGGAATGAGTGCTAGAACTAAGGATTTCTGCCAAGGGAAATAAATTGTTGGCTGAAAGAGAAGATTTCACAAGGATATAATGGTGTCCATCTTCAATCCATCTTTCTGTGGATTCTGTAATTCCCATAGCTAGAACTGAAGTCATCTGTTGGAAGTTATAGGAAGACAGCTCTCAAGTCAAGGTAAAGAGGACTTTCCAACAAAATAGTCCCAAAATGCATTATGGATTTTGTCATCATGGAAATAAGCTTCCTGTCTCTGAGAGCAATCGAGCAGAAAGTGGACGACTACTTGGGGAGAGACTGTAAGTGGAACCTGAGCCCTGGATTGCAGTGGGGTAGGGAGAGGAGGGAGAAGATAAACCAGATGTCTCTGAGGTCCCCTTTAATCCAGAAGGTCCGTAATTCTACAACCCTTCTGTAAGATGAACTTTTGCTCCTGAAGAGTAGGGTGATTTATAAACTAGTACCTAATTGTCAGTGTTAAGACCACCATTCCAATTATATGGTGAAGAATATTTTTTGTATTTTCCAAAAAGTTTGAACAACATCCCCCAAAATGGACATATAAAGACATTTGGAACACCCAAGTGTTAGGGCTCCAGGGACCCAAGGAACTTCACTGTCTTCACTCCTGTTCCTCTGTGTGGTGCCTAGAATGATCCGGGTTTTGTAAA
This sequence comes from Theropithecus gelada, assembly GCF_003255815.1. NCBI lineage: Eukaryota > Metazoa > Chordata > Mammalia > Primates > Cercopithecidae > Theropithecus > Theropithecus gelada. The sequence continues at coordinate 71,378,782 of NC_037675.1, read as the reverse complement.
CAGCAAATATGATACCTCTTGTTCCCTTAATTTTATTTCTATCTTGGGGGGTAAGTATCAAATATATGTTTATGTTTAAAAAAATACCTAATAAGCAAGTCCCTCATAAATAGGAGCTTTTACTCCGATGAGAACTGTGAGAAAGCTGGCTGGTGGGGAGCACAAAGGTGGCCTGCAGGAGTGGAGCCTTTCCTTGCATCTCCTATCTGACTTCACTTTTAATAAAACTTTCCTGTCTTCACACCTCCCACCTGAGTTCCTATTATTCTTCCCTATTTTGACATGGAAAAAAATTTTGATCCCTTTTGCAGAAGAGTTTAGTTGACTGACCTGCTGGGTCACCTCCCAGCATGTTACATGCACTCACAGCGCAGTGGCAAAAGCCCTAAATGTGTGTCTTAATGGCTTTGCCTGGAAGTTTCCTGAGTAAATGTCTGTTGTGGGCCTACTGTGTGCCCAGCCACCTGATTGGACATTAGCTCTTGTCTCATAAAATCCTAAAAAGTGGCATTTTCCTCCTCAGAAATCAATTGAGCCCCCTTCCCAATGTAGGAACACTCCCTCCCACCCCCATGGTACGGCTGATGGATGTCCACTTGGTCTCTGCTTGCCCACTTTCCGGGATGGGAAGTTAAGTCCTCTTTGAGTCAGACATTCTGTCTGTGAGCTATGCTAATTGTCAAAAGTTCTTCCCTATTTCGAGTCAGAATCCTACTTTATATACTGTACTTGGTGATGCCGGGTCAGCGCTGTGGGACCACACATAAAACACTATTATCATTCACAGACAAAGGTTTGGATCTGGCTCTCAGGTATCCCTTTGGTCATCTTTTTACTATTATTATCATTATTATTATTTTTGAGATGGAGTCTTGCTCTGTCACCCAGGCTGGAGTGCACTGGCACCATCTCGGCTCACTGCAACCTCCACCTCCTGGGTTCAAGCGATTCTCCTGCCTCAGCCTCCCAAGTAGCTGGGACTACAGGCACGCGCCACCACACCTGGCTAATTTTTTGTGTGTTTTTAGTAGAGATGGGGTTTTGCCATGTTGGCCAGGCTGCTCTTGATCTCCTGACTTCAGGTGATTCACCCACCTTGGCCTCTCAGACTACTGGGATCACAGGCGTGAGCTACTGTGCCCAGCCTGGTCATCTTTTTATCCATCCTTTGGTTGTTATCTCCAGCTCCATTGGATATTCCTCACATCATTTCCCAACTTTACTCACCTGAGTCACCCTCCTGGAGATGCCCTAGTTTGGCAACATCACTTTAAGAGATGGCAATGTCTCTTAGAGGGGCAGTGTGGAATCATGATTAGAATCAGGAATTCTGGAGCCAGGGTACTTGGGTTTGAATCCTGGGTACTTGGGTTTGACTCTGCCACTTGCACACTGTGAGACCCTGGGCAAGCTACGCAGCTTCTCTGTGGTTCAATTTCCGCATCAACAAAATGGGAATGCAATAGTGCTTATAGTGAGGACTGAATAACTTAACATGTGTCAGGCAAATATAAAACAGCCTGGAACCTTGTGTATAGGTTAAGAAAGTGGTATTGTTGATGACAATGATTATTATCTAAAAAAGAATAGCAGAGCCTGTAATTCCAGCACTTTGGGAGGCTGAGGCGGGCGGATCTCAAGGTCAGCAGATCGAGACCATTCTGGCTAACACAGTGAAACCCGTCTCTACTAAAAATACAAAAAATTAGCCAGGCGTGGTGGTAGGTACCTGTAGTCCCAGCTACTCAGGAGGCTGAGACAGGAGAATGGTGTGAACCCAGGAGGTGGAGCTTGCAGTGAGCCGAGATTGCGCCACTGCACTCCAGCCTGGGCAACAGAGTGAGACTCTGTCACAAAAAAAAAAAAAAAAAAAAATAGCAGAGAGAGTGACTGAAGCCTCCCATTACTGAGCCTCTCCTCTCCCACAGATAGCAGGAAAGCCAGAGCACGAGGCTTCCATCTTTCCCTCCCTCCCAAGTACACTGCATTGCAGAAGAGCAGCTGTAGATACCGCCCAGAGCTCACTCCTTTCATTTCCACAATAGACAAATTGTAGGGACAGAATCACCAAGGGCTATAGGGAGCTCAGATGCCCAGCTGGGAGCACCCAAACCTTGCATACTTATTCCAAAGCAAATGATGCCAGCCAATCTGAGAGAGGACTCACAGTGGCCATTCAGCTAGAAAACAGCCATTGAAGAGCAGGACAGAGCAGAGAGTGGGATAGGCGAGTCCCCAGAGAACACAATGGAGACAGTGTTCTGAGCACAAAGCGTGCTCCATCCACCCTCATCTTATCACACATCCTTGCACCTGATGGGTGATGGGGGCATGGGGACCAGTTCTCCCATTGAAAAGATGATAGTAGAGGCTTCCAACACATGCAAGAGATTAGACCAGTCACTTCCTAGACAAGTCCTTCCTGCACATGAATGGGTCAGACCCTGCTCTTGCCATCATTGACAAAATTAAACATTAAATTTCATAACTGCATAACTGAGATTGTTTACTCACTGCAAATTATATGCTACCTGGACCTCCCACGGGAAGGCAAAAGTAAGGTCCCCTTGGGAAGCTGGCTGCTGGCTGCTGCTCACTGGGGCTCCAGCTTCTACCCTCCCAGATCTTGATGTGCTGAGAACTTTAATGCCCACAGAGGATACGCCAGTGGGGGAGGGGCGGGGCGGACCAGCACAAGCCCATCGCTTTACTCAGACAGGCAGCAGCATTTCTCCTCTACAACTTCAAGGCTCCCTGCAACCCAGAGTTTCTAATTTGAAAAGGAATTCCCTTTCCTGCTTGTAGATTCAAAGAAGTATTAGCCTGTCAGAGACTGAGAGCTCTTAGAGATATACAAGGCTCATTTGATGGTTCTAAAAAGTTTCCTACCCCTACTTGGTACTGTTCTCTCCCAACCTTTCCCTTTTCTTACAAATATCATGCCAAGGGTACTGACATTGTCCCAAGACCTAGGACCACAGCACAGGGTACAGGTTCCTGTGCATTCCCCCTACTAGATACTCTGCCTTGGTGAGTAGAGCCAGCACCAACCCCATACATGAGTGCATAACAACACTCATCTCACTGTCCAATTAAAAAGAAAAAATAAGTATTCAACTTACTACAAGGTTACAGTGATCAGGAAAGTGTGGTACTGGCATAGGACTAGACATATAGATTAACGGAATCGAATTGAGAATCCAGAAATAAGCTGATTTCTGACGAGAGGACCAAGACGATTCAAGATGGAAAAATAGTCTTCTCAACAAGTAGTCCTGAGATAACCGAATATACACATGAAAAGGAATGAAGTTATAACAAATAAAAGGGAAAAAAAAGATAAATTGAACTTCAAAACTAAAGCTTTTTGGCCAGGCGCAGCGGCTCACGCCTGTAATCCCAGCACTTTGGGAGGCCAAGACAGGCAGATTGCTTGAGCTCAGGAGTTCAAGACCAGCCTGGGCAACATGGCAAAATATCATCTCTACAAAAAACACAAAAATTAGCCCTGCACAGTGGCATGCACCTGTAGTCCCAGCTACTCAAGAGGCTGGGGTGGGAGGATCACTTGAGCCCAAGAGGCTGAGGTTGCAGTGAGCCAAGATGGTGCTACCACACTCCAGCCTAGGTGACAGAGTGAGACTCTCTCTCAAAAAAAAAAGAAAGAAAGAAAAAGAAAAAAAAAAAAAACGAAGCTTTTGTGCTTCAAAGGAAATTATCGAGAAAGTAAAAAGACAACCCATAGGATGGGAGAAAATATTTGTGAATCATATATCTGATGAGTCTTGTATCTAATGCCCAGTGGCTCACGCCTGTCATCCCAGCACTGTGGGAGGCTGAGGCAGGCAGATTACTGAGGTCAGGAGTTTCAGACCAGCCTGGCCAACATGGTGAAACCCCATCTCTACTATAAAAATACAAAAATTAGCTGGCCTTGGTGGCACACGCTTATAATCCCAGCAATTCCAGAGGCTGAGGCAGAAGAATCACTTTAACCCAGGAGGCAGAGGTTGCAGTGAGCCAAGATGGTACCACTGCACTCCAGCCTGGGTGACAGAGTGAGTGAGACTCTGTCTAAAATTAAAAAAAAAAAAAAAAAAAAAAAAGTAAGAGTCTTGTATCTAGAATACATAAAGAGCTCTTGTAACTCAATAATGAAGATGTGAGTAACTGAATTAAGAAATGGGAAAAGGATCTGAATAGACATTTCTCCAAAGATACAGAAATGGCCAAAAAGCATATGAAAAGATACTTGACATCATTAGTCATTAGAGAAATGCAAATCAAAACCACAATGAGATACCACTTCACATCCACTAGAAAAGATACTAATAAGAAAGATGGAAAATAACAAGTGTTGACAAGGATGTGGAGAAATTGGAACCTTCATACATTGCTGGTGGGAATGTAAAATGGTTCAGCTACCTTGGAAAACAGTCTGTCAGTTCCTCAAAAGCATAAACATATAGTTACCATATAACCTAGCAATTCTACTCCTAGGTATACGCCAAGAGAATTGAAAATAGATACCCACAAAAAAAAATGTATGTAAATGCTCACAATAGTACTATTTATAACAGCCAAAAAAATGGAAACACGCCGGGCATGGTGGCTCACACCTGTAATCCTTTGGGAGGCTCAGGTGGGCATATTACTTAGCTCAGGAGTTCAAGAACAGCTTGGGCAACATGGCAAAACCCCATCTCTACCAAAAGTACAAAAATTTAGCCAGGTGCGATGTTGCACACCTGTGGTCCCAGCTACTCAGGAGGCTGAGGTAGGAGGATCGATTGAGCCCGGGAGGTGGAGCTTGTAGTGAGTCCAGATCATGCCACTACACTCCAGCCTGGGCAATAGAGTGAGACCCCATCTCAAAAAATAATAAAAAATAAAAATAGAAACAACACAAATGTCCATCAGCTGATGAATGAATAAATAAAATGGGATATATCTACACAATGGAATATTGTTTGACAATAAAAAGGAATGAAGTACTGATTCATGCTACAACAAGGCTGAGCCTTGAAAACATTATGCTGATTAAAATAAGCCAGGCAGAAGGACCAAATATTATTATTCCAATTGTATGAAATGTCCAGAATAAGCAAATCATAGAAATAGAAAGTAGACTAGTAGTTGCCAGGGACTGAGGAGAGAGGTAATGGGTACAGGATTTCTTCTTGGGTGATAAAAATGTTCTGGCATTAGATAATGATGACAGTTGCACAACTCTGTGAATTTACTAAGAACCACTCCATTGCATATTTTTAAATGGTAATTTTTATGGTGCACAAATTATATGTCAATAATTTTTTTTAAAGAACAAATAAAAACAGGTGGCCAGCCCACAGACCACAGTTTGCCAACCTCTGAACAAGTTCAATTCTTCCAGTTTACAGTTGAGCAAACCAAGAACCTAAAGAGGAAGAAAACTAACATCTGCTAAGCAACAACTATGTGCTAAATAGAAGACATTTTGTATAAATTTTCATTGTACATTAACTGGTTGTTTGGAACAAAAGCAATTCACTGAAAAACATATGTAAAACAAGTAGTAAGATGCTCAGGACACAGTAGATGTTCACACTGTAACAATAATATGTTTTTTGAGCATGTAACAAAAAAGGAAAAAGAAAAGCAATAAGTGCCCAACAGTGGGGTCCATTTACCATTTATGCCATCTGTACATAAAGGATGGGCTTGAATTTTTAGCTTTAACTGCTTTTGACTGCTTTGAAAAAAAAAAGCTAGCATTGTCCACAGACCAAAAGGCAGGAGGTCTTTATAAAGCAGGGCACCACCCACTAAACACACACAGAACACACTTTTTCTGCAGCATCCAAAGGGGCCAACTGTGGCTGAAGAAGCTCAGAAACATTCCAGCTCACAGATGCACCCCAGGTCTCAGTACTTCAGCTAGAGAGTCCTCTATACTGCCTGAGAGAGCCACACTGTTGCTCTAGGCAAGATCTTCCCACATGAAGACACAAAGGCGCATGGCCCCTGACTCCTGTTAGACCTCCAGGCTCATCAAAGATAGGACAAACCCCTTCCACCCTATGAGGATGTTCAGCCTGCCAGCGTTTCATCAGTCCAGGCCAACAAAGGTTCACAGTTCATGTCAAGCATCCAGACCTTCAGTACTTGCTGGGAATGTGAAAGAAGAAAGACCAGACAGTAAACCAAGATGTTCCCAGGGCAAGCTAGTCACACAACTCGAGTCTACAGGGGCAACGTCAGGAAGATGCGGTTCTATACTGTGGAGTTGGGGAGCTAAAACGGAACAATAAGATCTGCTTCATAGCTCAACTCCAGGCACTTAGGAAACAAGTGTGTATTTCCCTAGGTTTTAGGAAATACAATAGTAAGAATTACAGAAATGACAATAGAGCCCACTGCCTTTGTCAAAAAGTCATAGAACATTTTTTAAGCTTCCAACTTCAGAACAAAGCATCATCAAGAAGAAATTACATCTCCCCAGATCCCTATATGCAAGGGATCCATGGACATAGAACCCTATTTGCAATGACCTCAAGAAATTAAAAAATCAGGTACGTGTGTGCACTGTTGGAGGGAAGTAGTGGTTAGAATAAGAAAATGGGAAAAGTGGTAGTGCCCATACAGCTGTATCAAGAAAGATTGTTCCTGGACCATGGAGCTCAAAGACAGGAAACATAACACTTTTTTTTCCACACAGATATAACATAATGAATAGAGTTTTATATTCTATATTATTAGAACTATAATCCATCTACACAAAAAATTTAAATGTCTTGGGAATGAGTCTGATAACAAACCAATAATCAACCACATGGTTGCTCAACATTTATGGAAAGCGACGTGGTAGTATGCATCAAATGCCTTAAAAAAAAAAAAAAAAAGGCCTTTTGACACAATAGACAGTTGCTGGGAAGTTAATCCCCAAATTTTCAGGATTCATGATACATTTATACAATGAAATACAATGCAGACACTTTTTAAATGAGATAGTGCTGTATGTAACTTACTGGGAAATAAGCCCATAATATAATTAGCTAAGAAAATATTATAAAACAATACATGACATCACATCATTCTTGTCCGAAATAATGACAATAAGTACACACAAGGAAAAAAAATCTAGAGGGTTAGACTTAACTGTTGCTATTTCAGGGGGATGAAATCACTGGCTTAATCTTTCTACCTTATATACTTATTGTCAGAATTTTTTTAACAGAATGTGTGTAGCTTTTCTATTTAGAAGAAAATGAAAATATTTGTCTTAATTATCTGGTTAATTAAATCCCTAATACACAGACATACACAAATACATTAAATAAGCCTCTACAACACATGCCTTTAGAGGGTGCATAGTGTGGCTATGTCATTTGTTTAAGCAATTTTCTAGTATTGGATATTTAGGTTGTTTCCAAATTTTTGCCACTATAAACAGAACTTGGATTGTAATCCTTGTGGCTAAATAGTTTCACATATTTTTAGTTACTTCCTTAGAATAAATTCCTAGAATTGGAATTGCAGGCCCAAAATATGGACACGACTGAGGACTTTTGACCCATATTGCAAAATTATCCCATTAAAAAGTCAGTGCCAATTTACTTTCCAAACTGCAATGGAAGGGTACCCTTTTCCCTTTATCTGACCCTGAATATCATCATCTTTTCCCAGTTTTTGCTAATTTAGTAAGCAAAAGCATTCATCATCATTTTTATTTGTATTTCTAAAATGACAAAAGAAGGTAACATCATTCGGATTCACTTATTGACTAGTTATTATTATTGTATGATCGGTTTATTGCTATCTCTTGCCCACATTTCTACTAGAATCTTTTTCTTTCTGAAATGCAATTCTTTACATAAGATTAGCTCTTTGTTGTTAAGGCTAATGTGTGTTGTTTGCTTTTAGTTTAATTTTTCTCTTTTTAGAAATGGGGTCTTTCTGTGTTGTCCAGGCTGGAGTGGAGTGGCTATTCACAGATGCAATCATAGAGCAATACAGCCTTGAACTCCTGGGCTCAAGCAGTCCTCCTGCCTCAGCTTCCCAAGTAGCTGGGACTACAGGCTTGTGCCACCATGCTCAATTCTGCTTTTAGTTTGGTTTAAGGTGTTTGTGTCCAAAAACTTAAAATTTGTATATATTTTCCTAACAATAAAAAACATTCAGAATTCCAAATAACTGACTTATAAATGAGCTTTTGAAATATTATTGTTTGAATGTTGTCTTTTATATAGTTACTTTATCATATGTCTTAATCTCTTTTCTGCATGTAAACTCCTTGAAGGCAGAGGTCATGACATTTTTTTGAATCCTCCCTAGCAACCAGCACACAGCCCACAGTATAGCAGAGCTCAAAAACGTCTGGGATGAAAAGATATTGTGCCTGGGGATTTGCTTTGAAGCAATCCAGTTTGGGGGCAGGAGATGGAAATGAGGTAAAAATGAAACAGAATTGGCCATTTGTTAATCATTGCTGAAGGTGGGTGATGGGTATATGTTCATTATATTATTATTTCTACCTTTTTGTATTTTTTTAATTTCCATAATCAAAAGATTGTGTTTTTTAAAATGTTTGTTTCATTGATTGGTCAATAGCATTAGAAAGAGAATTTCTGGCCAGGCGCGGTGGCTCAAGCCTGTAATCCCAGCACTTTGGGAGGCCGAGACAGGCGGATCACGAGGTCAGGGGATCGAGACCATCCTGGCTAACACGGTGAAACCCCGTCTCTACTAAAAAATACATAAAACTAGCTGGGCGAGGTGGCGGGCGCCTGTAGTCCCAGCTACTCGGGAGGCTGAGACAGGAGAATGGTGTAAACCCGGGAGGCAGAGCTTGCAGTGAACTGAGATCCGGCCACTACACCCTAGCCTGGGCAACAGAGCGAGACTCTGTCTCAAAAAAAAAAAAAAAAGAGAATTTCTGCAACAACAATGGTGATAGAAATGGAATACATATGTATCAAGGCCACTTCTGTAGCCCAAAAAAGTTAAGAGCACAGCCTTCGGTATTAGGCAGGCTTGAGTACAAATTGTCTTAGGCCCTCGATATTAGGCAGGCTTGAGTACAAACTGTCTTAGGCCCTCGATATTAGGCAGGCTTGAGTACAAACTGTCTTAGGCCCTCGATTTTAGGCAGGCTTGAGTACAACTTGTCTTAGGCCCTCGATATTAGGCAGGCTTGAGTACAAATTGTCTTAAGCTTAGGGACCTCAAGTCAGCTATTCGACGCCACTGAAACTCCATTTTTCTTTATAAATAAGGGCATTAATAACTATCTCAAAAGGTTGTAGTAAAGATTAATGGGTGTAAAACACAGGGCCTAGCACCTGATAGCACTCAATAAAAAGCGGGCATCATTGTCATTCAGTGATACACACACTTGTCAAGCTCCAGCCAACACAGCCTGATGGTGACAGCCCAACACCCTTCCACTGCAGCTGAGATTTCAGTTAATCAGCTTGGGCACCAGACAACTGCTTGGCAGAGGACTTGATAGAACAGATGTCAGGAGTTGTGTTCCGGATACCCAGAACAGAAAACAGATAAGACGATAGCAAAGGACAAAGCCTATAGCTCCTGACCTTACTCAACAGGTCCCCAAAGAGGCTAAATTCCACATCTCAAGGAGGCAATCGAGAAACAAGAGTGATGAAGTCCTTACGAAAGTGGTTTGAAACTTTGATCAAACATTGGCATCACCTGGGGAGCTCGAAAAACCACAATGTCTGTGTCCCACTCCCAGATTTTGATTTAATGGTCTGGGATATGGCCTAGGTTTCAAGACCTTTAAAAGTCTAACATGATCTAATGTACAGCTTTAGTGTCGCTGCTGTAAAAGAAAGCTGAGCCACTCCTGTGTGTGAGTTGGGGTTGGAGGTAGGGAGGGAAGAGGACAAGGGGAAACAAAGGGAAAGAACAGAGGCCAGCGAGTCCCACATGAAGCCCATTAAAGCCAAGTCAGTCATGTGGTCTCAAGCTGTGTCCCATGCCAGACAAATCCAATCCCATTAGAGTCCCATCACTCCCCACATAAGCTTCAAGAGAGGGTTATTGTGTAATCATTCACAGGGCTAAAATATGTGACTAATACCGGGATACGTGCATATCAATATTCTAAAGAATATTAAAGCAATGTAGTTTATCTCTGGGTTTTGGTCTTGGGGGAAAAAAAAACGCCCAGCTAAGTGATGGAGGTTGGAGAAAGGAGAAAACATCCATCTCCCCGGCATTTTGGCAGCCTGTCAATGTGACTGAAGCACACTCAAAGAGGCAGGCTTATTTTGTGACGTTATAGCAGTGTCTTTGATCAGCGGGAAAAGCACATCCATTTCAATCACTGTAGCTGGGATGGACCTGCTGCCTGGCTGTCTGGCTGCCCACCAGGGTGAGCTAGCCTTCAGCCTATAGACACATGGCAGTGCTTAGCATGTCAAACAAATGAGGGGGTTCTTAACTATCTACACAACTCTTGCTGAACGTCAGGGACTCTCTCGTTTACCAATTTAGCCTGGACTAATCTGGAAGTTCCTTTCCCCCAGTAAACACCACCTGGTCTGGCCTGGCCTCATCAAAACAAAAGCTGGCCAGTGGGCTGTCTGTCATGAGGTAGCCATCACTTCAGAATCAGGAGGGCAGGGGTCAACCGTTCCTATAAGCAACACACCCAGGAGCAACACAAGCCTGGAGAAAGAAAAAGCCAATGGCAACGAACTCCACTCTCCTCCTTTACCTTCACCCTGTCTCAGCCCCAAACTGATCTGAGAGAAGTCTGATTCCTCCACGCAGACATGAATTCTTAGCAATGCAGTTTTAAATCTATGCAAAGATCACCCACATTCTTTTTACCAGAATAAACAGTTTTTTAAAAATTGATGGAAGAGTTCATCCATTTTCCAACTTGGGGATTTTCAACAGAAGCTTTGGTGGGTTTTTTTCTTTTTTCTCTTTTTTTGCTCTGCCTCCCGGGTTCACGCCATTCTTCTGCCTCAGCCTCCCGAGTAGCTGGGACTACGGGCACCCGCCACCATGCCTGGCTAATTTTTTTGTATTTTTTAGTAGAGACGGGGTTTTACCGTGTTAGCCAGGATGGTCTCAATCTCCTGACCTCATGATCCACCTGCCTCGGCCTCCCAAAGTGCTGGGATTACAGGCGTGAGCCACCACGCCCGGCTGGGTTTTTTTTCTTAAGTGGCATAGTGGTATCGACACAATAGAAAGATATGAGTAGTAGAACTACAGTAGAGATGGGAATAATGATGATGATAATGACAAAACTTTATATATTATTTATGTGTTCCAAGTGTTTCATGTGTGTTAACTGATTTTATCTTCATCACAACCTAATGAAGGAAGTTATAATAATGACCATTAACAATAGTAATTATAGGAATATATAATATGTAACAATTATTATGACATATAATAATAATGAACAACAGAAAAGCAATCATAATAATCAATCTCCACTTTTCAGATAAGACACCCAGAGAAGCTCGGGGACTTACCTGAAGGGTGGGGGCTGAGCTTCGTGCCAGGTGTCCAGCTCCAGGAACAGCACGCTAACCAGAACACCAGACTGCCTCCTTCCAGAGCACACCTCAGAGCCTCCTTTAAAGCTGCCAGCTCAGAAAGCCAGCAGAGTATAGAGGGCTTCCGAGGGCTCTGGACTTAGGAATTCGTGAGTCTGAACTCCAGCTCTGCCACTCCACATCCCACACCTGTTGCATCCTCTATAAATGGGGATAATGACACCTACCTCACAGGCTTGTGGTAAGGTTTAAATGACAAAATGAATCAAAAGCACCTCTCCCAGGGTCAGCAACGAAAGTCGGTTTAACCCGGTGACTATCAAGCCTGGCTACCCATTTGAATCAACCAGAAAACTTTTTAAATGCTGATATCCAATCCCCAACCTCCTTATCCCTCTACATTTCTACCTCAACAGAAAGTTAGTCTCAAATCAGTAATCCACTGTGTCCCACCTGGATATGAAACCTGAAGCCCCTCAGACCAAAGACCAGCCTATACACCCTTTGCCACATTGATCGAGAATTACAGGCAAGCTTTTAAATCCCTGAAGCCTCTGCCCCTGGCTCTAAGACAGCAGGAATCCCCCCAAATGTTGTTTGATTGGACAAAGGAAGTTGCAGGTGCCAGGACCATTCCCAACAACTTGGCTAAGCTCACCCTTGTCCAGTGACCTTCCCCACATTCATCAGGACAGCACCTTCACCCAGCTGGCACCATATCTGACTCTCACAGAAGCTTCCCACCTCCCACCTCAGCCACAAGCCCCTGCATAGGAGGAAGCAGCCCAGAAGCTTTCCTGAGAAGCACCTTTCTGTCCCACCGTTGCCTGTGTTTTAGAAATAGTCTGTGCCAAGGCCAGGTGTGATGGCTCACACTATAATCCTAGCACTTTTGGAGGCTGAAGCAGGAGGATCACTTGAGGGCAGGACCTTGAGACCAATCTGGGCAATGCAGCAAGATCCCTGTCTCTAAAAAATATTTTTAAAATAAGCTGGGTGTGGTGGCGTGTGCCTATAGTCCCAGCTATTCAGGAGACCTGGGTGGAAGGATAGCTTGATCCCAGGAATTCAAGGCTGCAATGAGCTATGATTGTGCCACTGCACTCCAGCCTGGAGTGAGACCCTATCTGCAACAGAGTGAGACCCTGTCTTGAAAAAAAGAAAAGAAAAAAGAAATAGTCTGTGCCAAGATCAACACAGTCAGCATTACTTTGACAATACACTAACCAGAAGACCATCCAAGATGAGAGGTAGGACTGCCTGACTTAGGTTTTAAAATCTTAGTATATGCATACCTGTATGTGTATATACACACACACACTCACACACTCCAAGAACTATAGTACACTTTGTGCTCAAAAAGGACTCTGCTTCGTTCAAGGACTGGGTATAGAAAGCAGGGAGGGCAAGGGGTAGCAATAAACAGGGAAGGGAATACTGGGGTTGCCCATGGAAACTGGCAGGAATAAGAAAAATAATCAGCCCACATTTGACAGAAGAGAAAAGCACAGCTCTGGCCCTCAAAGGAGACAGCCAGCAGGGAGGATGGGGACCAAGCAATGCCAGTTTCCTGGCTCAGGCTACCATGCATCTTTTCAGGACCTACTGCCAGTTGGCAAGAGGTGGCGTGGGGGGCCGTGGAGGGGTCGGGGATGGGGAAGGCAGCACGGAGGAGAGTTGAAGAGCCACTCACTCGACTGTTTCCCAGAAAGTGAAGGCGCCAAGCAGCCCTCGCGCTCTCAGGACACCTCCCCTCTGCTTCCATCCAGGAAAGAGCCCAAGAGGATTGTCCAAGGCCTCACCTGGGTAAAGGAGCCGTCCTCGCCACACTCTGGGACAAACACAGCTTCCTGAGGCTTCTTGGCTTGCTCCAGGGCTTGAGCCCGCTCCAAGCGACACTTGCTCTGGCCAGCATCTGAAAGGGGAGAGGAGCGGATTTCATATTTCACTTGGATTCGACACTGGGGCCGAGGGACAAAATGGCTGAGAAAACCACTCCACCTGTGCGGGAGCCCACACACAACCAACTGGCTTCTCCAAGCCTGAAAGGGCTGTGGCTAGGGGCTGCTGCACAGCCCCCCTTCCCTGCATGTCAGTCACAGAAAAGTGGAGGAGTCATGTTTTTCCCAAGTTCTGCCTGTCTTTTCTCCCAAGTACCTCTACCCTCGCCCCATAGAAAATAAAAAATGTGTTACTTCCATGATTTTTCACTGGGTTTATTCTAAAAGTAGTAAGCCCAACGGGGGTTCAACTATGTCTTATGGTTCAAGAATTGCAAGTATTTTCTTTAGAAAATCAGAGGCTCTAGCGCAGCCTGCTTAGCCACCTACAATTCCTGGGATGGCTCTAAGCAGTTCGGGACTACAAATTCAAATATGTTCAGGATTCAGGAAAAAGATACAAATTAGAGAAACCAGCTGGATATGAGAAGAATGACACTCAGTTCTGAGAGGCTACAGGGAGTGCTGTAAGACTGTGGCAAACTGGAGAACAGGCTCCCCTTTAAAGGGGTAGCTGTTATGCAGGTCTAGTCATGTGCTGCTTTGTAGGAACACAGATCTAATGTTACCAGACTTCCCAATTTTGGAACAGAAGGACAAAAAGCAAGATTTTTTTTCACTGAATCTCCCAATTTTTAAATGTTATCCCAAATGTTTTTTGCTGTTTTTAAACAGGCAAGGAGACCAAACAAAACATATCTGTTGGCCAACAATTTGGAATCACTATTTGGGAGCCAGCAATAATGTCTTGCCGTTTTAAGCATCTCCATAAAAAGAAAAAGGAAAGCACTCGCCAGAGAGCAGCACATCTCTTTAAGCCCTAGCTTGGGGGCAGTGTGTGAAAGACAGAAAAATGCTCATTCCTTCAGGTAGACCAGGCCTTTTTCCTTCCACCCTGGTGGAAGGGGTGGAGAGACAGGAAAGCAAAGTGAGTAGACAGATTTATTACAAGCTCCCCTGCTGCAAATGCACAGTGAGGGAGCTGGGGTGCCCAGGAAACTCTCCTTGGCTAGGCAGGGGGTGCACACACTCACCTTTGCATCTACCTCGATGCACCACGCCCAGGGTCTGGTCTCGGCACTTGGCTCGCTGGTACTCACACATGGACTCATAGGACCTGCCATCAGAGGCACAGATGGGTTTGGGTTGAGTCCTGGAGCAGTGGAGGTTGCACTGAGGGTCACGGTCACTTATTAGAAACTAGGTTGGAAAAAAGTGAAAGGGTACAGAGGTTACTTTTGCAAGAAAAGTAGGGGCGAGTCCATGACTTACAGTACTTGTTTGCCTTTAGAAAGTAAGTCCCGAATAAACCCAAATAAAACCCTGAAAGTCAAGGGAACGGAGCAGCCACAAAGTCTAACCAAGGAAGGCATCATCTATGCCTCATACGAACAATAATGTCTAACAATTACTGACCATTAACAGGCACTGTGCCAGGTAATTCGCATCCAGGACCTCAGTCCTCACAACAACCCTATGAAATAGGAACTCTATTCTGTAGACAAGGAAACCGAAGCCCAGAGACATAACTTGCCCAGTGTCACACAGCTATAAGAAGTGGAGGCTGAATTAGAATCTAAATCTGTCAGAAGTAAAGTCAAAGCTTTACCCTCTAGGATGTCTAGCCTCTCCATCCATGCAGACAGCCATGCAGCCTCTATTTGGGTGCATCCTCAAATCAGGAACACACTCTCAATCTCCAAATTCCATCTCGGGAAAGTTTCATTTATTAGATGGTACTGAGCTCCAAATCTATCCTCCCTCCAATTTTTGCCCACCTCTCTCTGGCAGAATACAAGTTAAATAATTTTCTGTGAGAAACAGATTTCCTGATTTTTAAAATAACAATAATCAGCTTGGAAAATATTGAGTTAAGCGGATTTTCTTGGTGAAGGGCTTCTCAGGTGACTCTAATACATTCTTTTGCATTGTGAACCTCCAAGACACATAGTAAATTAAAGATAGCTACAAATTATTTGCTACTCCTCCCATTGAGCTATGGAGTCTAATTTCCTCTCCCTTGAATCTGGACTGGCCTCAGGAACTTGCTTGACCAAGAAAATGCTATGGGAGTGGTGTCTGGGGACTTCAAAGTTAGGTTACATGAA
Organism: Theropithecus gelada; assembly: GCF_003255815.1. Classification (NCBI taxonomy): domain Eukaryota; kingdom Metazoa; phylum Chordata; class Mammalia; order Primates; family Cercopithecidae; genus Theropithecus; species Theropithecus gelada. The sequence continues at coordinate 71,363,152 of NC_037675.1, read as the reverse complement.
GCCTTGCAGCTCCTACCTGGGCCTCTTGTAATACTCACTCTTGAGGAAACCAGCTGCCGTGTAAGAAGCCTAACAACCCTGAGACCATCATACTATGAGGAAGCCCAAGTTTACATATGTCAAAACTATGCAGAGAGAGAAACGCCCAACCAGCCCAGGCACAGAGACATGTTGAGTGAAGAAGCCTTCAGGTGAGTCTAATCCCAGCTGTCATCTAATTGCAACTCACAGAGATGAAAATAAACAATTGCATGAGAGACCCCAACTTCAGAACCACCCAGCTGAGCCCAGTTAACCCACAGAACTGAGAGAGAGTATGATAATAAATTGTTTTAAGCCTTTATGTTTTGTGGTAGTTTGTTACACAACAATCAACCAGATCAAGGGGCATATACAATGAAGGATCTTCCAAAGTTACTTAACCATGAACCCCTATATCAGGGAACCCTCTGTTAACAACAACAGAATACAGTTGGAAAACAATAATTGGGCTATTACAATCCATGAGCTTCTGTTCAATGACTCACGGTTAGACTGTACGGGCCTTGAGACCTGGGTCCACTCTTATCTACTCCCATATAGCAGAGTCCTGGGCACACAGAATGAGGCTCTTCATCAGACTGGGTTGAGGGAATGAATGTCCCACAATAATGAATGGCAATGTCATGAGCACACATCAGGCTATTGGTAATGGTAGAGATGACTATGTAATCAAATCAAGCTCGTAGAGGTTTTGGGAAGGCGTGAATATAAGCTCTGTCTCAGACGTATTTGTGGGCCCTTTGTGTGAAGCAAACAGATGAGAACTTGTTGACCCTTTTCCAGAACAGCAGAGAAAGTTTCAGAGGTAGTACCACACCCTTCAAGGGAGTACCGGAAACACACATCCCACACTGGCCAAAATCAAAGAGGACCTGAACCTGTCCATAAACACACAGACTACATCCCAGCTATAAAACCAGTCCCTCCTTGGGACTGGGCCTCATGCCTGGGTGCTGGCTGCCTAGCACAGGGACAGAGCAGCTAAGGGCTGAAACCACTGCACAGGACTTGTCCAAATGGACAGTGAAATTGCGCTTTCTCTTCAGACGCCTTCGGCAAGGTCACACCTGAATCTTGCCCAGGGCCCAAAGGGAAATATCCAGATAGTGTCTTGTGAGCACAGCATTTGATAGAGTCCGGTGTTCAGGGGTAAAAAATAAATAACTCAGATCATCGTCTCCAGAGGAAGCCCACAGCCTCCAAGGCTGCCCCACAGAAGAGGGGTAAGCTGACAGGGGGAAGTGGGAGAGTACATCATTGTTCAGTCAAGCCCTGCACATGACCCCCAGCCTCAACTCCCTTCGAGTTGCCCCTGCTTTAAACCTGCGAGCCGTGTCCCACTGCTCGGGGACCCTTACATCATCTCCTGGGCCTGGTGAGAATCGGACCCAAGGGCCCCTCTCTAGCCCTCTGCTCTCTCTTCCTTGCTCTCCCTTGCTCCCTGCTGGCAGGGCACACAGGCCTTCCCATTTCTCAGATGAGCTACCTCTGCTGCTACTTCCAGGCCTTCAGGCACACTGTTCCTTCTCCATTCCCTCCCACCCTGCTTTGGATTTTGACTCAGGCGGTCTCTTCCGGGAGGCCCTGCCTGACTCTCCCAGGTGAGGATGATATCCTGTAATACTCCCTCATACTTCATTTTTCTTTCATGGCTCTTCACACAATTTGTAATGAAGAATTCATTTGTGTGATTTGGTTACCAGTGGAATCCCCAACTCTGAGCTCCATGAAGATGAGAACGATGTCCGCTTTGCCTGTGAACACCTCCCCCGAGCATCTAGCACAATCCTGGGGCCCTCCATCATGTGTGGGAGGAGTGCAGCCCTGTAGCAGCATCTCCCACATGCCATTCCTTCAACACCACTGCCAATGGGACGTCACGGGCCTGGCTTTCTGGGCTCCTGCCTCCCCTGGGGATCACCAGGGCCACTCCTCATGCTCCCATGCTTTGAACCTTGCCATCCTCAGCCATGTTCTCCCATCGGACTTCTGCATTGCACGTGGGCAGAAGTGGCCCAGAGCCTGCCACCTTTACTCCACCTCAGAACAAGAACTCTCATCAGGAGCATCTCGTGCTGGGCCTGCCCTGCCTGGAGGGCAGGGCTGTCTCACCTGGATGTTCAGCATCTGGTGTCTGGCACACAGAGTAGGCGCTTGGTCAACAGTTTTTGACTTTGTGAAATCCTTTTTGCAAGTGGGCCAGTGTTTCTGTTTGTTATAATGAAAGGCAGTGGGACCTAGTGATTAGAAGCTCGGCTCTGGAGCCCAGCAGTTGGTGTCAGTACCAGCATCAGCACCCACATGCTGTTTAACCTCGGGAACGTTGCCTTGCTTCTCTGGGCTTTTAGTTTTCTCATCCATAAAATGAGAGTAGTAACAAGCCTTGCCTCATAGGGTGGTGTGAAGATTCAATTATTAACATATCCTAAGTCACGTATAAGTTCTTGTTCATCTTCTTTCTTTGGAATTTAAGAGAAGCGGGGCATGGTTTAAGAGAACACACAGAAAAAAGAGGGAGAGGAAGACAAAGCTTCTTTTCAAACCCACTGAGGCTGCCTAGTTGCCTGTGCTGTAGCTCATGGGACAGGAGAGCTGCCAGCGTCCCCGTGAAGTTGAACTGCAGGCCAAAAAATCAGTTTGAAAATGGATATTGCTCTATGCCAAGAGAGAGGCCACAGCAGCTGTGCCGGAGACCAGCTCCCTAACAAGGGGAATACTCTGTCTGCAAACAGACAGGTTAAAGAACTTCAGAGGCCCCACCCATGCCAACACACAGAGATCATTCTCAGCTTCAGAAGAGCACCCAAAATATTCCTGTCTAGAAATTACTGGTCCCTAAGCCCAAATAAAAAGTTCGGAGACAGCATGGGGTCATTGACAATCTTCAGTCAACTATGGTGTCACATTTTCATCTGTTTTAGGAACTGTGTATATTTGTGATTGTTTTCACACACACGAAAAAAATGAGTTCTATAAAATGGAGCTTTAACCAGATGACTAAGCCCTAATAAGATCACCCAAACCTCCGGGGCCCCAAAGGGATTATTCTGTGTCCACAAACACTGAGGATGAGGTAACACTCCGGTTCGTTCCTTCATCTGTTCATCTGCTCTTTACTCAATAAGTGATCACCAACAGTGAGCCCAACACTGTACCAGCATAGGAAGCAATACGTAACCAACATGGTACCCACCCTTACCATTTAGGGTGGAGGCAAGGAGCATGTTAACAGGACACCATGGAGCTATTAAGATAGAGGCAATAAGAGAAGGCTTAATCCTAGAGACTCTGGAATACTCCAAAGCCACACACACAGTCCAACAGAACTTCTCACTGTGATGGACATGTTCTATATCTGTGCCATCCAATACAGCAGCCACAAACCACATGTGGCTATTAAGCACTGCAATGTAGCTAATGCAACTGGGAAATCAAATATTTAGTTACGTTTAATTTTAGTTAATTTAAGTTTAAATGACCACATGTGGCTAGTGGCTACCGTATGCAACAGCCCAGTTATAAAGTAAACAAACCAAGAGGAGACGAGAGAGGAGAGAGCATAGTCTCCAACTGAATTTTTCTCAGTTGAGCCAGGTGAAGACTGATTGAGAGAAAAAGAGAAAAAAGAAAAAGAAAAACGAAGTTGATCTGGAGAATAATTTCTGCATTTTGAAATTAGATAGTATATTAGGCTATTCTTGCATTGCTATGAAGAAATACCTGAGGCCGGGCATGGTGGCTCTAACCTGTAATCCCAGCACTTTGGGAGGTCAAGGAGGCAGGATTGCTTGAGTCCAGGAGTTCAAGACCAACCTGGGCAACATAGAGAGACCCTGTCTCTACAAAAAATTTAAAAATTAGCCAGGCATAGTAATGCATGTCCATGGCCCTAGTTACTTGGGAGGCTAAGATGGGAGGATCACTTGAGCTGGGAGGTGAAGGCTGCACTGAGCCATGATGGTACCACCGTACTCCAGTCTGGGTGACAGAATAAGAATAAAAGAAAAGAAAAGAAAAGAAAAGAAAAGAAAAGAGGGAGGGAAGGAAGGGAAAGGAAGGGAAAGGAAGGAAGGAAGGAAGGAAGGAAGGAAGGAAGGAAGGAAGGAAGGAAGGAAGGAAGGAAGGAAGGAAGGAAGGAAGGAAGGAAGGCAGGCAGGCAGGCAGGCAGGCAGACCGGCCAGCCTGAGACTGGGTAATTTATAAAGAAAAGAGATTTAATTGCTCACGGTTCTGTAGGCTACACAGGAAGCATAACACTGGCATTTGCTCTGCTTCTGGGGAGGCCTCAGGGAACTTTTACTCAGGGCAGAAGGTGAAGCAGGAGCTTGCATGTCACATGGCAAAAGCAGAAGCAAGAGGGATAGGGGGGCAGGTCACACACTTAACCAGATCTCACAAGTACTCACTATGGCAAGGACAGCACCAAGCCATGAGGCATGCACCCCAATGACCAAAGCATCTCCCACCAGGCCCCACCTCCAACATTGGGGATTACATTTCAACATGAGATTTGGTTGGGGACAAATTTCCAAACTATGTCAGATAGAAAATCAGTTCACTATTTATGGGTCAAAACTAGGATATTCCAGGAGTTTGGAGTTGCTCAGGAGCAATCATGGTTGGTGGAAATTTGGGGACTTGGACAGGGTCAAGCCATCTCTCCAAGAAGTCAAACACTGAGCCATTTCCTTCTAGAGGGGAATAGCAGTTTTACAGAAATATTCACATATATTCCTTTCCTTCTTCCTAACCAAAAGACAGTAAAAACAAAATAATAATGTTAATTATGATTGCATAATACAGAAACCAAACAAAAGGAGCCGGGATAATTGTATATCTGCAGTTGTCTCTCCCACCCATTCTCCTTGCGGGGTGGATGACTTCGAACATTCTGTGTTTTGTTCACATTTGTAAAATAGGACAGATACTTGATATACACATAAACAAGTCATTTTTCCTATTGGAAAAGTAAGCTACTGACTGGGGGCTGCCTTTGCCATGGAAGAGATCAGGGTAGATGAAATCAATTTTGGACTAATCATCCCCTCCATCTGAAATGCACACATGCTGGTTCTTTCCCTTCAGTCTCCAGCAGAGTAGAATGCAAGCCCTGCCACAGCTTTTGCTCAAGGAGACCACCCCAATAACACAAGCTGTGTTAGGTTTGACTAACTGCCAAGTTTCCATGACAATATAGAGAATAAAAGAGCCAGCCTAAGGTTCCATCTGGGAGGAGATGTTTAATTCTTTATAATATAGAGCTGTTCTCACACTCTTAACTTCAACCTGTTAGTATCATGCTGACTTAACCAATATCTAAAATCTAAACAGGTATTTTTCTGGTAATATGCATACCCCTATATTTTTCCTGGGTGTAGAGGAGGAGACAATAGCCATACTAAACAACCAGGTCGGTGGTCTATCCACTGGATTTGGGAGAGTGAAGTCTACAATTTGGAGCAGCAAGTGACATTTCTCTGAGCTATCATACTCAAAACTCACAGGCCAAACTCAAATTAATTTTAGGTTTTTCTTTAATAAATTCATATGTAACACAGCTTCAAGTACTCACTTTCAACCTTTTTGCTTCACTTACCTATGGGAGCAAAACAAACCACCCCTAAACCTAGCAGCTTCAAACAACAATTTATCATTTCTCATAATTCTGTGGGTTGACTGGGCTCAGCTAGGAGGTTCTTCTGCTCCACATAGTATCACCTGAGGTAACAGATTTGACTTCATTTAGTTGAGAGCTTGGCTGGGGCTCTGTCTCCAACAGGCTTTCCTGTCTTATCCATGATGACTTCATTTAGTCCTTTATCTCTTGCCTGGGTGTTTGACTCTTTGGCACCAACTTCCTCCCCCATCCCTACCCCTAATTCAAGTTCAAATTCCACATTGCCACTGAGGTTATCATCCTAAAAAACAAATACTTTCATATGTTAAACACCACCATTAGCTTCCTTGGCACTCCTGCTGCACCGTGTTTATACTCCCATCAAAATCCTCAATATACTGCATTATCATTTATCTATTTACATGTCTATAAAAGATTGTGTCTTATTCCTCTTTATATACATAAGGCTTAACACAGCACCCTACTCAAAAGTTTGTTCAGCACATATTTGAGGAATGAATGAATGAATATCAAACCTTACCTAAAATATACCATGAAGAAGTACCTCCTTTTTCTGTCACTTACTGTGAAAAGAAATATTCTTCGTCCAACAACCAACAACAGCTTAAAGCTCTCAAATGTATAGTAATTAAAGGTATTTGTTCCTTTCTTTTCTTTAAAGGAACATCTATCTCTTAGATAATAAAAGCCACATATTAAACTTGGTAAATTTTCCTTGGATTAATGGAAAGGAAAAAAATCTCTAATTTAAGAGAATGTACCAGTATGGCTGAGATAGTACCCATATATCATTAAATCATCATGGAATTCATTCCCAATGAACCTGGCCTTAGCCCCCAGGAAGCCTTTCCACCACCCCAGAGATGTCATCTCACATAACTCAGGCAGTATCTGAGACCCTAGACTGATGAGCCTGAAATGAATTATAAGTCAAGGTAGGAAACTCTGACAATTTAACGGCCAATGTGATTAGCACTCTAGTTTTTCGAGCAGCTACCATATGCATGCACTTGAGTAAGAACAATAGTCAGATGGAAAAAAAAAAGTCATTTATAAGTCAACTTTTTGACACCGTAAATTCATTTTTCTACAGGCTCAACATTTAAATAATGGTGAATTTTCTCCACCTGCAAATGTCCAATCTCCAAATGCCTATTTGGAAGGAAAGAGAAGGAGAACAATCCCTACATGTACACCTGCTAGGTGGTAACAGGCAGGGCAGAAACCACAGCCCAGTTCTGCAGCTCCATCCTGCCTCTGGACTGTGCACACACTGGCCCCTTTCCCTGGAATGTTCTTCCACCTGATGAACTCCAGGTCAGGGGTAAATGCTGCTGCCTTGGGGCATCTGACTTCCAAAACAGGTTGGGATCCCTGTGATGAGCCCCAGAACACCCACTATGGTCCACTGTGGCCTGTGCCATAATTGTGATTAAAATGGCCCATCATTTAATTTTACATTGCTTGCCCATGCCCCTCCTCCGGGCTGTAAACTCCCTGAGGGCAGAAACCAAGATCTGAGTGTGACACTGCTGCATCCCCAGGGCCCAAAGGAGGCATTTAATAAACATGTATGGCTTGAATGAATGAGGAGAAAACCGAGGCTGAGCAAGGTTGTCAGTAAGTGGTAGAGCACTCCTGTAAGTCTGATCCTCACAGCCCAGATTCTTTCTCCCACACCACACTGCCTTCCTCTATGTAGGGATATCAGACACCATGCCCCAGATGTCACTGAGGGGCAGAAAGGGCTTTGCTGTCAGCTCTGGCAACAGTGGTTTGGGTCTATAGTAGTGACCCACAGGAGAACAGAAGAGGAGAAGGGCACCAGAAGCAAAAAGAGCTCTCCCAAGAGAGGGGATACTTTTCTGTCTTGTTTGTAAATCACAGTCCAGCTCAAGTTTTTAGAACTCAAGTACCAAAAAGCATTTCTGGGAGGTAAACCTGCAATTGAAAGGGGGGAAAAGTCACTCTTGGAGCCAACGCCTGGAACAAAAAGCGGAGAATCACATTCCAGACGTCTAGCTGCGGCTCAGCCACTTGCTCTCCAACCAAGGACTGTGCGCCTCTCACCACATCCTTCACCATCTGCAAAACTGGACTGTGGCTTTTTTCTCTGGGGCCTGCATCTTTGGGAATGGAAAGTGGTTTCCCATTAAAACATCAGTCACCCACCCACTATCAAATTCGTCATCTGCATTAAAAATCCACATCCCTATATCTGCCAGCTCGCTCTCACCCTTCCCTGACCCCATGACCACTGCATTTACACAGGTGCAAAGAAGGGCCTCGACCTGCTGCCTTCAGAGTGGGGCTCGGTGAAGATGGAGGAGGGAAGATAAGGGAGGTCAAAGGGAATGAGAGGCCTGCCAGCAATGGCAGCATCTGCTCTTCCTCCGCACACCTCCACAACAGAGCCTGACAGCAGCATGCCCGATTAAAGGGCTTTTCACGCTGCTGAGGGAAAGCAGACACCCCCTCCAGCTGTTGGGCAGCTGGAGCCACTTCTGTTGTTTTAGCCAGGAGAGGCCTGACCTTCGTCACCCCACCACCACCCCCTCCCCAAGGGAGGAATTTAGCGGTCACTTCACCCTACCCACCCGACTTCCCTCCTCCACTGTGCCCCCCACCCCCAGCAGCCACAGGGATGATGGGCCAGGGCCCAGGGGAGAAGGCTGTCTTACACCAGGTGCCACTGTATGGGAGGGCAGGAGAGAGGAGGACCCGTGGGTTTGACAAAGCAGCTGAGACCCTGTATCTAAAGAGACCCTAACAAAAATGCAAAGAGGGCCGAGTTAACTTACATGCTCCCAAACCACTCAGACTCTGTCTGCAGCCCCAAACCCATGCTTCCTGTCAATCTTTTAGAAAGGCAGCTGAACATAAAGTGAGGGTTAGGGTCCAAGTCATCAAATTTCCAAAAAAAATAAAAATAAAGCTTTATTCTAAGTGAAAGAAGCCAGACTCGAAAAGTTACATACTATATAATTCCCTTATGTGACATCCTAGAAAAGGCCAAACCAAAGTGACAGAAATTGGATTAATGATTACCAGGGACTGCAGATAAGGAGAGAAGCAGGAGAAAATGTTTTTGGGTGATGGAAATATTCCAGATCTTGATTATGGTAGTGGTTATACAACTATATACATTTGTTAAAATTCATAGAAGTATACACCTAAAAGGGGTCAATTGTACCCCATGTAAATTACAACTCAGTAAACAAACAAGATAAAAACAACAAACACAAAACTAAAAAAAAAAAAAAAATCCAAAGAATGTTTGCTTTGAAGGGCACATCAGACCCCCATAGGCACTCAGAGAAGTTTCTGGTGATTTCTCTGCCCACCCCCTTTAATACAAGCCACCATGCTAGGTGCATTGAGAATTATGAAAATAAACAAGAACACAGGCCCTGCCCCTACAAGCTGATCTAGTTGCAAAGACTGACATCTGGACATATCTCCACTGGGGCTGCATTTTTGAAACCAGGAAGCAAAGCCTAAGTCACAAACAGATAGGATATGGGAAAATGGGATGCCAGAAAATCCAAGATGTGAGATGGTCACAGCAAACTCATAGAAAGGAAAAGAGAGGAGAGGAAAGGCAGGGAGTAAGGAAAAAGAAGCATCCATTTGGCAAAGACTCACTGAGAACCTATTATGCTCCAGGGCTCCGCTGAGTGCTGGACAGAGCAGCTGAACCTGTGTTCTGTGGGGCTAGAAGGAGAGGTAAGTTCAGACTGAAAGGATCCAGGAGAATTTCTCAGGGAAGGGGCCATAAACTGGATCTTAAAAGATTTTCACAAGTAGGAAGGGATGTCGAAAGGACACTCTAAGAGAATCACAACAGGTACACCTAAGTAGACAAGCAAAGTAATTTCAAGACAGAGTTTAGAAATGACCATTCATAGAAGAAATCAGCCCCTAGGGCCAGGTTGGGGAGAGATTATAGAGGATCCTAAAAGTTCCCAGCTGTCTTTGGTGTTTCTTTTGTTTTTTAAAAAAACCAAAAGCCAATGAAGGAAGTAAAACACAAAATCAGACCCGAGTTTTGGAAATCTTTGGCAAGGGCATGCAGACAACAGAGAAGACACTTAGGAGGTTACTATGCTTGAATAAGGCAGCAGTGGGATGGAAAAGAAGGGGCATATTTGGGCCAATGAAGTCGTTGGGTGTCCTGAGTAATAAGTGTGGCCACACTGTAGATGATGAGCTTAGCAAACCCATCAGCGGCCCCCAAGAACTACAGCCTAGTTACAGGCAAATGTGAGTTTCTGAGTCTAACACTAGGCATCCACATGCACACTGCCTCCCCTGAGAGGTAGTTATCCCAAGCTGAAAAGCAAATGCACCAGGTGGAATATGGACCAACTGGATAAAATAAGAGCACCAAGAACCAGATCCTATCACTGTCTTACGGAAGAGGGTTGCTGTCCATGGAGAAGATCAGTGGGCTTCGTAACTGCCCTACAGGACTTCCACGAGGCTAGGAAGGGCAGGGCAGGATGCCATAAGCATGCATCCTGGTGAGAAAGAAGAAGAAAGGAGGACAAGTTGAGATCAAAATACCTCTTTGCATGAGTGGCGACCTACAACTTAAAAGCCCTTTAGGTTTTAGTCCTCCTTGGTCACCGACAGGACATCAAATCTTTTACTCAGAGGTGAAGGCATTTATTTTTATTTTCTGCTTGTGCACACACACCCCTCTCCTGTCACTAAATACTAGGGAAGCAGAGGCTGGAGAAAGTCACATGCCCGTTCCCTCTCCTTATCCCTCAAAGTCTGCCACCAGCACAAATAAAAACTTCCCTCGCTCCAAATCAAATAAACAGAGAGCTCTCCAGGACCCAGGATCCAGATTTTTTTAATCCTCTCAGCCCACTAGCATTGAGGGAAAAAAAATAGAGATTAAGCTGATGGTATTAACAAGGAGCCACAAAATGGTCTTATACTTGAGGTGCATCCAAGAGATCATGGATTATAAGGGAGGACTGAGACTTGCGGGGGTGCAAAGGCAAAGAGGACAAAGAAGGAGTTTCTTCATGCCCGTTTGGTTCGAAGCATACGGCCCTTCCTCCCAATGACACACACATCTGATAGGAAGGGTTTGTTAAATTAGTACCATCTCTCCACCTGGCAGGAGCAATTTATTCAGCCAAGGCTAGTAACTCCTTACAAAGCTATCCTGAACACTCCTATGAGCTCTGACCAGCAATATGCTCTAAGTTTTCATTGAGCATTACTAAGAACACAAATATCTAGCATGTCACTGAGCCTGCTGGCTTGCGGCAGTGAGCCCCGGATACTCCTGTGCCACCTGACCCTGGGCCACCATCCTCGGCTCATCATCACTGGTAGCATTTTGCACCCAGTGATATGTGAGATGTGTTTTACCACTGGGGGACTAAGGGAGAAGTTCGGTGGGGAGTGGAGAAGATGGCTGGGGCTGATCTCAATACAACTGGGTGCTGGGCAGCAACTGAACCCCTCTGGCTGGAAAAACCAGATCCCAAAACAGACAGAATTGTTTTCGCAAGAGACTTGTGGAGATTCTGGGCAAAGTGGGAGATGCAGAAGCTGAAAGTGCCATCCGAAAGATTCAAGTTCCCCTTGAGAGATTCTGGGTACTCACAAAGCTAAATGACAAAGAGAAACAGAAATTAGGCAGGTCCTTCTCCCCACCTCTGCATGAAGCCCATCCCTGCTTTGGCACCTGAATCGACAGCTTTGGCAGCAGTGGGAGATAGTCCCACTCACCTGGACCTGGCTCTCACCATGGCCACAGCCAGCAATAAGCATCCTTTGGGCAAAGGGGAAATTATAACTTATTTGTGGAAGTATCCAAGGCACCACAAAGTGGGGACTAAGGGGACTTACTGTTTGAGCAGATGAGGGTCTTAGAGTCTTTGTAATTTAGGAGTAAATATGAATGTGGCACCATTGTGTAATCACAGACAGAAGAGACCTGGAAATACCAGTTATAAGAACAGAAGCTAAGGGGAGACTGGGTCCCTTTAGCAGACTGTGGGATTCCAACAGGCAGCCCCAAACTCAGGAAGAACTTGCAAAGGCCAGTGGGGGGATCCAGAGATTGATTTTCCATAAAGATGACACTAGAACTGGCTGTGAGACAAAATGCCTTAGTGATATGGTTTGGCTATTTCCCCACCCAAATCTCATCTTGAATTGTAGCTCCCATAATCCCCACATGTGGTAGGAGGGACCCAATGGGAAGTAATTGAATCACGGGGGTGGGTTTTTTCCCTAGCTTTTCTCATGATAGTGAATAAATCTCACAAGATCTGATGGTTTTATAAAAGGCAGTTCCCCTGCACATACTGTCTTGCCTGCTGCCATGTAAGATACGCCTTTGTTCTTCCCTTGCCTTCCACCATGATTATGAGGCCTCCCCAGCCCTACTGAACTGTGAGTCTATTAAACCTCTTTCCTTTGTAAATGACCCAGTCTTGGGTATGTCTTTATTAGCAGAGTGTGAACAGACTAACACCCTCAGAAACTCACAATGTGGCTGAAACGAAGCTAACCTGGCCCAGAGTCCGGTGGAGAGTTTGAAAGAGGTGGGAATTGGATAGTGCTTTAAATAAAAGGGCTGATCAGCTGAACCTGTTCATGAGCTGAGGCACGTATGCGTCCATCAGATGGACACAGGGACATGCGTGCACACACCGTCACACTCAGAAAAGCCCATAAGAAGTCATCGTTTGGAGGGCACAATCACGAGCTCTTGTTCAAGAGTCTAGGACCAAGAATGTGGAAGAAGAAAGCTGCCAGCTAAGTTACTTGCAAAAACAACAGCACTGGAAGTCTTTGTTTTCCTCCCCTCTGGATCTGCTCTGCACCACCAGACATAAGCCCTCCAATATCACAATATGTTCCCCAAAGGAGATGAATGGAGACCCTATCAGTGTCCTATAAGAGACCCTCATGCCACCAACAGAAGTCATGGACACTCCTTGTCCCTCCTTCAATGGGCCAAATGGGCCAGGTGAGCCCCACCCAGTGTGCTTCCTGCTCCATCCCCAATACAGCAACAGCCAACAGCATCTTAAGGCGTAAGAAGCCCAAAAGCCACCCTCTGGGCCTGAGCCACTGAACCTGCAAGACAGACTCTCCTCTTGTCTGGGTCTCCTTTCTCATCCTGCTGCAGAGCTGCCGTTAGCCCTCATGACGCCACTACATGGGATTCTTGGTGTTGCTGCTGTTCGTTTTCTAACCTTAGAAAACATTTATCCACTCACATATTGTGCTTTTACCACCTACTGTTCCCCTTAGCAATATAAAAGGGCCCAAAAAGCCTCACCATAGCCCACCCACGATAAAAGACTTCCACAAATTCTAAACATAGCAGGAGGAAGAGGCAGAGTATTATACTCTCCCAGCCCCTGGGGAGTATGTCATAGCTCTGTAATAACTAAATGGAGAACTGGTATATTTCAGTGTCATAGGATTATCATGAAGGAAAATGTCATTTAGTGCCTGTTTAATTTGGATGAAATCCTATGGCATACACACAGGCTCATCTTCATTTCCACTTACACAGTGGAGAGATTTACACTGACAAGGGAGATAACAGAGGAAGAAATGCTTTATCCACAGCACTTGAGGAAATCCACTCCCTTACAGCACTAAGCCCTGGGAATGAAGCTGAGCAAGTGCAGACTAAAACAAACAGAAGAGGAAATCCCAGTCTTGCTATATCATCGAATTCTGTTGGGGCTGTGTGTGTTTAACTCGTGTGCTTCCTTTCATTGCTACTTCCACTGTCATTTGAGATCCTGCTGTACTGATTGATGCCTGGCTTCAGATCACCAAACACACAAGCACATACATGCACACGTGTGAGCATGCGTGTGTGCACACCCCCAAATACACACACAAAATGCTTTCAAAGTCACAGGCAAAAGAAGAGAAGAAACAGCTTGGCCCATGTGGGACTGGCGCTGTCAGACCATCTCGAGCTGAAAATCCCCACTGCATCACTCGGACAAGGATTGATGACTACTGCCCGGGCCCCAGGCTTGTGTCTGACTTCGCACAACTGTGAGGCTGTTCTGAGCAGGAGAGAAATCATGTTGACCCAAACTGGGCCAAGGAAAAGTAAATAAAACCATGTCAAATTCTACAGGCAGGAACGGGAGATCAGTGGAAAACCAAAGCATACCCACTCCTGAGGAAGAGAAAGAATGGTTCTTCCACGTACTAACCCTTTTAGTTCCAGGGCAGAGCGAAGATCTTTCTTTTAAGGATAAAAATCTGTATTTGACTACGAGGATCTTTTTCTGTTCGTCCAGACATTTAAAACCCTTAAGGTCAGATTTCCCTCAAACACGGGATTAGCCAAACTGATTGAGAGGACCCTTGCCTTTGCACTTAGCCGATCCCATCTGTTAAGCAGACCTGTAGAAACAAGATAGCAAGGGGTGGGTGGATCTACTCCCAGAGAGCATGCAGGGCACACCAAGCAAAGCCTGCACACTCTTAAACAACAGGAACTCCACAGGCTTTCTGATGCGAAGGATAGCACCCAAAAGACTCAGGACTAAAGACTTTTCACCCAGCCTTCAAAGCAGTTCTCAAGACTTTTTATTGGCCAGGGAAATGCTCACAATATAAAATTAACTAAAACTAAAGCAGAATATCAAACATATATATATAAATATACATAATATAATACTTGTGTGTGTATATATGTAAGTAATCTTTCTGCCACTCCAGAGAGAAAAAGAGAAAGACAGAAGATAGGAAATACACCAAAATGTTAATAGTAGCTGTCTCTGAATGGTAGGAATACACATGGGTTATAGATGGGTTTGCTTTTTTTCTTGGCACTTTTCCAAGTTTCCTACAATACACGTTTTAAAGGGATGAGAGTGAGGCACATACAGAATCCAAACAGACTGACCCTGACCTGCCTTTAGCCAAGTTGCACCCAAAGTTCTACCCCAAATTCTGCTGTCACCTCAAATGCATCCAACACTGGCCAGCAATGGCCCACACAAGGCCAGGGACTGAGCGAAGCTTGCCCAGACTTGCAGTGGGAGGGGAAGGGGAAAGGATGCCTTCTCAGCTTCTTGATCTCTGGAAGTCTGTTCCTCTGCATCACACCTACAGTTCTCAGAAGCTCAGCACAGAACAACTCAGTGTCCTTTCTCAACAGTATCATTAGCATTGCAGGCCCAGATGCCCTCTCGGGCAGCGTCTACCCAGGCAACAGCATCCTTACCACATAGTCTCCCTCTTCAGCTCAGATGACATGGACAGGCAGTCTTTAGCCTTCCCTGTGATGCTGCTTTGAATCTCACCAGTTGGGATGAACTCTAATGTCCCAAGCCAAAATAGTGCTGAGATAGGGCCTGCCAGCCACACTCAGCAGCCTCTCTAGGGCACACATGTAACCTGTACGGGCCCTCAGACTAGAAGGTGACAAAGGGTGGCGATATGTCATCAACTGGGAGAATGGGGGAGAAATGAAAATCACAGGGCCAAAAATAAGACCTCACAAGACATGCACCTGTAGCTTCAGGTAGAAGAGGGATGTGGAGGGATATTGGCTCTCCCATCATTGCTGAAAGATGCCCTTAGAACAAAACTCTCCTGGCATTCATTTCCTTGGAAAACAATTCAAAACCTGAAGGTAGTTTCATACGCTAGCTCCACAACTTGCCACATTCATTCGTTCCATAAATATTTACTAACCCCCCTCTAAGGTCAGCCACTGTACTAGGCACAGGATCTGCAGGGAGGGGCACACTGCCATAGTTCCTGCCCCTCATGGTCTTGTGAACGCAATCCTTACTGTTCCTATTTCACATCCTTCTAGGGTCTTGGTACCCTTGAGCTACAGTCAGGTCCCAGGCACAGACTTCAGAGTGGGGATACACCAAAGCCCAACCACCCCTGTGTTGCCACCCACATGTAGCAAGCTCCTTGGAGGAGGTTCTTCTTGGTCTGGCTCACAACACTGATGCCTCTCGAAAAGGCAATTCCATTCCTGACCTAATCCAGAAAAACATATCAACTCTAAAGAGACCCCAGCAAACTAGCTGTAGGAGGGGCTCGGGAGGCCGCAGGGCAACTTCAGAAGTTGCTCAAGCTAATCAGAGTAATTAGACTAGGTTTAGACACAGGGCTGACTGCCTCCTGAGCAGCCTTCGAAAAGACAGGGCTAAGGGTGACTTGTGCTAGAGTGTTTGGTCTTGTATAAGAAACTATTTCTTCTAGGGAAAGCAGAAAAAGACAATTTTGAATTTTTCCTTTCTACCTCGATAGAGTATATCTCCCCAACTTTTGGTGCATTTAAAAGCATCTCTGAAGGGGACACTTAAAGTAGAGGTTGCTTTACTTTAAACAGATTCCCCATGCCAGATCTAAATCTATTTGGGGTCCCTGTCTCCACCAGAAAACTGCCTTAAAATTTTTATTTTAGTGCAGAAGTTCCAAGAAAGAAGACTACATTTATGTAAAACCTAGACTATAAAACACCCAATTGCACTGCTGAAATTTTACAGCATTCTAAGAGGGAATTAAAGAGGAAGAAGTCATAGTAGAATAGAAATCAGTTTCCAGGGGATTCTCATGTATTACATGCCTTCTATGTGCCAGGCACAGGGCTAAGAATTTTAAATAAATTATTTTCATTGATCCTGACAACCACCCAAGAGATAATCTTCTGCATCCCACTGTGCAGATGGAAAAACTGAGACTCAGAAAAGTTGAGCAATTGATCAAGGCCATACAGTCAGAATTCGAACTCAGACCTATGGCTCCATTATATGACAGCCAACAAGGACCAAGGAACTGTGTGAAGACCCAAAGGAGCTAAACCCCCAACTCAGCCTTGAACTACGTAAAGGCTCAGCAACTTAAAAAATTAAGTCCAATGTTGTGATGTTTTTGCATAATTTAGTAAAGAAGACGTAGATTTCTAAGATCCTACCACCACATTCTTACCTCCTCCCATCTATTCCCTTAAAAAGGAGAGGAGTAGGACTAAACAAAGATGCTGAGTACTTCAAAGGCCATAACACCTGGACCTCAGCAGCAATTTTTCCGGGACCCAACACTTCTCCCCTGTGGCTCAACCCCACCCCATCCTTCCTGCCCCACCTGGCTAGATTGGAGATTGCTCTGTCTCTCTCCTGGGGAGCTGCTCTGTAACACAGCAGGACCAAAATATGAGGGACAAAATTCAGAATCAATGCCGTTCTATTTCTGCCATGGGGGAATGGGCTGTCCTCATGTATGCCTCGGTAGGTGGAGATGGATGCCAGACTAACTCAATGTCAAAGCCCTGGGCCAATGACAATACCCCAGTCATCAATCAGGTGTGATGCTTCTAAGAGAAATGAGATGTGAGCCTTCAACGGGACACAGCAAAGAAGGGGGTGCTGCTTGGGAAGGTCCTCCGTACTGGGCAGAAAATGCAAGGCAGGTGGTAAAAACATGGACTTTCAGTGAGACACACCTGGGATCCAGTCCTTGGTCCTTGGACCTTGATCAAGATACTTACCTCTATGAACCTCAGTTTCCTCATCTGTTAAGGCAGGGAAATATGGCAGTTACAGTATCAAAGATGTTCTGAGGATAAAAGAGTGGGTTGGCACACAAAAACCATTTGATAAATCTTAGATGTTACTACATTAATACTTCCATTATTGACTAAATCAGGTTTTTAAACTGCATTCCATGGTTTCAACATATTTTCACTGAAGTTGGCAAGGATTCTAGATACTGGTTTGCAAACAAAGTCAAAGTTTGTATATTTTGTGAAATAGCCAATTTTCTGGCCAGGCGTGGTGGCTCATGCCTGTAATTCCAGCACTATGGGAGGCTGAGGCAGGCAGATCACTTGAGGTCAGGAGTTCAAGACCAGCCTGGCCAACACAGTGACACCCTGTCTCTACTAAAAACACAAAACTAAGCCAGGCGTGGTGGTGCGCACCTGTAGTCCCAGCCACTCGGGAGGCTGAGACATGAGAATCGCTTGAACCTGGGAGGCAGAGGTTGCAGTGAGCCAAGATCACGCCACTGCACCCCAGCCTGGGCAACAGAGCAGGACTCTGTCTAAAAAACAAAAACAACAACAAAAAATGTCTTTTACATTTGTGTGAGCTCATTTCTTTCTAATTTTATATTACAGTGATTTTCAACACATAGCTTTGTAAAGAACCATGACAAAAAGAGGTGGAAGATATTTCAAGTTTTAAATTCAGAAACTGTATGTGTTACTAACTGTAGTGAGAAAAATGTCTTTCGTTTTTCAGAAACAGGCATAATGAATTTTTAAAAATAATGAACATTTTAAATGGGAGAATGATGTTATTACAAGTCTACAACTGTCATCCTGTTTCTGAAAATAAGTAAAATACTAGTACGCTAAACATCTACTTTTTATTTAGACCTTTCCCAGAAGGGTCACTGTGTTGAAGTAAAAGAGTAAGATAAAAACTATATTGTAAAGATGTATTTTGTAAGAAAACTTTACCCTTTTTCGCCTGCGCTTGCTATAGATAAAACTCAGAGAACCGATCAGTTTAAACTTTTGCTCTGCACCCCATAATGTATGTCACCCTATGTATACTCATCGTTAAAACTCTCTCAATGGTCTGGCTTCCGAGGACACAGTCTGATTTGATGTAAGAAGAGTTCCACGTCTTCCAGAAATTTTAAAACTGCCGCCCTAGGCTGGTGTAGTCTTGCACAGCTTATGTCAGAATTGCTCAGAATGTCTCATGGGCTTACAGAAGGTGACAGAAGAACTGCTGCCACCATCCCCAAAATACTTTCAGCCCTGCCAGAGCTGCCTTTGCTCTGCACCCCCCACCCGCCCCATCACAGCTCCTGTAAGTGGTCACCAGGGAAAAGCCACACTGCCCTGCCAACGTCTCTCCATCTTCCGGCACAGGGGCTCCCAAAGCACAAGGGTCGGTCCCCAGGACCACAAAGCCGCCTTTGAATGAATAGAGCAGAGGCCGGCTGTGATATCAGAACAAAGACTGAATGTGCCTAATCCGGCCTTTGAGAGCGGGAGGAGAGGGCTGCACCTGTATGAACAATGCTGCATCTGAAGCCCAAAAGGCACTGAAAGGTTCCTCCAGCTCCCACTGCCCCCATTCCTCCTGGTGCCTTTGTGGCGGCTTTGTTCCTCACTTCCACCACTCCTTTCACTCAGCACACCCCCAGCCCCAGGGACAGGAGGAGGCATGTGGGGCTGAGGGCGGCGTGGTAGTAAAGTCCCAGAAGGCCCCGCGCAGCAGAGGAAGCTCATCACCTGTAACTTAGCCGTACTCATGCATTCTACAGCAAAATGGCAAGTTTACCATAAAGCCACTGTCCCCCTCCTGAGCCCTTCAGGAAGCTGTTCCTGTTCAGGGGCCGTGCTTGTGGCTTCACACATCTGCAGGCAAACCAAAGCACCCCGCTGGTGGACTCATGTTTTGCGAAACACGGAGGGTAGTGGTGAAGAAGGGTGTTTCCGTTCCCTTGAGCACGCCTTCACCATACAACCCACCGCGCACCTGGCGGAGGGTTGAGGAACAGCTCGGGTTCCAAGGAACAGAACGGCAAAGCCACTCCTTGGACTTCCAAAACAGGTGGAGGCTCCGTGGCTTGGGCCCTGGTGAGGTCGGTGCCCCGCTCCCTGCACTAGGCCTGCTCCACTTCTCATCCCATGCCTTGAGGTATAGCTTGGCTCAAGCTGCGTCACAGGAGGGAAAAGTGAAGAAAGCCCTCAGCCAATGACAAGAATCAGAAGTAGAAAGGCAGATTCCAGCCACAAATCTGTAGTCCTTTAACCAGACACTAAAGCGTGGCCATTTCTCCTTCCCCACCTTTCTCCATGTAAACCTTGACTGCTGCCACCGCCACATCCCCTGATTTTCAGGAGAAGCTTCTCTTATTTTTCATAATTGTGTTAAGACCTGGTACTGCCACAGTCTCCCTCAGCCATCCTTTCTAAACACATAATGGCTCTCTAGAAATCCTTTCTTAAATCTAACCTAAATCCTTTACGCTGCAGTCTAAGCTTATTTCCTGTTGATCAATCCAACAATTATTTCTTGAGTGCTCATTAGAGATTTGACCCAGGACTCCCAAAGAACATGATCTGGCTCCTTCCTCCAAAAGCCAATGCTCTGGGTGAAGAGAAAAGACCAGCAAACAAGGAAGAGCTCTACACTACCCGCCTGCCATGGAATTGTCTAGAGGACTGACAGTGAGTGGAGCTGAAGGTCTTGGAGAAGGAGGAGTTGGGGCAGCTGGGAAGACTGCACAGAGGGAGCGGGACTCAGGCTGCCCCTTGAAGGATAAATAACATTTGGCCTCATGGCTGAGACAAGGAAAGACATGTCAGGCAGGGGAGACCACCCCAACCTGAATAAAATGGCCATGCATGCGCAGGGGACAGAGAAAACGCCCATTTGGCTGCTGCCAGATGTCTGTGTGAAGGTGGGATGGCTCCCTCAAGACAGCCGGGCCTCAGTTCTGTGGCCCAGAAAGAACCCATGGAAGCTTGGGTAAGAAAGTCACTCCATAAAACTGATGTTTTCAGCTGCTTGGTCTGGCCACAGAGGGCAGAACAGAATGAAGGGGAAAGAGAATAAATGCAAAATGGACAGTTAAGAGGCACTGGCACAAATGCAAGCATGAGGTGTTGACAGCAGCCTGGGCTATGCTGTGGCAGTGGGGATGGAAAAGAAGAATCAATACAGGAGATGGTTTAGAGGAAGATTCTGGAAGCAGCTGTCGCCGTCTCTGGTTCCAGCCTACTTCAGTAAATGCAATGGAATTAGGTCACCCCCTGCATTCCCACCTCCAGGCCAAGAGCAGCGTCAGGCACTGGGAGGCAAGTGTCCTTGCCTGGGGAGCTGGCTTCAGAAGCCACTAGCTGACCAGGCTCTCAAGGTCCTCCCTTGACAGAGCTTTTCTGAGGCCTAAGCCCTGAGGCCTAGGAAGTCCCATTTCCTGACCCTTTCTCTTGCATACCCGGGGCCCTTCCTCAGACCTCCTACTGCCGAAACCCCAGACCAGCAACCTGGCTGCTGTCACTTACCCAGAAAAAGTGGCTGGAACTGATGGTGTTGTTCCTCTGCACCCAGTCAGCTGCTAAGGGGAAAAACAGGCCTGCCCCAAAGCCACAGTTTGGTTCAAACAATTTAAACATAATGTTGCACAAAAGAGGACTCAGTTTCCTCTCACCCTCCTGCCAAGAGCACATCCATCTATCCTGAGCAATGTTTTTGGCACAATGCAAGTGCCTCTACGGACCTCTCAAGTGAAGTGACCCAGCAGCTCGTGGGCTGCTGGGACGGGCGGTGTGGTGGGACAGACAGCGAGGTCCCTCAGTAACTGGCCAGAGAGGTGCAGAGGTGGGAAGGGTGCTGTCAGCGGGGGGGGGAAGGGTGCTGTCAGGTGGGGGGAAGGGTTCTGTCAGGGTTACAGTCACCGGGAACGAGAAGAGTGAGAGCAGAGGTGGGAACAGAATCAGGAAAGATCCAGAAGCCAAGCAGCAGAAGCATGTGTGGATTCCACAGCCCATCTCTGAAGTGGATATGGGGGTTGGGGCTGCTCCCCCAGCCACGTCTCTGCCTCCGTAGGGGAGGGTCACCAAAGATGTGGGGCCGAACTCTCAAGTCCTATACCAGACCCTACTTGCATCTCCAGAAAAGAGACTGATCCCAGCTTGGCCCGGACGCCAGGAAGAGGTTTCTGAGTAAGAAGGCTTCTCTTTTCCTTCGTCAGCCTGACGCCTCTGGGACTGCCTCCTTCCATGTCCGACCAAGAAACAAGCCCCACAATCTGGCCAAACTCCCAATTACCACTAAGAAGCAGTTCCACCTGTGTTTAATCCAGAGCCAAGAAGCTCTTTATTGAGTTGTACTTTTCCCCGGGAGATCATATCCCTCCCTTCTTCTCCGGGGGCTTGGATTCCCAAAGAAGCCTCCAAGATTCAACACTTTGGCTTCCCTGAGCCCCAGGCTTCCCTCTCACACAGCTTCCAGGACGTGTCTCTAAAACACCCCAATGTCTTAGAAAACACTTGGTTTCTCAGGCATCTCTGTGGCCAACGTAGCACAGTAGTTAAGAGTATGGCCTTTAGAATCAGACAGACCAGGATTTCAAATCCCAGCTCTACCACTCACTTGCTGTGTGACCTTAAGCAAGTCACTTAACCTCTCTGTGCCTCAGCTTCTTCATCTGTAAAATAAGAATGCTCATTCCATGGATTGGTCATGAGGAATAGTGAGATGGTGCATATAAAGCTCGTAGCCTGGCACACTGTAAATCCTCCATAAATGGTAGCTATGTTTATTAGGACTATTCTACAGCCCTCAGACTGAAATTGTTTGGGAGAGGCAGATGGAGTAGGGAATGGAAGGGAAAGGCTTTAGCAAGAAGGAGGAAGGAAGCCTCCTTCCTCTTCCTTCCATAACGGGTGAGCATAGAGCCTCCAGGGATCTCTGATGTGGCAGACACTGGACAGTCACTATAAAGACACGAGATGCCACCTCAGGAAGGTCTCTTCCTATGCAACTTGCAAGCTTGCCACCCCTGGGGAGGCTCCCAGCTCCTGGAAGAGACCTTCCTGAGAGATCAGGGCCCTCCAGAGAGTTTCACTCCAGTGTACAGAGACTTCCAGATGGCCATTCCTTCTCCAGAAAGGTATCTTTCCCTGTCCAATACCCCAGCATCAACACCACCTAACAGTTGGGGGCTTGACCCCAACTGTTAAATTTATGACAAATGTAGAAAATAAGAACACGCATAAGCAGAGGAAGCATTATATTTAATACATGCATGTTTTAACTATTCAGGCTTTGAAGATATATAATATTAATAACTCTACTCAGATGGGGACATTAATTAGGCAAAATGAAGTTCAAAGAATTCTCCATTAATCTAGACTTTCCTCCCAAATTAATATGTGAAGCAGGCTCTTGTTTCACTTGCACTCTGAAATAAAGTCCTGGGAAGCAGAAAAGGGCCCCTCCAAAGAGCACCTCTAAAGTAGTGCACATAGAAACCCCAAGGCATCCAGCCACACCACACCAAGGATCAGGAAGATCCAGAGCTGGAACCTCGCTGGAGCTTGCAAATCCAGCTATAAAGCTGTCTGGGCTGGGCCGGACCCTCACCCCTGGCTGGCTCTGGCTCTAGCCTCAAACACACTGAGCCTGGATAAACAAACAGGGGATTACGCTGACCCAGACTACGAGGAGACTGCATTTTTGCCTCCTGAAAAAGTTGCAATTTGCCAAGAAAAACCATCTCTGATTCAGACAAGGAAAATCTCAAAATAAATCAGAGCTGCACATAGGCCCAGCACAGCCAAGGAAGCCTGCATGCTTCCTGGAGGAGGAGGGCTGACTCAAGGGAAGCCCAACCTCCTGCTTCCCAGCCTGGCAAGCCAGTGACCAGCACCAGCCATCTGGGTGCCAGCCTGAAGCATTCAGATACACAGATCGTCCTCCAGGCCTGGCCTTGGGCAAGTCCCTTCTCCTTGCTGGGCCTCAGATCTGAAACTTCCTGGACTTCATTCAAGGCACCTTTTCTCTTTGGCAGGAATCGCACTGCATCGAGGCCAGCATCCCTCCTTTCCCTACTTGCCCAGTTCCCCACTGCCTTCTCTTCCCTGCACTGACCCCTTCACCCCTCTATTTATTCCCCTTCTAATTTCCTCAAGGGGTCCCTCTTAGCTTCACGTTACAGAACACAAAGGAACTCGGATCCATTACCCCTGGAGGAGGTGACCTGAAAGTCCCTGTGGGATGCTCAGTCCTGCCAAGTACTTGGTTCAGAAGTGAGCAGTCAAGTACCAGCATCTGGCCCTGCTAGCCTCCCTTCAGAAAACCAGAGCAATGGCTAGAGAAGTGTCTCCACCCCCAAGCAATCCGGCCCCTCCTCAGAGGTTTCCCTCCTACCATCTTTTTGTTGTTGTGGTTGAGGTGGAACCTGACTCTGTCATCCAAGCTGGAGTGCAGTGGTGCAATCTTGGCTCACCACAACCTCTGCCTCTGGGGCTCAAGAAATCTTCCCACCTCAGCCTCCCAAGTAGCAGGGACCACAGGCACTCACCACCACACCCAGCTAATTTTTTGTATTAACCAGAGACAGGTTTTCACCACGTGCCCAGGCTGGTCTCAAACTCCTGAGCTCAAGCAATCCACCCACCTCGGCCCCTCAAAGTGCTGGGATTACAGGTGGGAGCCACCACGCCCGGCTTCTCCTACCATATTATTTAGCCCTACTCCCTATCCTCCATCCCCTCACATTCTCAAGCAATTGTAAAGCCTTTCCTGTCCAGCACTCGTAGGCCCCAGCACAGACACACAGCCAATGCTCAGAAGTTGATGACCTGCAAAACCAAACCTAAAGCCCGGACCTTTTGAAGCCTCCTTGCATGCTGGAACTACTGGAAGTCAGTCAGCACGACATGAAGCATGTTCCACATATGTTACCTCAATAAATCCTTAGCTCTAGTTTTTGCCCTTGGGCATGTTGTTTAGCTTATCTGTGCCTCAGTTCCCATATCTGTAAAATGGCATGATAATGGAACCACCACATGAGGACATTCTAAGCAAAGTGAAGTGCAAGTGAAGACACATGAAGAATTTAGAATTGGGCCTGGCACAGGTTGAGTACTCAGTTAATGTGAATCATTGTCGTCGTCACCATCATCATCATCACCACGTTCAGGTCTTCACAGCAACTTATAAGCAATCCTGGGCAAATTAACTGAGGTTCAGAGAGGTCAAGTGACTTCCTCAAGGTCACCATGTAAAGAAGTGCTAAAACACGGCTTTCAAGGAGGTCTGCTGACTCCAACGTACTTTCCACCATTCCACACCCAATTATGGCTCTTTGGAGCCTATGTGCCATTTGGCTACAACAGGGAGCCAGGCAAGCTTCATCCCCGATGGGCCCCAGTGAGGAGTAGAGAGCGAGAGGAACATGGTTTCTCAGCAATTTGACAGGATTGGTCAGAGGAGCTGGCCACAGGACAGAAAGTGGGGTTCTGCTGCCACTGAACAAAAGACCACTGGATCCTCTGCAGAGCCCCAAGGACCTGAGGCCACAAGAGAGAAGCGCTTTAGCAGGAGAAGGAATACAAACCTCTCCCACATCTTCGGCCTGGTCCCTTAAGCCCTAATTTTTCCACTTTCCCTTCCCCAGCTCTGAAAGTTTACAGGACTGGCTGGCTGTCCTGCCCCATGGCCTAACCCAAAGCTTGAAGCAGAGAGGATGGCTTACTCCTCCCTGGTCCCTTGGTACCAAATTAAATGCAAAAATCCAATCTAGCTGGCGGCAGCTGATTGATTGGCCCTGGTATTGAGCCTTCTCCTTGCAAAATTTGCCAAAATCGGAACACAATTCAGAGATCTGAGTGGCTTCACTTCATCACTGCCCTCAGAATCTCCAATCAGGAAAATCCTGCTTCTTGTTCTTCAAACAAAGTCATCGTCCAGGAGAGAACATAATTTGTGTCTGTTCCCTGGACATGCAACTCCCAGACTTTGTCAGGATTTTGGTAATACCAAGTCAGGAGCCAGTTCAGGAGACTGGAAAAAAAAAAATAAAGGCTTCTGATACTAACCAGCTCCTTGGGCCTCGGTGACAGAGAGTTCCTGGGGGGAGCTGAGTAAGTCTCTGGGGGGGTCAGGAAGAGCTAAGACTCCTCTCCAGGGTGTGCGCAGCCTTTTCCAAATGTGTCTGTCTGTCGTAGTGGTCTGAGGTATAAGCAGGAAACAGGGTTTGATTTCCTGCTCTGCTCAGTCTGATAAGAAAATTGGAAAAAGAACAACCTCTAACCTACAATGAACTTTGTGGACGGAGACTACCTGGTCTACAGTGAACCCCTCCAGGTTCCAGAGAGCCAGCAGCCCTGATTCACATCTCTCTGTTCACTTCCTCCAGTGTTCAGTCTTTCAGCCAACAAATATTTGAACCTACTATGTGCCCAGCGCTGTTCTTAGTGCCAGAGACAGAGACACAGGGAGTAAGACACACAAGCCCCAGCCCCATGGGCTTTACATTTAAGGGGGTCAGGACAAGCACACACATAAATGGACAAAACAATGTCAGGTGGTAATCTGTGCTCTGAAGAAAATAAAATGGGGTGACAGCACAGCAAGGGACTGGATCCTATGGTTGCAAAGAGACTCTAGGGGAGGAGGTGATATTTGAGCACACACTTGAATGTCAACCTTGGGTGCTGCCCATACAAAATCTAGGGACAATCATGGTTCCTCCCCTCAAGAGCCCCCAGTGTACTAAAGGAGAAAAGATGGACACACATGTAAGAGTCACATTCTACCTCCCCTAGCTCCCCTACCTCCCCTCCTCCCCTGCCTCTACTGCCTCCCCCTCCTCCCCTACCTCCCCTCCTCCTCTAGCTCCTCTCCTCCCCCAGGTCCCCTACCTCCCCTACCTCTCCTAGCTCCCCTCCTCCCCCTCCTCCCCTACCTCCCCTGCCTCCTCTCCTCCCCTGACTTCCCTCCTCCCCTAGCTCCCCTACCTCCCCTACCTCTTCTCCTCCCCTACCTCCCCTCCTCCCCTACCTCTCCTAGCTCCCCTCCTCCCCCTCCCCTACCTCCCTTTCCACTACCTCCCCTCTTCCCCTGCCTCCCCTACCTCCCCTACCTCTCCTCCTCCCCTATCTCCCCTCTTCCCCTGCCTCCCCCCCCCCCCCACCTCTCCTCCTCCCCTACCTTCCCTCCTCCCTTGCCTCCCCTAGCTCCCCACCTGCCTTACCTCTCTTCGCTCCCCTAGCTTTCCTCCTCCCCTACCTCTCCGCCTCCCCTTCCTCCCCTAGCTCTCCTACCTCCCCTAGCTCTCCTACCTCCCCTGCCTCCCTAACCTCTCCCAGGTCCCCTAGCTCTCCTCCTCCCCTACCTCCCCTAGCTCCCTTACCTCCCCTCTCCCTTACATTCCCTAGCTCCCCTACCTCCCCTACCTTCCTAGCTCCTCTACCTCCCCTGTACAAGGCAGGCAGGACAATGTGGGGGAGGGGAGAGAGGCAGAGGTCATATCATGCAGGATTCGACCCAGGCCATGGTGAGGAGTCTGAATTTCATTTCCGGGTGCCATGAGAGGACACTGGAGGGCTTCCCATTAGGGAACGTGGGATTCGATATCCACTTCATAAAGAGGTTCACCCCAGCTGCTGTGTGAAGAAGGATCACAAAAGGAATGGGAAGTGTAGACCAGTGATTTCCAGGGCTGAGTAGATTGTAAATGTTCTCACCACAAAAAATGACAAGTATGTGAGGTCATGCGTATGTTCATTAGCTTGCTGGAGAGGCAGCGTGCAGACAGTGTGCATGCAGCCAGTGCATTTGGGAGGTGAGCTCAACAGGGTCTGCCGATGGACCAGATGCAGGGGCTGAGGGAAGGAAGGACCAAGAGTGATCTCTAGGCTGGGGCCTGAGTGCATGGGTGAGGGGCAGTTGCCATTCTCTGAGAAAGGAAGTCTGTGGGAGGACTCAGTTTGTGAGGGAAGAGCAAGCAGAGGCATATTAAATTCTGGAGGCTTCTTGGATATCTGTAGCAGATGCTGTTGACACCCCACCGAGATCCCCTTTTTCTGGTTAGAGCAGTTCAGTTGCTGAAAGGACCATGAATCTTCTCTCTATAGAACTGCCTTGCTGAAGGCAGCCCGACCAGGGGACCCCGGGGAGGTTACACTGCCAACTGCCCACCCCACCAGTGGCTCAGGCCAAGGCAGGACACTGCCAGGCACCACATCTTTACTTAGCCTCTTCTCCTGCCCTATTCTGCCTCCCTCCTGCATGGGATTGATTGAGGGCATGCTCTCAGGAGAAAGGGCAGGATAAGTATGTCCCTGCCTTGGGTACCGTCTGCAGCTAGAAAACCAAACTGAGACCACAGCTAAATGAAGACGTCAAATCGACAGCAGGTCATAGGAGTCTAGAGTAAGGGCTAGAGATACAGTGAGAGTCACCAGGGTATGGATCTAAAGCCAAGGGACTCAATGAAATTATCTGGGGAAAGAACACAGCTGGCATCAGAGGATCCAGGACAAAGGCATGGGGTTGTCCTGCACTGGGAGAGAATGGAGCAGGACGAGGCAGGAGAGGAGATTGAGAAGGAAAACCCAGCGAGATAAAGGGAACCAAACAGGTCTCTCTCTCCTTCTGGCCCATGCTGTTACCCTTTGTGCTCCCACCACCCCAACTCCTACGTGTGCCTGGGTTTCAGAATCAATGAGAGGGAACCCACATTTACGTAGAAATAATTAAATAATTTAAATAATTTTGCTGCATTTACTCAAACATGTATTCAGTCTTGTGAGCCAGGGAGGGAGCTGGTGTGGAGGGTGTACAGTGAAGAAGGCTGAGACCTTGCCCTAGGAGTGCCCCTGGGAGAAGAGAAGTCAACAGGTGATAAGAGTCGATGTGACAACTGATGGGATGCACAAAGTCACAGGTTAACTTCTGTTGGTTTTCAGTTATCTCATCTGTTCATCCTTCCCCTCCTTTTTCCTACACACACACCACACACACACCATACACACCCAATATAAGGGCTCTATCTCCATAAGCTGATATAATGTCGAGGCACTTCTCAAAGTTTGGGTGCATATGATCACTTAGACATCTTGGCAGCATACAGGTTATCATTCACTAGTCTGGAGGGGGCCCAGGATGCTGCATGTCTAGGAAGGATGCTGGAGGCTGCATTTCTATGTGATGCCAACAATGCTGGGCAGTGGCCCACACTTTGAGCACCCAGGGCAAAGAGGACACATTACACTAGACAGCAATAGTCAAGGTCAACCCGATCCACGACTTTCCCCAGGAAAGCCAGTTCTTGTAGCAGAAAGAGTTCAGCTAGCCGTTGGCCACACTCCAACACATCAAGCAGCAGCACGTACTGTGCCCAAGCATTTAATAATGCACAAGACCTTTACGCCTGAAGCATGATGAAGAGAGACAAAAAAAGCAGATAACAACATCACCACTGTTTATTGGGCTCGCTGACTTTATGCCAGGCACCGTGCTAAGAACATTAAGTGCATTTTTCAGTCTATCCTCCCAGCCTGCAGTATTTGCACTTTTATTTTACCAATGAGAAAGCTCCAGAGGTTACATTACCAGCCCAGGAGGGCACAGCCAAAACCCAGGCAGTCCTACTTTGAAGCCCAAGCTCTGTATCATGACCACTGAGCTGCCTCTTCAGTGAGCTAATGGAGTCTGAAGCCCACTCACTCTGACCTGGGGCACTGCCTGATTCTCAACAGATGGCTGGATCCCGGAGAAGGAGGAGGTTGGGCAGGCAGGAGCAGTGCACCCAGGTGAGGCACCCCAAAATCACAGCCAGCCAAATTCATCCAGAGCACTTCAGGGGTCCAGGGATGGAAAGAGGGCTCCTTCCCTCGGGTACCTTTCTCCAACTTGATTCCTAACCTGCTATTTCTGGTTCCCATTGCAAAGCACCAGTTACTTCCAGACCCTCTGAGCCATTTTATAGAAGGAAAGAAACACATAAGAAGCATCGGTTTGTTCTCCAGCTGAACGATGCAGTGAGACCACCCAAGTTAGGGCCCAGCCCAAGCCTTGGGAATTCTCTTATGTTAAAAATGGAAGACTAATAAGATTCTCCTAGGGTTTATGTCAGCCCTCACCCTCCCCAGAATACAAAGCCCTGCACAGACCAGGGATTTCTTTCACCCCTCTTGCAGACTAGTCCACTCACCTGTGAGGCCCCAGGACCCACAGCCGAGGGACTTAGCATGTGACACATCAGGAATGTGCGACAACTGTCTGTTGAATGAATTGATGTCCCCTTCTGCCCTACTGAAAAACTTGACCCAGAATAGGGAAGAACTCAACACTCAATTTCATAGTGAGTCAGTGGAAATGAAAACCAGTGCAGTCTGTGAGCCTCATGTCCCAACAGCCTCCCCTGAGAAGGTCCAGGCCTACTGCGTGAGACACGAGGGGTTGGTCAGGCCTTCCCCGGGCACTCTCTCTCTCCATCAGCCTGCAAGATCTTGCCCATGATGTAATGACCAAGGCGGAAGTCTGCGGCGCTGGGGGCTATGGAGTCAAGCTAACTCCCGCCATGGCCTCCCTGGGCTGTGAGTCATAGCCAAGGTGATGCTCAGAAGGCATCTGGCCAGCCCTGCAGCGGGAAGTCTGTGTGAGAGAAGGCTCACAGCCCAAGTGCTCTGAAAAGCTCTCAGGACACCCAGGAGGACTATGGGCTTTGGGCGACCAACTAGGGGTCCTCACCCCCAAGGAATGAAGTGAGGGACCAGGGAGTTTTTGCACCCTAAGAAATGCAGGACTAAGGAGCACAGAGCAGAGTTCCCCATCTAATGGTGACTGTGAACTAGCTTAAACAGTGAGAAGAATTTCACCTCCAGCCATCAGGCCTCTCACTGTGCTGTGCCCTCTGCCTAGAACGCCTCCCTCCGTCTTCACTGGGCAAGTCCTCTTCCTCCAGACCATACCTCAGGCATGGAACCCTCAAGCCAGCCCTCTCTGACCTTCCAGACAAAGCCCCAGGCAAAGCAGATATCCTTTGTAGCTCTCATCCCAGGTGAAGTCTTATTTTATTTGCATGATCCTTTTATTGCCTCCCCCCACTAGACTGTAAACTCCATGATGGCAGCAACTGTTTTTGCGGTTGTCATTGTATCCTCACCTGGCGCTGTGTCTGGCACAGAACAGAAGCTTAAAATAAGTGTGCTGAAGGAATGTTTGCATTGGGGTGGGAGGACAGAGCCATGACAACTCGGGAGGACACAGCCATCTGAATATGACAGGAAGCTGTTGAGATGTATGAGCACATAAAATATGATTCTAAGTCCTAGTTCTGGCAATAGCCCCTAAATAATAATATGAGGGCTATCTGCTGCCAGAGAGAGCCCCACATCTCATCTGCACTGCCTAAGTTACATATCCAAAAAACCTACAGAGGTAAGTAGCAGTAACACAGCCAGCACTGGCACTAATCATATCTAGGATCAACATTTTGGGGTTCGCTCATTCTTATAAGGTCAGCCATAGCAAAGACCTAGAGATCAGAGAAGGAGTTTTCTACTGCCAAATAGAAGGGGCTCTAGGCTTTTGGGCTTCACTGGCTTTTGTCCCCAGTGCAGGGGCACATGCTGTCCTTCTGTCTGCAGATCCAGTTCCCGATAGGGGCTCTGGGCCTCGCTCTGAAGACATCTCTTAAACTAAATCCAGTCCATAGCAACAGCCTAGGCAACTGCCAAGGAGAGACAGCACGCATCCATGCCTCCCGGGAGACTAATGGATGATGGCAGGCACCCACCTCCATGTTAAGACGCAATGTATGTGCCTTTTATCCCTACTCCAGGGGAGAAAAAGGGATGGGGGGTATTTGTGTTCATAGGATGATTTAGTCCAGATGGTTGCATTAATTTCATATTGGATAATCCTCACCCAGTGTAAGTTATCCAAAATTATGTTGAATAATTGTATAGTTAAAATACATTTTTTGAAAAGTCTACCTCTGGAAGGTTTCCACTGATTTCATCACAGCCAGGAGAGTGAGTGAGGCAGGATTCCCTGTAGATCTTAGGCCCACCCAAATCCCATTGCAGCTTTGATGACTGTGAGTTGAGAGCATGAGATCTGAGTCCCACTGGGCCAAGCTTGAGGCCCAGCTTCACATTCACAAGGCTAGCAATTATGGGTTTTGTCAAGTTTAATACCCCTGTTTCTTCTGCAGGTCCATAACTTGTAAAATCATCACAGATGTGTTACAATATTACATGTGCCTGCTACGTTCTAGGTCTTGGTAAATCCTAGTAGTGATAATTGAAGGAGTTAAAATAATAACAATTATTTTTTAAGTACAGAAGTGAAAAGGTTCAGGGTATATGTGGGAAACAGAGTAACTTCTCCCTTGGCTGCAACACAGGCTGAACAAGACACAGGGCTGGAGAGGTAGAGTCTAAATTGAGGGAAAGGGGCTGTGAGAGCAGCCCAGGGCTTTATTTTTCATCTCCCTGGGGAATACCTGAGTTTCTGAGCATGCTCTCTGTCCCAGAATATGAGAGGGTTGCTTGGTGCAGCTCTTTTATGGGCTTGACCTGGCTATCTAAGGCAGCAACAGGAATTCCCAATGTGAAACACCAGCCACATGGGAAAGAAGACTCTACCCTCTTCTGCAAAAAGTAACCCTAAGTCAGAACTTCTCAACAAACCCACCGCAAGTATATGCATTCTCAGAGACAGCAGCAAAGAAAACACACAGCTAAAACTCCGGAGAAGAAGGAATCAAAACAAACAACAACAACAACAACAACAAACACGATCACCACTCCTCCATTATCCACATAAATAGAAAGAGGCTATTTCCTTCTGCCTGCACCATTTGCCTGAGTTGTATGTGATCTTATGAGAGCTACCTGAAGCACTTCAGGACACTACAAGTCAGAAGGGACACAGAAGCTTTGTTCTTGGCTCAATATTCTGTGGCAGCTGGGCAGCTATGAAAAGTGTTACCTCTCAGAATAATAACAATAATAATAATGGCAAGTTTTTTTGCCAGGTTATAGGTGTCTAACATGTTAATTCATTTAAACCTTAAAACAGTCATGTGAAATAAGTACCTTCTACAGATTTCAAAGATGAAGAAACCAAGGCACACAGAAGTTCTGTTACTTGGCCATGGTCACCAGCTGATAAGTGATGGAGCCAGGAATTGATTCCAGCCAATTTGACCCTTGGGTTCATGGTCAAAATAGAAAGGATCAGTCAAGCATGGTGGCTCACACCTGTAATCCCAGCACTTAGGGAGGCCAAGGTGGGCGGATTGCTTGAATCCAGGAGTTCAAGACCAGCCTGGGCAACATGGTGAAACCCTGTCTCTACAAAAAAATAGAAAAATTAGCTAAGCATGGTGGTGTACACCTATAGTCCCAGCAGCTCAGGAGGCGGAGGCAGGAGGATCACCTGAGCCCAGGAGGTCAAGGGTACAGTGAGCCGTGATTGCACCACTGTACTCCAGCCTGGGCAACAGAGTGAGACCCTGTCTCAAAAAATATATATATATATAGGATAAGTTCTGGGGACCTATTGTATAGCATGGCGACTCTAGTTCATTATACTGTCTTCCATACTTGAAAGTTACTAAGAGAGTAGATCCTAAGTATTCTCACCACAAAAAGATGATAGCATGTGAGATGACAGATACGTTAATTAGCTTGATTTAAGCATTTCACGATGTGTACATAGATCACTGCATATATACATTTTTGTTAATTAGACCTTAATAAGGCCAGGGATGGAGAACTGGGGACCACATTACTAAAGGCAGGAAGGGAGGTGAAGCACGTTGTATTTTTTTTTAAAGAGGACACTGTGTGTTGCCTCCCATTCTGCCTGCTGCTGTGTTCATTCAGCATCCAACATTCATTAATGGTGGGTCCACTATGTGACTAGAAACTGTCTTTGGAATCATCCCTAAAGGCCCTTTGGAAAGACAGCAAAGATCACTGGCCTGCTGCAAGCCCCTCAACAGATTTTGTTCATATAGAAATGTGAAAAACAATGTTTGTCATTTTTGAAAAGGTGAAGAAAGAGAAAAAGAACAGCATGACTATTTTCAAAACCAGTTTTAAATGAACAACCGATGTGTTATTATCCAAAGTGTAACCCGCTGAAGACCGCCAGCACACACACTCTTGTGTTCTCAAGGTATTTACACAACACTCAGTAACAAAGCTTCTCCCAGGCCCTCACATTGTATGTTTATTTAAATGTTTTCTAAATGTGTCATTCATTGATTAAGAAGCTGTAGCTCTACGTGTTTTGTTTTTAATGCAAGCTACACATATCTGTTCATGTGAAATTCTAGAAGCAAGTAAAGTTCACCACAACGGCCCATGTGCACTATAGGCAAACGCGGGGCAGGGCTCAGGCACACGTGCTCCGTGAGCATTGCCAGCGAGGTGTTTGGGCCAACTGTCTAAGAACCCATGAATGTTCCACTTTGAAATAAAATTATCTTACTACCCTTCCTTCAAAGTTCCGGCCCTGTTTAACTGAAGAACATTCTGCTATTGCAAAGTGAACTATTACCATTTGCAGTGTAAATCACGACTTTCTCACACTTTGTGAAAATACAACAAAAACAAGATGGAATTAGGTACATTCGAGCTGATCAAATATCATTATCTGTCCTAAAATTGAGGCTCCTTCTGAATTTGTTTAGAAAAAGAGTTGTCCTGCTGTTTAAAAGTATGAAAACCACCACCGTATTATAATGCATGGTCGGTATGAAAAGTGAGAATTCATTCACTCAACATGCTTCCAGCATGTTCTAAATCTCAGGCACTGTTCTAGGCACTGGGCTTCTGGCTCTCATGAAGTTTTCATTCCAGCAGGAGGACAGAACCAATTGACAAGTACGTGATAATCTAGCAGGTGGTGATGTGCCCTGCTGAGAAAAATAAGGCAAGACAAAGGGAATGTAAAGGGTATAAGGAGGGTGGAGATAGCAGTTCTTACCCATGGGTTGGCCAGCAAAGAGTCTCTGAGAAGGTGACATTTGACCAAAAGCTGAAGGAAGTAAACAAGCGAGCCATGCGGTTTTCTAGGGAGAGAACATTCCACACAGAGGGAACAGCAAGGGCAAAGGCCCTAAGGAGGAAATGTACCCAAGCGCTCAGGGAACAGCAAAGAGGTGGAGCAACTGGGGCAAAGAGGGCAGCTTCAGGAGGTCAGATCAGAGAGGCAGCCAAGGAGCAAATTACATGGGGCCTGGAAGCCACTGTACAATGGGCAGCAGAGGAGTGAGTGATCTGATCTACATTTGAGAAAGCTCACTCTGCTGCCATGCTGCTCATAAAGGGTAGGGCCCAAAAGCTGAAGAGAGGAGACCAGTGTGGCAGCTACTGCAGTAATCCTGACGAGAGAGCCTAACGGCTTGGACCAGGCTATAGCAGCAGAAGTGGCAAGAAGCGGGTAGATTCTGGATACATTTTTAGAGTAGAATCACTTGGATGTGCTGATGGATATGATTTGGGATGTGACAGAAAAAGGAGGGTCAACGATGACTTTGAAGGTTTCGTCGCACCTCTAAAGATAGAGTTGTCATTTATTGAGTTGGGGAATGGGTAAATGGGTTTGGTAGGGTTGGTGGGGAAAATCTGGGCTTTTTGGTTTCATGTTGGTTTCAGATGCCTATTAGATGTCCACATAGAGATGTTGAGCAAGAAGGCAGATATGTTGGTACGGCTATATCCAGACTAGAGACATAGATTTGAGATATGTCTGCATAGAGATGCTATTTAAACCATAAAATTACACAAGATCAGCAAAGGAATGAGAATAGAGAGTGTTCCTAGGGCTGAGCCCTGAGGAACTATACCATTTACAGGTGAGAGAGATGAGGAGGAACCAGGAGATGAGACTAACTGGGAGCATCTAGGCAAGTAGGAAGATAACTGGGCAATGTCCCAGAAACTGAGGAAAGTGTCCCATGACGGAGGTGATTAGCTGTGTCAAGAGCTACAGTACAGTACAATGAGGCCTGAACATTGCCTGTATCTGAACTTTAGCCAGCTTGGAGGTCATTGGTGATACTGACAAGTTGTTTCAGGGATGTAGTGGAGACTCATGCCTGACAGGTGTTAAGTTCAAGAGAAGACAGAAGCGAGGGATCAGGGAAAGCATGTATAGACCATTACAAAGAGTTTTGCTGCCAAGGACAGCAGAGAAATGGGATGCTAACAAAAAGGTGACAAGGTAGAAATTATAATAGGTTTGACAATAAGGAAATGATCTAGTGGGAAGTGGTGGATAGTGACACAGAAGATAGGAGACAGTGGCTACAGTAATGTCCTTGAATAAGTACGAGATATGACGTAGCACCAAAGTGGAGGGGTTTGCCCCGTACAGATGCAACAGCAGTTCATCCACAGTGACAGGAGGTTTGGGCACAGACATAGGTAGGTTCAGAGATACAGTAATGGTAACCTGAAGAAACTATCTTCCATTGCCTGAATTTTCTCAGTGAAAGAGGAAGCAAGGCTGAGATTGAAGAAGGAAGATCAATGTGTTGGAAATTTCAGGACAGAATGTATAAACTGGCCGGGCACAGTGGCTCACACCTGCAATCCCAGCACTTTGGGAGGCCAAGGTGGGTGGATCACCTGAGGTCAGGAATTTGAGACCAGCCTGGCCAACATAGTGAAAACCCATCTTTACTAAAAATACAAAAAATTAGCCAGGTGTGGTGGTGGACTCCTGTAATCCCAGCTACTTGGGAGGCTTAGGCAGGAGAGTCACTTGAACTCAGGAGGCGGAGGTTGCAGCGAGCCAAGATCACGCAGTTGCATCCAGCCTGGGTGACAGAATGAATGAATTAATTAATTAATTAATTAAATTAGAAAAAAGAATACGTAAGCTAGTCTTCCAGCACACCAGAAGCATGAATGGACTAGAGAAGGAGAACAGAACTGTCAGGCAGTACTTGGGATAAGAACAAATTTCTAGTGAGAACAGTCAGAATGGTCTCATTAATAAGCATTACAGTTGGAAACTGGGTAAGACTTAGAGAGGGACAGACACTTCCGGTCACTGGGCATCTTCTCGTATGATAATGGCTATTTCACCAGACCTAGGCAGCTTTGGGTTTGTATTTTTCCTTCCTGCTGGTGTTTCCCACTTTTGATCGTGTGGGTGTTAAGGAGCATTTTGAATGTATCACTGAATAGAAGAGGCAAGTAACAAGCAAGTCTGACTACTCTGAAGATGCCTTTTAGTTTTTTCAGGGGTCTGCAAACTACTATGGGGAAAGGGGTGCACAAATCTGGCCCAGTTCCCCATTTTTGTAAATATAAGGCTTTATTTACTTTATAACTTAGCTATGCCCATTCTTTTACATATTATCTGTAGCTGCTTTTGCACTATAGTGGCAGAGTTTAGTATTTGCAACAGAGACCCTATAGCCCACAAAGCCTAAAATATTTACCATCTGGTCCTTTACAGAAAAAGTTTACAGATCCCTAATTTACAGCAGTGGTTCTCAAACTTTAGGAGCATCAGAATCACACTGAGGGCTTGTTAATGACAGACTGCTGAGCCCCACGCCTAGACTTTCTGATTCAAGAGGTCTTTGCTAGGGCCCAAATTTGCACATCTTCAAAATTCCTTTGTGATACTGTTGCTGCTGGTCTAGCGGCCATACTTTGAGAACCACTGGTTTAGGAAAGCCCATTATACCCACATGATCAGGATCTTATTCATGACTCTGTAGTGAACTTGAGCTTTTCCACTCTAACTCTAGGTTCCAATGTATAAACAGACAGAAGACATACACTCTAAAAAGCTTCTCTGAACAGGCAAGGAATGAGCCAAGGAGATAAGGGAACACAAAGCTCATTTCATTCCTAGGACTCTTAAAACCCTAGCCAGGGTTTCTCTCAGGGCTGCTGTATTGAACTAGCTTATTAGCAGCCATGAAAAGAAACTTATTTCCTCTTGCTTCGGAAGAGCATCAGAAGTCCCACACTCAAGAGCAAAATCGGATCAACAAATACTTCCACCATTGTGCCAAGGCTATTTCATTTAAATCAGTTATCCCCACCAACCTCAGTGACTTCTCCTGACACTCATGTATTCCAAATAAGTTGGTCATATTTAGCAAATAAAAATGTACAATGACTAGTTACTCTGAATTTCAGAAAAGCAAGGAATATATTGTTTAGTATAAGTATATCCCATGCACTCTTTGGAACACACACACACATGCCAATTCATTGTTTATCTGAAATTCAAATTTAACTAGGTGCCCTGTATTTTATCTGGCAGCCCTAATGCTAAGGCTCCCCGAAACATCCAATCATATTTTGCTTCCTAGGAAGCTGGTAAGGAGTATACAATTCACATTTATAAGAGTACATAGAACACTGGATATCGGTGGAAAATGTAGCATGTTCCCACCCACAGGAGAGGACATACAGTCTAGCAGAGCGGACAGAGATAGAGGAAAGATTTTGTTACCCAGCAAGACAACCCTACAGATAGAATCACAAAATCAAGGTGCCAAAGACTCTGAAGCCATGCAGAGCTGTTTGCCCCACACTCGCTGGCCTTAAGCTATCATCTGGGTTTTTTCCACCCTTCTTCAATATCAAACTGTGCATGATCTGTATCTCCACATGCCAGCCATTAGCCATCATTCCTCCCACTTTCTAATTTGATGCTTCCAATTTTCAAAGGAACTTAAAGTAATAGGCTTATTCAAATTGTGCTTAAAGTGAAAATAAACAGGCCTGGATATTTCCTAGTGAAATAAGAGAAAGCCTGACAATTTCTCCTAAGCAAAAAGTAGCCACACAAACTGAAGGTTAAAGACAAACTGCAGCCTGAGGAGGGACGCGACCAGGAGGGTGAAAGAATGCAAGGCTCTTCTACCATGAGGGGAAAAAAACTGAGAGGGCCTTTTCCTTTTCCCTCTCTCCTGCCTGGAAAGCAAGTGTTATGGCTGGAGCTCCAGCAATCACCTTGTGACCTTGAGAAAGCAAGCCACAACCAAAGGATGATGACACAGACAGTCAGAACCTGGGTCCCTGTGACCACCTATCACCTCTGAATAGTCTACAGCTGGAATTCCTTTATGTGAATCACGTATAATTATGCCGTGGCTGGGTACAGTGACTCATATCTGTAATCCCAGCACTTTAGGAGGCTGAAACGGGAGGACTGCATGAGGCCAGTAGTTAGAGACCGGCCCGGGCAACATAGCATAACACCAGCTCTACAAAAAAATTGTTTTTAATTAGCTGGGTGTAGTGGTTCATGCCTGTAGTCCCAGCTACTCAGGAGGCTGAGACAGGAAGATTGCTTGAAGCCAGGAGTTCAAGGTTGCAGTGAGCTATGATCATGCAACTACACTCCAGCCTGAGTGATAGAGCAAGACCATGCCTAAAATTTAAAAAAAAAAAAAGGAAATTGTGCCTCAACTATGGTTGAGCATCTGTTAACAGCAGTCAAAAATACAATTCAATATACTTGTGCTATTTACTTCTTTCAATCCTGACAATAGTAACTATACACATGACCTCATTTGGAAACAACGTCCAAAACATTTAAACAGAAATGCAAATTAAAACCATAATGAGACACCACATACTATTAGAATGCTAAAAATAAATATAAATACATTAAAAATATTGACAATATCAAGCGCTGGCAAGGATGCAGAGCAACCAGACCCCTCATACGTTGATGGTGGGGATGCAAAATGGTACAGTCACGCCAGAAAACAGTGTGGCAGATTCTCATAAAGTTAGCCATACACTTACCATATGACCCAGCAATTCCACTCAAAGTGTCTACTCAACAGAAGTGAACACTTATGTTCATACAAAAACCTATACATTAATGTTTCTAACAGCTTTATTTATAATTGCCAAAAGCTGGAAACAACCCAAATGTCCTTCAACAGGTGAATGCATGAACAAACCATGATACATTCACATCATGGAATACTACTCAGCCAATAAAAAGGAACTACCAATATATGCAATAACATGGATGAATGGCAAATGCATTATAGTACATGAAAGCAGCCAGACTCAAAGTACTACATAATTCCACTTATGTAACATCCTTCTAGAAAAGGTGAAACTATAGAGAAAGAAAACAGACCACTGGTTGTCAGGGGTTAAGGTAGAGGGAGTCAATGAAAAGGAGCAAACGAGAGAATTGGGGTGGGGAGCAGGGATGGAACTGCTCTATGTCTTGATTGTAGTGGTTACACAACTGTATGCATTGTCAAAATTCATGGAACTGTTCACCAAAAACTGTGTTGCAATTACTGTATATGAATTTTGAAATAAACTTTAAAAGTTTAAATGTGTAATCCCTGGGCCACATGGCTCTCCTGGGCCTTCTACCTTGGGCCCAGTCTCAGTATCTGCCCTAATCTATTCCATCTCCAGCCTTTACCCCCAGGCACAGTCTGGATATCCCTCCAAAATCTAATACAGCGGTAGACAGAGAGGATTCTCCATCCAAATCCTGGACACATTTTAACACCAGCCACTAACTGGCACTCCTGAAACACAGAACAATAGCTATATTGTATGCTGCGCCATACAGGCCACTGCATAAACATTAGCAACAAGTTCCATGGTGACTCCCTGCTACTGGCCTTTGCAGCTGCCCAATCCCAGGACTTGAGGATCTGCCCAGGGTAACATGGAGTCTGGATACAGTTCAATGTGTCAGTCTTAAATCTATAGCTTATAACAGTCTCAGTCCTTGGAAACTCCCTGGTAATAACACAGGCAACAGACCTGCTCCCACCGAAGTCCCCAGTCTCAGGCTTCCAAACAGCTATCCTTGATGACCTCCCAGAGGACAGCGTACCCTCAAGTCCTGAATATCCAGGGTTAATCCCTACAAGTCAGGCCATGGAAAATCCGTCTGCTCAGGAGGGATCCTGACCAGGGGTGCATTTGACTTGACACCTCCTCAGCATAAACACAGTCTGTCTCTCTTGACCTTATGCAGCTGCTGAGCCCAGTTTATTAAAAATTGAGTATCCAAGGCTTATTGCAATAGGGGCATTTTTGTCAACCAAAAAAAAAAAAAAACTTCAAACATAAATCATTTACGCCACCTTCCACATTCACTGGCATGAAATAAACAGAGGCTGTCTTGTAGGCAGAAGGTGCCAGAGTGGCTTTGCCAGCTTCATGCCTCCTGCCTGGCCATCGTATACTCCACCCTAGATGTTCAAAATATAATAAAAACCTGCACAGAAAGCTTTCTTCCCAACTGTTTCTTTCCACCCACCTGTGGGGTAACCTGAATCTTGCTGTACTGTGCTATTAAGGCAGCATGGTACATTGGAAGGCACAGGACTTTGCAACTAGACAGACTCGGATTCAAATCCAGACTCTTCCCAGGGGCCTAAGTACTTTTCTTGACTTCTCTGCACCTCGGTTTGCTCAATCATACGTGAGAATGAAAATCGGTTCCTTTTGCAGAGCCAGTTGACGGAAATAAATGAGAGTCTATGTAAAACACCTAACATGGGACTTGATCCATAAAACATGTTCATCGTATTAAATCTTTTTTCCCCTAAGTAATTTCCTCTATCTAAAATTGTTCCTTATAAACCTGAAAACATAAGCTAACACAGAAAGCAGAGGTAGATGATCTGTCACCAGGAGGAAACCATCTGCTCCAGGCTAGGAAACATGGTTCAAAGGAGTGAATGACATGTGAGCAAAGAAAAAGAAATTTGGTCTCCAGTCATGTCTTCTTGACTAGTAATCAATGGAGTCCTGTTCTGGGGAGTGCTAGACCCAAAAACCTCTGCTCTCTCACTCCCCGATCCTCATTCTCACCCAGTTAGAATTATTTTTGGCCCAAGAATCAATGATAAACAAATTAAATGGCCAAATACCCAATAGAATACAGATTTTTTTTTTTTGGGGGGGGTAAAGTTATTTAATTCTTCAGAGGCTCAGTTCTTCCTCTGGTACACAGAGTTAATAGCTATACATTGTAAAGCATTTAGTATGTTTTGTGGCATAGAACAAACACAAAATAACTGTTGTCTGTTATTCATACATTTGTTATCATTAATTACAGAAATAAGACACATAGTATGGCTTATTCAGGTTTGCCTATCTGTACATATTATAAAATTGAATATCTAATAGTAACAGTAGTAATGAGTCAACCTTTAATACGTATCAGGTACTGTGACAAGTGTCTTACATGGGTTATTTTATTTAATCCTCACAACTCATTGAGGTAGTTCTTTATCATCTTCATTGTTCAAATGAGGAAACTGAGTCACTGAGAGGTTAAAAACTTGCTTAAGTGAGCTAGTAAATGGTGGAGCCATTGATTGCCCAAGTTACCTAGGAAATAATGAAGCCAGCAAACTAATCCTCATACACTATACAGAGTCACTTTTTAAAACATGTTTTCTATGGAAAATGTGTAACAAATAGAAGTCATGCTCATCTCTCCATTTACATGATCTACACTACATAGACAGGACTGGGGGTGTCGGGGTATGGGGATCAGATAAGGTGAAGGAGGGCTTAGCATTTCCCAAGCATCTATTCTGTGCTAAGAACTTTACATACATGATTTCTACACAACATTGCTGTGAGGCATTCTTATTCCCATTTCAGAAATCAATGATTCACACCAACGTCTGTCGTGTCACAACCCATGTGTTCCCTATAATACTCCTTGAATGGTTAATCTGGCTAGCAAATCTAAATAATCACAGTCATCAGAAAACATGACCATGAACAGGAATGTCATATTCCTAACTCGTACTTGCCCTTTGTACTTTCTGAGAGCAGGTGGGAATTAGCCACAGCTCTGTGTTTCCTGTGGATATTTTCACTTATCAAGAGAATTCTAGCCTTCTTTCCTCCAAGCTAAGAATACAGATTTTTAAAGTGTTTTCACTGCTTCTACCTCCTAGGGTTCCTTTGGAAAATACCCTGACATTTTCCGGAAACTTTTTACACAGCACAACTTAAAATCTAAGGTTGTTCTCCATTGGAAAATAGCTCTTTACAAAAATAAGAAACTGAATATTCATTTAAGATACAGTCACAATTTTGAAAAGCTTTTACATAAATCCTTGCCAGAAATC
Organism: Theropithecus gelada; assembly: GCF_003255815.1. Classification (NCBI taxonomy): domain Eukaryota; kingdom Metazoa; phylum Chordata; class Mammalia; order Primates; family Cercopithecidae; genus Theropithecus; species Theropithecus gelada. Next base: position 71,320,815 of record NC_037675.1, on the reverse strand, counting down.
ATCCTTTCCCAATGCTACCCTCTGAGCTTAACGCTGTCTCCCTCCCATGCCAAACTTTCCACCACCTAGACACTGCAGTGGGAACTTTGGAGGTCAGCATTGGATGTACCTGCTTGTAAACTCAAAGTGAAGTCCATCAGAGGAAATGTATTTGAGGAAGAGTTCAGCCAATTCCTGCTATCAGACACAGTGTATTACATGTTCAGATCATACGGCAATATTTCACATGCTAAAGTAAAATAACAAAGCATATAGAGTGAATATGCACCATGATTCAGGGACACCAAAAACTCACATATTTATGATGATATGCTGTTTGATGCCATCACCAATAGATAATTTTTCAGTACTTGATACAGTGCTGAGCCCTGGGAGTATGGAGATTTAAGATGGGTCTTCTGAGTTCTTTCGGTATGGTTGGAAATATGGAGTCCCTGCCCTGAAGGAGTCCATCCATAGTCTAGTGGAGCAACGAGATAAATCTACAGTGAACAAGCCAATCCATCACCATAGAGGGCTTTAGGAGAGGTGAATATAAAGTGATGGGAGGCAGAGAAGAAGAAGAGAGGGACATTTCAAAGAAACAATTGGGAGAATACAATTCTTCCAAATAAATTTGTCTCTCTCTCTCTCCCTCACACGCGCGCACACACACACACACACCAATAGCTAAGATTAAAAGAAAAGAGGCAAAGAAAGAGAAACAAAACTGAAAAACAACTCCCCTGCCATGTTTTGAGCCCAGCCTGCCCCAAGTCCTAGCTGTACCTAAGGAGGTTACCACAATAAACCGGAGTGTCCTTTTCTTCGTCTAAACACGGCCTGTCCTGCGGCCAGAGTCTGCCTGTGTTCCCACTACCCTCTAGAGCAGCAGCCACCAAGAAGATGCAAGACCTCATCCAAGGGTGTGAAACATCAGGAAAGGGACACCAACAGGCTCACTTACCTGCATACAGGTAGCTGTGCAATATTATAGTCAGCTTTCACATTTGAAATGAACACACACGCAGATTCAGTGGTTGCTTTGGTTTTACTAATTCTATTTATACACACAAGAAATACATGTTCCTTTTACAGAAGGGAAACGAAAATCTCCATAATACTGCCACCCAGAGAAAACACCCAAATCAATGTTGTGGTATGTACTCTTTTTTCTGTGCATATTGGTCATTTACAAAATGGGTGTCTACAGTATGATGTTTTACAACCTACGTTTTTCCCCACACTGAATCCATTGTGAACTTATCCATGTCAAAAACACATCACCATTTTTATAGATTTCTGTGCCATAGATCTGTGTCACAATTGATTCACTTATTGCTGTGGTCTGAAAGTGTATGTCCCTCCAAAACTCATATGTCGAAATCCCCACCCCCAATAGTATTAGGAGGCAGGGCCTTTGGGAGGTGATTAGTTAATAGGGGAAGAGCCCTCACGAATGGCATTAGTGCCTTTATCAAGGAGGCCAGAAAGAGACCCCTCACCCCTTTTGTCATGTAACATTAGAGTGAGAAGATGGTTATCTATAAAGAAGCTCTCTATACGGAACCTTATAGATAAGGAACCTCACCAGACACTTGTTGGCACCTGGATCTTGGACTTCCGGCCTCCAAAACTGTGAGAAATAAATTTCCACTGTTTATAAGTTTACCCAATCTATGGAGCCGCTCAAATGGACTAAGACACCTACTCTACTTGGGTTCATTCTTAATACTTCTCTTTTGTTTTCTGTCTTACTGAATGTTGGCGAATGAGAGGCACATTACCCTTAGAGCTAAAATAGAAGTTACCTTAAATTCTGGGCCCACGCCTTTGCTCTCTCTACCCTTGGTTCATTACAAGATAAAGTGGGATCTGAAATTCTTCTCTTTTGGGTAACTCCAAAGGGAGAATCAATGGTAGAAGACTCAGAAAGGTAAATTATATTTAATAGATAAAGAAATCACTATATATTTAAGCAAGAAAATAGATAATCAGTAAGCATGTTACAGAAAGAATTTCTCAGAGTAGAGGCAAAAATATGATATCTAAGATTCCATGTGGTAGGTTTTACCTTTTATAAATAGACAGTGAACTAATTTTTGCTATCAAAATAATAATTCCTCCATGATAAGACATTAAATGCCATAGTGTTGTTTCCTATGGTTGTTAATCCCTAGACTCTAAGGCAATGCCTGTTCCACGTGGCAGCCCAGAATTTAAAATAGTCATGGCCCCCAGTCTCAGAAATTGTCTCCTCCACCACCCATTAAACCTCCTTCCCTCTATACCAGAGGTTGTTCAAGAACATTTTCTCAGAAATATGACTGTTTCCATCTAACTCCTCCTATTTCCCTCAAAACATTCCTCCAGTAATTTTTTCTTTCTGCATCTCCAACCTCTTTCTCTTCTCAAATCTCTCTCTAACATTTTTTAAAGAAAAATTTTGACCTTGCATCTCCACCTAATTTCCACTGTTTCTGTCCCTTGTTTCATGGCCAAGCTTATTGAAAAAGTGGCCCACACTCCATTTCCATTCCTCTCTTCATGGCAATCTTTGGCCTTCATGATTCATTGAAGATGTTCCTATTGAAGTCACTAATGGCTTCCTAGTGGGTAAATTTAGTGGATGCCTCTTAGGTGTTCACTGTCCTGACCACCTCAAGCCTTCCCTCTCCCTCAGTTGGCTTCCAACTTCTCTTGACTCCGCCTTTTTGTCCTTGTTCTGGTTATCTATTTGTAGAGCAAATTTTCCCAAAACTTAGCAACTTAAAGTAATGATTTTATACTGCCCATAGATTCTACAGGTCAGGAATTCGGAAAGCACACAGAGGGCATAGTTTGTCTCTGATCTACAGAGGACTCAAAGGTTGGGGTTGAATTTATGACTGGAGGCAGGAATCATGTGCTGGTATTGTCACTCACACCTGGCAGTTGATCCTGGCTGTCAGTGGGACATCAGCTGAGGCTGTTGGCCAGAAGACCTACACATGGCTTCTCCCTGTAACCTGAGTCCTTCAAATCATGGCAGCCTCTGATTCTTACATAGTGGCTCAGGGCTCCAAAGGTGAATGTCCTAGGAAAACCAGCAAAAGCTGTATCTTCTTTTATTACCTAGCCTTGGAAGTCTCCCAGCAGCACCTCCACTGGAGTCAAGCTTTCCCAGATCATGGGAAAGGAACATAGGCCTTGTCTCTCTGGGAGGAGTGTCAAAATCCCACAGTAGGAAGGGCATGTGGGACAGAGGAGATTGCTGCAGCCATCTTTGGAAAATGCAATCTGCTACAATCCTCTTCCATGATTTTTCTTCCTATGCCCAACTTAATGGTAGCATCATCTGGAGTTTGATCACTTACTGATATAACACTTTTTCCTGGTCAATTTTATCCACACCAACTCTCATCTACACACTGGTGACTGCTTGGTCTACATCTGATCTAGAATATGCACAAATATCTTCACCTAGATTTCTTAAGGTGGCTCAAATTCAACACATCCAAAACAATCCTTCTTGGCCCCTCAACAAGTCTGCTTCTCTTTCTGTACTACCCATGTGATTCATGACACCACCTAATTTCTAAAGTCATCTAAGTAAGAAAACAAGTAGGCATCTGTGTTTCTCCCTTTCACCTTCACCCTTCCACATCCAACTGGTTGCCATCTTTTAACAATACTGCCTGCTTGATATTTTCAGTCCTTCTTTTCTTCAACCCCACTATCATCTCATTGACCTTAACTCAGATGCTCATCATCTCTAGGTGGGTTTTTGTAATTAATTCATAACTGATCTCCCAGCCTGGAGTCTTGCAACCCCTCCAAACTACTCACTGCTTGATCTTTCTAAAACATTATTCATGTTACTCCCCTGCTTAAAATTCTGTAATGATGCCAACTGCCTACAGCACCCAAGTCAACATTCCTTTGGGTGTAGATGCCTTGTCCTTCATGATGGGTCACCACCTCCCTTTCCAGCTACCCTCCTTCTATTCCCTCACAATCAACCTACATCACAGCATCCTGAACTTCTTGCAGTCTCTAGAACATACTTTCTCATACTTCTATGCCTTTGCATATGCATTCCCTCTGCTTGGAAGTTCCTCTCCAACTCCTGCCTTAGAAATTCCTACTCAGCGTCAAATACCTACATCAGGTGGGACTGCTTTGACTCTGCCTTCAGAAGACTGTCAGCCCCTATGTCCTATGTGTTGCATAGCATTTCTTCCCAACATCATCATATTGGTCTTACACATAACATTTTCACATGATGTTATCATTTGTTTGTATTATCATCACCATTCTGACCACCATGACCATATAAGTCTGTATTTGAAAGGAATGCTATCAGTAAAGACCCTCTTCATTACAGGCAACCCATTACAAACTTGATAACAAATCGAACAAGACATGATTCTGTCTAGTGTTAAGAATGATATAAACATGGTGGGCAGTGGCGGGGTGGTGCTCTGTGATATCCTGCCGCCTTCAAGAGGAACAATGTTGAAGGATCGCTGCTAAATCTGGGCTACCAACACTGCGTGGGAGGCATCTCCTCATGTTTTGGTCACAACCCCATGAAGGAAGTATGATTACCTCCCATTTCACCTATGAGACCGAGTTTCAGACAGGCTCCATTATGGGCACAAGGCCCTCAGCAGCAGGTGGCAGAGCTAGCCTTTTAGCCCACAAAGGTCTGACTCCAGGGCCCATGCTATTTCACTCCCTCTACTACTTTCCTTATTCTCAAGTAGCTGATGCTTCACCTGTCCTGGGCATTTTCAGGACAGACCAGTAACCCCAGAAGTCACATGTGTGAAAGCGTATGAAAAGAGAGCCACCAACAAGGCTGAGAAATGCAAGTGTTAAACCCCATAAGTGACCAGTAGAGAAGGAGCTGTTGAAAGGTCTTCCCTTAGGGGCATGTGCTGGAGAAATCCACCACTTCAGAGACAGTGGCACCATTGTTCAGATAAGTTACACAAACATGAGCAAGAACTAGATCCTACCAGCAAGAGAATTCGCATACGCATGCTTGGCAAGTGAAGCTCCAGATCGAGGCAGCTGGTTTCACTCATAGGTGGGGAGAAGTTCCACAGAGGTGCATTTCTGATAAGGTTTAGTTCATTACAGAAGCGTATCAGTCCTAACTCTCTACTGTGAATGACAGAAAATAAAATCAAACTGACTCAAGCAAATAAAAAAAAAAATTATCAGCTAATTTATTGATGTATAACAAGCCACTCCCAAGACCTTGTGGTTTAAAATAACAACTCTGATTCTGTGGGTTGATGGGCCCACCCACCTGCTGGTTTCACCTGGGGCCCCTAGTGCAGCTGCATTCAGCTGGAAGATCAGCAAGGCTGAGATCTGAGATGACCTTACTGACATGTGGGGCGGCTAGGGGACTTCAATTCTGCTCCACGTGACCTCTCCTCCTCCAGTAGGTTAGATGGCTTTCTTAAAGGGTGGTCTCAGGACAGAGGTCCCAGAGGGTGAAGGCAGAAGCTGCAAGGTCCCCAACGCTAGTCTCCACAATTCACACAGCGTCACTCCCACCACCTTCAAGAGTCCAAGCAAGTCACAAGGCCAGCCCAAATTCAAAAGGTGTGGAAATAGACCCCATCTCTTAATGAAAGCAGCCATTAAAAAATTGTGGCCATATTTAATCTACCGTAGGAAGCTACTGGCTCACATAAACAAGAGATTCAAGGAAGCTTTTAGCAGAGTGGGATCCAGGTGTTTGCAATATATTATAAGAAACCTGTCTCTTTCTTCTCTCAGCTTTCTTTTGCTCTGTGTTGGATTTATTTTGAAGCAAGCTTTTCCTTCATAGTGACCAAATAACTACCAACCACTACAGGCCTACATCTTTAGAGCATACCAACCCCAGGGCCTCTCTTTCTCCAGAGTTTCAATAAAAAGTCTCCAAATTGAATCCACTGGTCCAGCATGAGTCACATGACCATTCTTAAACCAGAGGAGGGCATACACTGATCAGGCCTGAGTCATGCATTCACCCTAGAACTGGGAGGTGGGATCAGTCCACTTGAGTTATGAAGAGTAAGAGTGAGGGACGGGTGTTCCCCAAAGGAAAGTAGAGATTCTATTGCCAGAAAAGACAGAGTACAGGCTGGGCAGACCAAAACAACAGATGTATCCTACAATAGGCATCTCAAGATGGTGACAAGGCAAAGAGCCACCACAGAATGCACTGAATTTCCCTCTCCCAATGCATCATGGAATTTTGCCAGCTGACAAGTCCCCGTTTCCCAGCGGGATGGTGTGTGCACCACTGAACAGCTTCTTGTGCATTTGAAAAACAAAGACATAGGACAAAGCCTTTTGCAATATGCACTTGCACAGTTCTTCAATCTGGCAAAAGATATTCTTTCTCAGACATTTGTCAAATTCCTCCCTAAGATGTCCTGCCCTAATAGGAATCAGAATATTTTAACTCAGAGTTTTTCCTGGAACAGATGCAAACACAACTTCCCCCTTGCTTTCCACAGCCCTATCATAGGCCAACTCATAAAATCTTGGAAGCAACTGGGCCAGCACGACATGAAGGCTGAGGGACAATGTGAAGATGTGTGTCATCAGTAAATTAGTCATTCCCAGACCACCTCAGATAGTTCCATCCCTAAGAATATTTACAGTATAAACTGCAGAAATTAGGATATCCACAACAAGTGAATGAATGAATGAGTCAAAGACTGAACAAAGGAGTGAGGAAATGAGTCAAAATGCACCTCCTGGTTAGAGCTGTGCTTCAGGCCCTGAGCAAAGATGGTCAGAGGGCAAATGTACCTTAGCAATCCAAGCAGCCCTTCTCTTTGGACTCTCTTGGACTATTACTAATTTATGTTGTAGCACTTCTCTTCATCTTCCTGGACATCTCCTGAGTATGGGAGAAGGAGCTGAGAAAATGTATCTCTCATTTTACATTTCATCACATGGTATAGCAGTCGCAAGTGACCCTTAAGACTTGGTCTTCCATGGAATTGGACATCATCTTTCTAGAACTGCAGCTGCCTAGTTGAGATTTCCAATTTCATGTCAGGAGAGGAGCAGCTCCAACCCAAAAACAAGAAGAGGGTAAGAAAAATCTATCCTCAAAGAAGAGGATAAGATTTTGCTAATAATGGCCAGTTACAGGCTAGCATAACTAATGGTCATGCTAGACCAGGCCATTGTGGCATGTGGTCATGAGTTTAATCAGCTGTGGCAAGAACAAGGATGGAGAAGTGCAATTCACCTTGTTTTAGCAATAGGGAATACCTGGTTATCAGGTTTTTCATAATTAACACAAGAGGAGAGCCTTTGGGTGTTGGGGACAGGCAAGAACATGTTTGTTTTCTTGACACCTTCCAGCACGTTATTAAGCTATGAGTAAACACCCTGTTGCCTGAAGTAAGCATCTCAGGTCAATGAACCTCTGTGTGTCTCAGTTTCCTCATCTGTAAAATGGGATGATAATAATATATTTGTCATCAGAATAAGATGGATTAGTATGTGCAAAGGGCTTAGAAAAGTACCTGGCACATAAGAAGAGCCAGATAAGTGTTATCACATAAGAAGAGCCAGATAAGTGTTATCACATAAGAAGAGCCAGATAAGTGTTATAAGTGTTGTCCATTATGTACTGCTCCATACACGAGGGACTATCTTGTTCCCTGTTGTATTTCGTTTCCCAGCACCTAGAACAGTAGCTGGCACATAGTAGTAGCTCAATAAATATTTGTAGAATGTGTTGATTTGAATAGCAGAAAACACTAGCTCTGTGCCAGGCTCTTTGCTAGGAGCTTCAACGTGAAAAAATAAATAAATGGCACACACACTCCCTACCCTCAGCCACAGCCCATAAGGACTAGGTAGCTGGGTGGCTGCTTCCCACATGGCTAGCTCTAGGAGGCACAGGTGGGCCTTCCTCCTCTCTTCCTAGGCCTCCCTCCGCATTGACAGCTTTCAAAAAGCACAGCCACCTGAGCAGGGAACTGTGAAGAAGTATCCATAATCCACCACTGAGCACACTCTGTGTGTGTCTGGAGTGAATAGAAATGAGTATGGCGAGTATGTTAGAAGCTTGGTAGCCTCCACTCCATCCTAACAACAAGTAAAAAGCTGAACAAACTGAAAATCAAAAACTCTCATTTCACAGGGCAAACCACTGCCCCCAAAATTGGAGAGACCGGCAGATACAGAGAATCACAGCTTACCAGGGCAGAAACCTCCACAGGAACCAGTGTGGTAAGAAAACCTAAACCAGTATCTAAACCTCAAAAGATTCGGTAGGAAAGCCTAAACTGTAACTGACAACCTGCCAGAGGCTCAGTAGGAACAAGTCTGAGAGTCAAAAACTGGAAGGGTACCTAGACTTAGGGGGACCTCCACATTTTAGTGAGTTTTACCTCCAGGAGCCCTACCTGGTTCTCACAGTGAATATCAGAGAAAAATCTCCTTGCCCTTTGTATTAGTCTGTTCTCACATTGCTATAAAGAAATGCCTGGGGATTGGACAATTCATGAAGAAAAATGTTTAGTTGGCTCATAGTTCTACAGGAAGCACAGTGGCATTTACTTCTTGGGAGGCCTCAGGAAACTTACAATCATGGCGGAAAGCAAAAGGCAAGCAGGCACGTCTTACAAAGTTGGAACAGAAGGAAGAGAGCCAGAGAAGGGAGGTGCCACACACTTTTAAACAACCAGATCTCATGAGAGCTCTGTCACGAGAATAGTACCAAAGGGATGATGCTAAATCATTCATGAAGGATCCAACCCCATGACCCAATCACCTCCCACCAGGCCCCACCTCCAACACTGGGGATTACAATTGAACATGAAACTTAGGTAGAGACACAGATCCCAACCCTTCCAGCAGAAGACGGGGGAGGCAGCCATTTTGAAATACAGCAGAGCATTCTGTTCTGCTTAACAAGGCCTTTGCCATCAGGAGAAACTATTTTACCAGAGCCTAACCTGTTGGGATTTTATCAGAGCCTAAACTACCTGGGAGAAGGGAAATAAACTCTAGCCCACCCTAGCCATCATGTTCCACCGAAGGTAGGGGGAAACACTAAGAAGCACTTATGAAGTTCACAGTCCAGTGGCACAGGCTCACCAAAAAACTAAGACCTAATCATGGGACTACAGAATGCTTCTCCTCCCCCTACACCTTACCACCACATCACTAAAGGCCTATTTACCACAAGTCGTTTTGCCCAATACATCATGGCTGGCTTTCAACAAAAAATTACAAGGCATACTAGAAGGCAAAAACAAACAAACAAACAAACACAGTTTGAAGAGATAGAGCAAGCATCAGTACCAGACAAATATGGCGGTGATGTTGGAATTATTAGATCAGGAATTTTTTTTTAAACTATGATTAATATGCTAAGGGCTCTAATGGGAAAAGTAAACAACATACAAGAACATATGGGTAATATAAACAGTGAAACGGAAATTCTGAGAAATAATCAAAAAGAAATGCAAGAGATCAAAAACACTATAACAGAAATGAAGAATTCCTTTGATGGTCTCATTAGTAGACTGGACATGGCAGAGGAAAGAATCTCTGAGCTTGAGGATATGGCAATAGAAACTTCCAAAACTGAAAAGCAAAGAGAAAAAAGATGGGGGAAAAAAAAAAAAAAAAAACAGAATTGAATATACAAGAACTTTGGGACAAGCACAAAAGGTATAACATGTATAATGGAAATACTAAAAGGAGAAGAAAGAAAGAAACAGAAGAATTATTTGGAGCAATAGTAACTGAGAATTTCCCCAAAATTCATGCCAGACACCAGACCACAGATCCAGAAAGCTGAGAGAGAACACCAAGCCAGGAAATTGGAAAAAAAAAAAAAAAAAAAAAAAGCCCTAGACAAATCATATTCAAACTGAAAAAAAAAAAAAAAAAAATCAAAGATAAAGAAAAAAATCTTGAAAGAAGCCAAAGGAAAATACACCGTATGTATAGAGGAGCAAAGATAAGAATTATATCCAACTTATCCTCAGAAACCATGTAAGGAAGAATAGAGTGTGATGAAATACTTTAAATGTTGAGAGAAAAAGTTACCCTCCTAGAATTCTGTATTTTGCAAAATTATCCATTAAAAGTGATAGAGAAACAGACTCTGAGGCAAATAAAAACTGAGGGAACTTGTTGCCAGTAGATCTGCCTTGTAAGAAACGTTAAAAGAAGTTATTCAGAAAGAAGGAAAAAACATAGCTCAGAAACTCAGATCTACATAAAGAAAGAGCATTAGAGAAAGAATAAGTGGAGGCAAAATTAAAACTTGTATTTATTATATTATCAATTAATTTAACAGATAATAGTTTTTTCAAAATAATAATGTTAGCAACAATGTAGTCCATGAGTACAGCTTACATATAAATTAAATAAATGACAGCATGATACAAGGGACAGGAGAGAGGAATTAGAAATACTTTATTATAAGGTATTTGCACTACCCATGAAGTAGCATAGTGTTACTTGAAAGAGGACTTGGATTAGCTTTAAATGTTTATTGCAAACTCTGGGGCAACCATTTTGAAAAGTTTTTTTTAAAGTATAATTGCTACACTAAGAAAAGAGAAAATGAAATCATTAAAAATGCTCAATTAAAAACACAACTGGCAGAAAAATGAGTTGAAGACAAAAATAGGCACAAAGAACAAGAGCAATAAGTAGAAAACAGTAGCAAATATAGTAGATATTAATTCAACTACATCGATTATCACTTTAAATATAAATGGTCCAAATATACAAATTAAAAGTACTTAGAAGAAAAAAAAAGTAGGTGTGGCTGGCCCAAGCCACGTTATCTGGAAATATCCCTCCAGGAAGTCATGCTAACAGCAAGGAGTTATTGTTTCTGAACTGCAGTTCTGAAAAAGACCTGGAGCGATGGTGTGTAGGGACACAATGGGCTCTGCCCTTATTGGCCTTCTAACACCCAGACAAGGGGAAGGCTCATATGAGTTTAGAAGAGGAGGGGGCCAGAAAAGCCAGGCACTGCCCCTCCATGGAATGTTCCTGGATCACATCTGGGAACACATTGGACAGTCACTAGCCTGACCCCCAACCCCAAAAATTGTGAGGAGGGCACATCAATCAGCAGGACCTTCCACTTACCTCCTAATGGCAAAACTGTTTCTCACAGTCTTACAGACTTCCTATGATTTCTCACAGTCTTAGAGAAATATAGAGAAGGTGATCAGGACTACTCGAGCTTCCTTTAGATGCTATAGTCAGGAAAACAGCCTACCGTGCCAGGAAAAGGGAAAAACGAAACAAGACTTCAAGAAAGACAGAGCGTCCAGTTGCCTGGAAGAGAAGCCATAGCCACATGGCACATGGAGGAAGACCATGCCAAGAAGCATCCTCCCTCCACTGACTTACATTTAAGAGGATCCTCCTGACCTATATCAGATTGGGAAAGTGAAGGAATTTGATATATTGCACATAAAATGAACTTTATTTTTAAACAAAAGGGAATAAAACCATGGATTATAAATCTTCACTGTATTGATGGGACTCTTTTAGCTTTAATTCCAAGGGGGAAATCTAATTTTGGGTTCTTACATGGATCTCTCATATTTTCTTGTTACAGCTATTATTTTTGTGAATAGTCAGCATTTACTGAGCTTCCTAGCTTCCTGCCGTCACTTCATTTAAGCTTCTCAATTACCCAACGAGTTAAATAATATCTTTCTTTTCTTGAAGAGGAAGCTGAAGCATGGAGCTTAGTTCATTTGCCTGAGGACACACAGCTAGAAAGTGGCTTTTCTGAGAAAGAGACCTAATCTCAGGTCTCTTTGACCCCAAACCACTATGCTACACTGCCATCTAGGTAGGCAAGAAAGCAGGCAGCTAGTCAAATGGTATCAGCTCAGATGTCTATCATCCAGCATTGAGATGGGAGGTGAACTTCATTCTCAAAGTAGATGCAGCTTTAGGAAAAGAAAGGTGCACACTGGGGGCCAAGTACCCTGGCTCACATCTATAATTCCAGCCCTTTGGGAGGGTGAAGTAGGAAGATTGCTTGAGCCCAAGAGTTCGAGACCAGCCTAGACAATATAGCAAGACTGTGTCTCTTCAAAAATTTAAAAACTAGCCAGGTATGGAGGCACACCTTAGTTCAAGCTACTCAGGAGGCTAAGGCATTAGGATCATCTGAGCCCCAAGAGTTCAATTGCACCACTGCACTCTAGCCTAGGTGACAGAACAAGACCTGTCTCAGAAAAAAAAAAAAGAAAAAAAGAAAAGAAAAGAAAAGAAGGAAGGAAGGAAGGAAGGAAGGAAGGAAGGAAGGAAGGAAGGAAAAAAGGGTACAAACTGGGAATCAGCAATATTGGGACCAAGGTTGTGAGCCCAGTCTTTTCCAAAGGCTCTACCTTGATGGGGGGAAAGAAAGTACAATGCCATACCACCAAGAAAAGTTACATAGTCCTCAAAGCTAGGAAGAAGACTAGAAGGATGGAATGATGCATCTTGACCTCTGTTCGTTCAGGTTGTCAATCTTCCCTAAGGCTGTCTGAAGTCACTGGCAGAGAGGCAGAGAGAAAGTATCCAAAGAAGGAGGGCCCTGGCTACTTTCAGACCCTCCTCAACAAAAACAAAGGGTTTCTACTTCTACTCTCAAGAAGGGTATTGATTTTATTTATTTATTTATTTTTTTTTTTGAGACGGAGTCTTGCTCTGTTGCCCAGGCTGGAGTGCAGTGGCGCAATCTCGGCTCACTGCAAGCTCCGCCTCCCGGGTTCACGCCATTCTCCTGCCTCAGCCTCCCGAGTAGCTGGGACTACAGGCGCCCGCCGCTGCGCCCGGCTAATTTTTTCTATTTTTAGTAGAGACGGGGTTTCACCATGGTCTCGATCTCCTGACCTTGTGATCCACCCACCTCGGCCTCCCAAAGTGCTGGGATTACAGGCGTGAGCCACCGCACCCGGCCGGGTATTGATTTTAAAACCCACCTAGGAAACTATCATGCCAACCATCAAACATGCTCTCACTGCTCCAGATCACTTGCCATTCAGTTGGGTGGATGTTTACATTGATCTCCTTGCTATTAACCAGCATCAACAGTCCTACACCGAAAACTACCTTTACTTCTTCAAACAGAATTACTGGCTACTTGTTCTATCAGCTCTACTTCACATTTCCTAACTGAAACCTTCAACACTGGTGGAAACCAGAAACTCACCCCTTTTCAGGAAATGAGAATGCTATGAAATGCATGCACAGTCAGGTGGCAAGGACGGGGAAGATTCCAAATGTCCTGAGGTTTTAGTCACCTTTCCCAACCTCTGGAAATTGGTGAATTGGCCAAAGCCAACTTAGAAACACAATCCTCTACAAAAATTCAAGCTTTTTCCCCCCCACAGCTGGAATTGTGCCACTTTTCCAAATGTTCCAGGGCATCTTTGAAAGGAAAAGGCATGCACAGAGCAATAAAGGGACATATCTAGAATCTGGCCCTGGCTCTGCCACTAGCTGGCCAAGTGCACTGGGCACAGTCCTTAAACATCTGTAAAACGAAGGCATCTATGGGAATCTTTCAACTGTGGGCCTATTATCCTCATTTTGGGCTCTCTGGAATCATTTTCACATGGCCTATCTATTCTATTCTGAAATTTTTCAAACTCTTTCTATGTTCCCTTTTTCCTGTCAGCTCCAACTCTTGGAACATCTGCACTGAGGACCCTGGAAAATCATTTAATTCCCTTAACCAATGAAGCAACTGATCACCCAGTAAGAGGGAAGCCCCGCTCTGGGCTCTGACCATCCATGTCCAGCACCCTTCTCAACACACAGCCCACCCCACCATTCCACTTGTCTCCAAATGTCACAGATCCCAACACAAATCCTGTGGTTGTTGCTCCAGCATTCCTTCCACTCTCCTACCTTGTCCAGTAGCCATGTGGTCAGGAGAAGCTAACACCATTAACCTGACCCCTTGTCCCAGAAATGGGTAATCCTATCTCCTACCCCTGCCACAATGATTGGTCTAAGAAACCTGGGCCCAAGTCAAGCATGGCATTCTCCTGGCCAAAGGGATTGGTTAAAAGAATGGCTAAGTTTCCTGATACCATCTAGGAATGAAGACTCTGCACCATCTGAGAGAGCTATTGAAAGTCAATTCTCTTTTCCCTCATCTAGAAGGATGATGTTTAGATAGGAAGGATGGAACCACTGCAGCCATTTGCCCCCATGACAAAGCTGGACTTGGGATAAAACATACACCACACGAGGCAGAGGGGAACTACATAAAGGCACTGTATATTTGATGATACTACTCAGTCACTGAATCAAACCACTTATGAAAATCACTGTATTAGTTTGCTAGGGCTGCCATAACAAAATACCACAGACTGAGTAGCTTAAACCACAGAAATATATTTTCTCACAATTCTGGAGGCTGGAAGTTCAAGAACAAGGTGCTGGCAGGGTTGGTCTCTTCTGAGGCCTCTCTCCTTAGCTTGCAGATGGCTACCTTCTCACTGCCTCATCACAGGGCAATCATGTCCCTAGTTTTTCTCTGTGTGTTCTAATCTCCTCTTCTTACACGGGCACCAGTCAGACTGGATTAGGGCCCACCCTAACAGACTCATTTTAATTTAATTGCTTCATCAAGGCTATATCTCCAAATACAATCACATTCTGGGGTACTAGGGGTTAAGACTTCATATGAATTTGGAGGAGACAGAATTCAGCCCATGGTACCTGTCTTACCTCTGTACCTTCTGCTACTTGAGCCAATGAATCTCCTTCACTGTATAAGCCAGTTCAAAATGCATTATCTGTTTCTTGTAATATAAATACCCAACTGATATAAATATACCAAAGATCACACAAAAAGCAAATCTATAGTTACATCGGAAAAACCTCCCAATTAACACTAAAAAGTAAAACCAGCTCCCTTATGCTCTTACCACTTCAACCAGAAACCACCAAGGTGGTTCCCCTCCCAAGGCCACCAACCAAAAACTCAGGGCATAGTTTCCCCCTCAGAGCTTTGCAGTCGCATGCAGCCTTCCCACTGAGAGAGGCTTCAGAAGGGAACTTTAGCACAAAACCCCCTTCTCTATCCCTCCATGGCAACATCAGAGACAAGGAAAATAATGGCAATACCTCCCAAAAGTTAGAATCTCTTTTCAGTACAGCCTTTTACTTGTTTAAAAATCAGTGAATTAGCAGGTCCAGCAATGATCATCAATGGGTGCTCACATCACAGATGTTGTATGTCTCCTGAAGGAAGTACACACCAACTCCCATGAAATATACTTGCAAAAATATATCTATCAAACCTATACCTGATCAAACCTATAGATTTAACTACCATTTTACAAGAAACATAAAGGAGAGAGGGACATGTCACAAAATGCAACAGAAATGCAGGCAGCAAAATCTAGTGTGGAAACCCCAGAAGACCTGTTTACTCAACAAATAAATTACAAAGTGAGAAAGAGGTAGAGGAGAAACTCATAGATTAAAACAGACTTAGGAGACAAATCAACCAATTGCAATATGTGGACCTTATTTGGGCCTTGATTTGAAGAAACAGAATAGCATATTTAAGGGATCATCAAGGAAATTTGAATGTTGATTATTTGATTGTATTATATTACAGAATTATTGCTAATACATTTTGGTTGTGGTTTGGTATCATGGTTAGGTTTTTTAATGAATCCTAAACTTTTAGAGATATATATGAAAATGTGGCCGGGCACGGTGGATCAAGCCTGTAATCCCAGCACTTTGGGAGGCCGAGACGGGCGGATCACAAGGTCAGGAGATCGAGACCATCCTGGCTAACACGGTGAAACCCCGTCTCTACTAAAAAATACAAAAACCTAGCTGGGCGAGGTGGCGGGCGTCTGTAGTCCCAGCTACTCAGGAGGCTGAGGCAGGAGAATGGCGTGAACCCGGGAGGCAGAGCTTGCAGTGAGCTGAGATCCGGCCACTGTACTCCAGTCTGGGCGACAAAGCGAGACTCTGTCTCAACAAAAAAAAAAAAGAAAATGTACAGATAATATGACACAATGTCAGATTTGCTTCAAAATAATCTGAGCAGGAGAATAGGGAGACGTTTGCTTTAAAATAATCTGAGCAGGGCAATAGGGAGACTGGTAGAAGGAACAAGATTGGCCATGAGTGGTTCATGGTCGAATGTGGGTAAGGGATCCATGGCAATCCATTATACTATTCTCTCCTTTTGTGTGTATTTGGAAGTTTTCACAACAACAAAAAAAATATAATGACTAGATAGGACCCAAAGATGAAGGAGAGTCTAAGTCCTTTGCCAAAGTTCTAGTGTCATTTCCAGTACAGCTTGCTTACCAACACATTTTACATAAATTTCCCCAATTACCTTCACAGAATCTTCCATTTGGCATATCTTCTTTCCAAATGTTACTGGAATTTCTGAAGCATGGAACAAGTATGCTTTCCAAAGGATTACATTAAGAAGTTCCATTCAGAACATACTACAGAAACTCACAGCAAACATTAATCGGTGACCTGTGTGTCATGCATTTGTTGCTGCTTGTGCAACCCAAGTCTTTAGAAATTTATTCACCCTAATTTCTACAATCTTAGTAGAAGGCCTTTCTCAGCCTGACACCAAAGACAGAAACCATAACAACAGATTAGCCACATAAACATGTAAAAGTTCAGTGGATTGAAACCCTCATCCTTTCATATAACATACTGAGAAAGGCATTTGCCAGACTTGACAGAAAAACAGATTAATACCTTTAGTATTGTTTTAAAAAAACCCTACCATCCCTATTTTTTAAATTAGCAGAAGCCCTGGGCAGGTAATTTACAAAAGAAAGGAACTAATTTAGGATTGGCAGATACAATACAAGATACTCCATTCAATTTCAATTTCAGATAAACAATGAATAATTTTTATGTGGGTCATACTTACACTAAAACATAATCTGTTGTTTATCTGAAATTCCAACTTACCTGGACATTCTGTATTTTTACTTTCCAACTTTGGAAATCTTAAACCGACAACGACTAACTTGGAGAGGATGAAGAAGAACCTCATTCATGATCATCCAGGGAGGGCAAGGACGACAGGCAAGCAGAGGCCTGGGGAGGGCAGAGAGGAGCACTAACGCTGGCAAGCACAGGCCAGGAGAAGGGAGCAGCAGCCCCTCCTGGCCCTGAGGAGGGTAGGAGGGAGAGGCCAGCAGATGCAGTCCGGGGAGTAGGGAGGGAAGAGGAATTGCAACTTTGGTTAAACACCCCTGAGCCTGTTCTTCAGAGGAAAGGAAAGGCATGCTCAGCTTCATACAGCTGAGAACGCCTTCCAGAAGCATCACTTTTAATATTTGTTCTTAAACACTGTTTGTGATCTATGTAAATGCATTTTAATATCTTATGAAAAATGTATAATGTATTACTTAAAATATACAAAAAGGAATTTAAGAATCTATGTATTCACTGCCCAATTTTAAGACAGACAGTATTACCATTCAATCCAACCCTTCTGTGTGTCCCCTCATGACATATTCCAGTTTGCCCTACTTAACCATTAACCTGAGCTCCACACAGCGTTCATCACTGCCCTTAATTTTATCTTACATTTTTTACATCTAAACAATATAGCTTTTGCATGCTTTCAACCTTTATGTAAATAATAGCATTAGGTATTATTCTGCAATTTGCCTTTTTCATGCAACATTGGTGAAATTAATCTTCAATAATTAGTATAGCTTTAGATTAGTCATTACCAGTGTTGTGTAAGAGTCCATTATTTGCATATACTTTAATTTATTTTTCTATTCTTCTGTTGGTGGTCATTTAGCTAATTTCCAATGTTCTCCTACCACCAGAAAATGCTGCTATGAACAGTCTTGAACGTATCTCTCCATATACATTAGAGTTTCTCCAGGGTATGTACCAGAGCAGAATTACAAGGTCCAAGGGTGTGTACAACTTCAACTGTAATTCTACAAAGTTATACTAATTTATATTCCCACCAGTAGCAATAAATATATTTTTTACAGTTATGTCCTGCTGAGGTTAATTGAAAACTCTCCTTTAAAGCAGCCTGAGCTCAAAGCATGTTGAAAATGAGCAGTCCTGGTACTAATAGTTACTAGCCCTAAAAGTTAGCCCAACATGAATACAGGCCAATTGTGTCAGATGTAGATTGAATCCCAGGGTGACTCAGGAATCAGGCTGGACTGAGACAGGTTTAGGGGGCATTTTTCAATCATGCATGTTTTAATCTTTATTATTTTGCTCTAGAATTAAAAAATGCTCCTTGTAAACAAAATTGTGTTAATAGTCACCAAAATGCATCTCTTGGAAATTGAACATCCCCATGATCACCACCACTAACAGCATGACAAATAATCTACATAATTTTTTAATATATAAACCGACTTTTTTACCTAAAAGGGATCATCTATTCCCTTTTTTGCATATTATTTCTTTTTACTATCCAATATAGCTTTACAAGGAAAGAAATCATCTACCTTTATTGAAAATTCTATTATTCAATAAACATTTATTAAGCACCTGCTTTCGGGCAGGATGGAGTCTATAAAGAAAATTAAGCGACTTCATCATTAAGAGGCTCCTACCCTAAAGGAAAGAAACTAACAGATGCTGGTCATAATGATGGCCTCAACTGTAAAGCACTTTCTATGAGCCAGGCACTGTACCAGGCCCTTAATAAACGTGGTAGGCAGGATAATGCCCCCCACAAAGATGTCCATGTGCTAATCCTAATAATGCTATGTTACAGGGCAAGGAGGTTTGTTCTAATCAGCTAAACTTAAAATAAGGAGATTACTCTGAATTATCTGGGTGGGCTCAGTGTAATCACAAGAGTCCTTAAATGGCAAAGAGGGACACAGAAAATTCAGAACCAGAGAGACCCTGGCAGCATGAGGAAAGATTTGGCCAACCATTGCTAACTTTGAAGGTGGAAGGGACCACAAACCAAGGAATGCAGGCAGATTCCAGAGGCTGGAAAAGGCAAGAAAACAGAGTCTCTCCTACAGCTCCAGAAAGGAACTCAGTCCTGCTGATTTTTTTAGCCCATTAAGAGCCGTGTCAGACTTCTGATCTCTAGAAATTTGTGTTGTTTAAGCCACTAAGTTTGTGTTCATTTGTCATAGCAGCAATAGGAAGCTAATACAAGGCACATCATCCATTTTCCCCACCACCCTAGAAAAGAGGTGCTGTGACCTCCAATGGACAAATCAGGGAATAGAGGACCTAAGAGGCCAAATTACTAGCCCTGATGCTCAACAGCAGAGCCAGACTCACACTTGAGTCTGTCTGCCGCTGAGGCTGCTCCTGGTTGGCTGGGATACAGGGAAGATGGTGACACATGCCATCATAGGGGTAAGCAAATGATTCTTTGCTTAAAGGAAACTGAGAGAATTCATCCTGGGACCAATCTAGAAGGACTGCATGGAGGTAGCATCTGAACCTTTTGAATGATGGGCAGGATTCTGACAGACAGAAATGAGGAAGGAAGGAGAGATCAGGAAGTACAGTGGTTCAGCCCTGCTGAGGTCTAGGGCACATAGGGGTATCCAGCAGGAGGTAAGGTTGGACACGCTGGTCAGAGTCCAGCACTGTCCAATATGATAGCCACCAACCACATGTGGCTATTAACATTCATATTTACATTAATTTAATTTAATTTAAAATTCAGGTCCTCAGTGTACTAACCACGTTTCAAATGTTCAATAGCCACATGTGGCTAATATTGGACAGTGCAGTTATAAACCATGTCCATCCTTGTGGAAAGTTCTATGGATGAAGGGAAGTCACTGGCATCATCGTTTTTAAGCAGGTCACTGGCACTTTGGAAGGAGGAAGTGAAGGAGTAACGCATGTCCTTTTATAACACTCCCTATCTCATTCTTTTATTTGTTACCTACAATGTGTCCTCTCCCCAGGGGCTTAGCAGAAGTTTCAAGAATAAATGCACAATGAACATCCATAAAAATTATTTAGAACTCCCAGCACTGCCTTAGAATGCATATCTAGTTCTAAAAATAAGCCACTCTGGGAAGTAGGTCCAATTTTTCTCCACTGTCAATACTTTTTTTTAAAAAAAAAGGCTTTCAGTCCTTATCTTATAGAATCCAACGAACACTGTAGTGTAAAATAGTTTTTAAGGAGGCGAGGCATAGTTGTTCAGATCTCTAGATAATTTGTCAGGTTTCAAAACACATTACGCCTGACCTCATGGAACTTTGCTCAGTCCCAGTGCTCTCTGGTGGTGGGAAAGGCTCTGCTGAGATAAGAGCTGCCTTCCCTGTCTTAGAAAGGCTGCCCCATTCTGACTCAAAAAAAGGATGCTGAAATCAACCAAGGTGATGTCCAGGAAGGATGCAGAGCTCCATACCTAACGAGCTTAGATGTGGCCAAAGGTAAGATTATTTTGTGATCTAGCAACTGAATTCTGAATGATGTTGGATGCAAAAGAAAACCCTATAGTCACCTATGTTGCTTTGGGGTCTTCATGGGGACAGTTGGAAGTGATCCATGGCAATCCAATCTCTGGACCTCTCGGTGACTCATGGCTCATGCAGAGCACGTACTGTACAAATCTAACCCTGTTTGGTGGCCTCACAAGCAGCTCCAATTGATTTCTCATCTGCAACTCAACCTTTGTCCTCCCCAAACATGGAAGGAGGGGGCCCTCCACACTGACATCCTCCACCACTAGCAGCAATACCAGAACTTGGCGGCCTAAACAATAAATCTCTATGTGGCCCAGAGAGAAAGGGTGCCCTGTACCTGCTAAGCAGGATCATGCATCCCACCCCCAGCTCCTGAAAAAGGTGGTGAGGGGAGGTTGGCATGAAGACAGGCATCAAACTAGAAACAGGCCTTCCCCTAACCCAGACACTACCTCCACCCACAGGCCCCACTGGCCCCACTGGCAAATAAAGTTTCTAACCCAAGCATCAGCTCATGAACACTTCCACTCTGCAGGGTGAATCACCCTGAGCAAGGAAAAGGGAAGATTGCCTACTGCCAGCTTAGCTTTACAAATGAGCCCTTAAGCCACCTGATGCAGACGTTTATGCCAGGGCCTGGGTCTGCTCAGGGTCTAGAAGCCAAAATCACTCCCCAGTGGGGTTATTTTAGATAGAGACACATGCACATCTTGAAAGGGGGAGAAGGAAGCAGAAGGTGGCAAGAAAGGAGTCCCTTACTCTGGGAATTTTTGTTTGTTTGATCTCACATGCAAAGAATTGAATTAATTATAATCTTTGGCTCATGACACACTCAACATTGGTTTGTGCAGGGCTCACTTTTTTATCAGCTATTAGATCTTGAATAATGGACAAATGCCTTTAGGCCCATCCTCCCTCTCCCGAAAAAGGTAGAGTATCAACACCAACCCACACCAACCATATGGTTTTACCCATTCTATCCCCCTGCCTCACCCTAACTTCACCCTGAATCTGTATCCATCATTACTTTACTTTGCTTTTCATAGCATTTTCTTGTAGCTGCACGTATTCCTAAAAATTTTTTTTTTAACTTTACTTATTTATAAGTTTATTTTTTAAATGTCATGCTGTATCTTTTGGTAATTTTCTTTCACTTAATATCATATTGCCAAGACTTAGCCATATTTTTGCATGTCACTGTTGCTCACTTGTTTTGGCTGAGTATAATTTTACACTGTAAATTCATCACAGTTTACTCATCTGCCCTCCCACTGATGAGCATCTGGGCTCTTTCCAGGTATGTGACTTTGTAAACATACTTGCACAGGACATGAGTTTCTCCTGGGCACATATAGCCGAAGTGGAATTGCTGGGCCATAGAAATGTGAATACTCAACTTCAGAAGATAATTAGATCATATCAATTCTTTTCTATTTTGATTGCATTTCCTAGAGATTCTAAAATGATTGTTTCCTCTTCCTGTCCTCCTCAATTTTGTTTCTATAAATTTCACATGTCAGCTCCACCAAAATGTTTAAATCTGGTCCTTGGCCTAACACTTGAGTAGCACTTCAGCTAAATCCCCCCATATGGAAAAGAAGGATTCTTGTCAGGGGCACAGATAATAGGAAAAGCATCTAAGCAGACACAAGGACCTACCCCGGACCAGATGCTGGGGTGGGCTAGTCAAATGGAAGGGAACAGTTTAGAAGCTGTTTCACTCTTGGCAAATGCAAGATACAAAAAAGGACCGGGGAGGAGCTATAAAGCCAGTTTCCCTATTCAAATTTGCATATTCAGTCTCTCGTCCCCTACCTTCCTGTAACTACCAAGCACACTTATTTTTAAACAAAGAACAAAAACCCAAAAATGGAAAAGCCAGTTTGTAAATAACCAATTTCAGGTTTAAACAACAGCAGGGTCCAGGTTGGACATCATTATGCAGTCCACTTCATTTCAATATATATTTACAGAATGCTTTACAATGTGACAAGCACCCTGATGAATGAGGTCTCTATTCTGCCCTCAAGGGGCTTGCAGATTTGTCCATTTACCAAAACAGATCATGCATGAAGTGCTAAAGGGGTCACTTAGTGCTAAGAAGAGGAAGATGCTGGCCTGATACTAAGATGCTTACTGCAAGAGGATTAATACAAGTTAGAATGCAAGTGGACCAGATACAGAAGTTGTTCAAAGGGGAGAGTAATCATTCCTAAGCAAAAAGAATGCTCTGTAGAAAAGTTCCTAGAGAGTAATGTTGGATCTGGGTTTTGAAGAATGAATCAAGTGACCAAGAGGCGAGAAAAGCAATAACAAATACCTAAAACATTTAAGAAATCAGTTTCAGGTTGAAGAATACACAAATGAATGGAAAGAGACATCACGTTCATGAACTGGAATAGCAAATGTTGTGAAAATGTTTATACTTCCCAAAGCAATCTACAGATTCAGTGCAATCCCTATAAAAATACTAAGATGTTCTTCATAGAAATAGAAAAAAAAACCCTAAAATTTTGTAGAACCACAAAAGACCCTGAATAGCCAAAGCAAAGTAAAAAGTAACAAGAACAAAGCTGGAGGCATCACACTATATGACTTCAAAATAAACTACAAAGCTATAGAACCAAGACAGCATGGTACTGGCATAAAAACAGACACGTAGACCAATGGAACAGAATACAGAGCCCAAAAATGAATCCACACAATTACAGCCAACTGATTTCAACAAAGGTACCAAGAACACACAATGGGGAAAGGAAAATCTTCAATAAATGGTGTTAGGAAAACTGGATATCCACATGCAGAAGAATGAAATTAGACCCTCATCTCTCACTATATACAAAAATCAACTCAAATGAATTAAAGACTTAAATGTAAGATCCAAAACTGTGACACTATTAAAAGAAAACATATGGGGAAAGCTCCATGACGTTGGTTTGGGGAACTCAAAAGCACAAGCAACGAAAGCAAAAATAGACAAATGAAATTATACCAGACGAAAAATCTTCTGCACAGGAAGGAAAACAGTTAACCAACTAAAGAGATAACCTAGAGAATGGGAGAACATATTCACAAACTATATATCTGATAAGGAGTTAATATGCAAAGTACACAGAGAACTCAAATCACTCAATAGCAAAAAAACAAAAAACAATGCAATGAAAAAATGGGCAAAAGATCTGAATAGGCATTTCTCAAAAGAAGACATAGAAATGGCCAATAGGTATATTTAAAAATGCTCAACATCACTAATCATCAGGGAAATGCAGTTAAACCACAATGAGATACCACCTCACTCCAGTTAGAATGGCTATTATCAAAAAGACAAAAAACAACAAGTGCTGGCAAGGATATGGAGAAAAGGGGGTCCTTACACACTGTTGGTGGGAATGTAAATTAGCCATTATGAGAAACAGTAAAAACATTCCTTAAAAAATTAAAAACAGAACGAGCACATGACCCAGCAATCTCACTGCTGGACATTTATCCAAAGGAAATGAAATCAGTATGTTGAAGAAATACCTGTTCTCCCACGTTTATTGCAACATTGTTCACAATAGCCAAGATATGAAATCAACCTAACTGTCCATCAGTGGATGAATGGATAGAGAAAATATGGTATATATACACAAGGAATACTCTTCAGCCGTATAAAAGAATGAAGTCCTATCATTTGCAACAACATGGATAAACCTGGAGGACATTAAGTAAAGTAAACCACCACAGAAGGACAGATACCATGTCATCTCACTCATACATGGAATCTAAAAAAATTGGTCACATAGAAGCAGAAAATAGAACAGTGGTTACCAGAGGCTGGGGAATGAAGAGGGGAGAGGGGAAGGAGGGAGATTGGTCAAAGGGTACATAACTATAGTTAGAGAGGAGTAATAAATCCAAGAGATCTATTGTGTAGCAAAGTGACTATAGTTAGTGACAGGTTATTGTATCCTTGAAAAATGCAAAGAGTGGATGTTAAGTGCTCTCGCCACAAAAATGATAATTATGTGAGGTAATACCATCATTAATTAGCTAGATTTGACTATTTCACAATGTATATACACTTCAAAACATCATGTTGTGCATGATACATACAATACAATGCTATCTGTCAAATTTAAAAAATAAAACTCCATTTCTGACTCAGACCTCTTGATCTTCGCATCATCTCCTATTTCTCACACTTCTTAAATCTAGTTCCTGCCTCCAGACAAAGTAGAATCTGTGATCACTCTTTAACACACATTATCTGCATTTATTTGTTCATTCCAACAACACCAACAAAGTAAATCTTGACAGATGTCTGGCCCTTGCTGAGCTCCAGAGATAAATCCCTGGACAACACAGAAACAGTTCCTGCCTTCACCCAGCTTTCCATCTTCAAGGCAGACACAGAATTTAACAAAGACAGGCAGTTGGCTTGACCATCAGCCAGACGCCATCAGCCAGGGAGAGCCCCTCCCCCATCCCATCATCCCCTGAAACATTTTCAGCAAATTGTGCAGGATTAAAGAAACAGCTCTGCCTCCTCGGTAATTAAAAGAATCCTGACCAACGTCCCAGGTAGCCAAGCGGCCACTCAGAGTTGAGACACTCCAAAATCAGGTGCTTCCTACATAATAGCCTCCAATCTGATACTTGATAGCCGCTGGTTTCCAGAGTCAAACAAATGTCAGGAATTTTATGAAGGAAGGCAGGAAGCAAATAAGGGGGCAAGGACTGGGGTCTAGGCCTCGGGGGAGCTCAATTAGTGAGCCAGATAAAGTTAAACTGAAAGGGCATGCTCTTGGTTTCCTAGAAAGCCAGCTGGAAAAGATGCCAATCCTTAAGCCTCTGTCACTCAAAAGATTAACAGAAGAGACTTAGAAGTGCCCACAGGGAATAATGCAACAAGCCAGATGTTTCTGCTCCTCGGATGACGCCGCTCTCAACAACCAGAGCTACACTTTTGAGGCCACCAATAAGCCATAGAAAAGAACTGGAGTCTTTGGGGATAGGTTGAAATTCAGTCATTTCCCTTAAGTGATACAGATACCAAAAAAAAAAAAAAAGTTAATAATTTCTCTGCAAACTCCCCTGATGTATCCAGGTTCTGTATTTCTCATCAAGCCATCTCTTTCTTTAACAGAAATGGCAGCACTCAGATGAACACTCGCTACAGCTGCATGGCGGTGGGAAAAGCATACAATCTTTCAATCCATATAAACTGGAAGCTCAGGCAAGTCGATTGGCCACCCTGAGTCTCACTTTGTCATCTTCAAAATGGCTTTTAAAAGACCCACCCACTTGTTCTCGTTGGAATAAGAGATCATGTAAAGTGTCCAGCCCAGATGTTCATATGTGGTAGCTCTTGTTATCTATAAACACAACCAGGTAACCACATGCTCGAGACAGCACCTTCTCCTTGGTACTTTCTAAACACACCAAGATGCGTGTGCGCATGTGTGTGTATGTTTGTGCATGTATTTGAGTGAGAGAGAGAAAGAGGAAAAAAAAGAGGGGGAGAAAGAGAGAGAGAAGCAGCTTGGACATACACCAGCCTATTTACAATTCCTGCTTACGTTCCATCACTTCTATCAGATTAATAAACTAGAGGAGCTGGAAGGAACCTAACCATGGTGCCTGATTTCCCCTCAAGTGCCTAGCTTTCCCCTAAAGGTTGCTTCCTCTGATTCCAGGAGGCCAGGAAGGAGAGCCATATGGCTTGAGACTCTAGACAAGCCCAGCAGCAAACAAATGAGCCCCCCACCATTTGTCTCAGGGCCTCTCTCCTTTCGACCCTCCTGTGGGCGGCCATCCAGATTTCAGTCGGGGTGCTCTGGTCTGCATCTCTGTCTTGACTGTTCCTAATTATTGGAGGGAACGCATGGCTCGCCTGACCTCAGAGTTTAAGAGCTCCGAGTCCTAATATCAAACCAAGCAGCTTCATTTAAAAGGCATCCTCATCTGCATCCATAAAAGTCACTCCCGGAGCCCTTACTTGCCCCAGCTTTGGGAATGCCTGCTGTCGAGGATTTATGACACGCCCTGGATCTAATCTGCCACACTTTAACTACTGCTGTTGCACATCTGGTCATAAAAGCAAGGGCTGGCCCAACACGGGGACAAACACTTTTCTTTCCTAAGTGGCTGCAAATCTGATCTCACAGTGATAGCTGGGCTTGGATGTAATCAACCCAGCATCTGGGCAGTCTTTAAGACTTGTCAAGCATTACAAGACTTTTCCTCCACACGACAGCTATAAAGATGATTCTCATATAGCAAAAACTATGAATAAACAACCTGCAATCTGAACAGGTGGTAAAGGGCTAGGCCCAAGGATGTTCAGGAAAGGAAGCACGAGTTGGTTGAGCCAACCTTGTTTTCGCAAAGATCCTAGCTATTTTCACATGGACTCTTAGGCTGCCAGTTAAGAAGCAATTGCCCTGACATAAACTGATGCTTGGCCAAAGATTGCCTGGATTAAGTTTAGTCGAAAGAACCACTAGGTGGTTTAATAGTACATGTTTTAAGGCAGTGAAATTCTTTATTAGACCAATTGGTAGGGAGTGTTGGGGGAATAATCTAGACCAGAAATGAACACAATGCTGTCGGTTCCAGGAGATTTTACAATGCCCTGGACAATCTGTCCTGTGCACAGAATTGGCAGGTTTCATGTCGTTCAGAAACTCCAATCAGACCAAGGTTCAACAAGTAATTCAACCTCCCAGCACTGAACCCAGGGGAAGAGACCCCTGAACATTGCGCAACTCTCCCCTCCCACCTCTTTACAGTACCCCACCTCTGACCCTCTTCCAGTGCCTGCCCGGCAGGAGGGGACATTAAAATTATCTGCTGTGGGTTTTACGAGCAGTGATCGCTTTTTAAAACAACAACACAAGGTCCTTGTGTGGCTCCCGGGTAACCTAAAACTCTCCAGGCAGAGCTGCACCCACCACCCCCCCCAACCCCCGCTGCCTGCCAACAACGCCAGCGCGCTGGACCTGGCGCAGCGTGGGACCACAAGGAAGCCCTACATGAGCGGAGAGCGAGCTTCTCTCCGACGCAGGAGGCACCTCTGAGGGTCTTGAGCAAAATGCAGGGGAGAAGAGATTGGGAAAGAAAATCCACCAGTGACAGTTCGGGGGCAGGGGAGGGATGGTGCTGCAAGAAAGGGAGGGGTGGTGGCTCCAATGGGAGAAAAAAAAAATTTCAGCAACTTCACCAACGAAGCCCGCAGGGGACCTGGTAGTAGACAGAGGACAACAGGTCTCTGACATCTCTCTTCCCCCGCCTGCCCCCAGGGATGAGTGGCGAAGCGACCTCGCCTCCCTCCGCAGGTGGGCGCAAAGCTGGGGGCGCACTTACCCTGGGGCCTGTGGTGCGGTGGCCGCGAGCCGGGGACAGCTGCACCAGCACCAGCAGCAAGTGGGGCGTGAGCAGGCGGGCGCAGCGAGCGGGCAGCATGGTGCCAGCCAGGCTGGGCAGCCGGCAGCGAGCGGGGTTCGCGGGCTCCGCGGGGCAAACAGCGCGTCTGGCTTCCTTCCTTCCTTCGCTCGGGGCCCTCGCGGCGGCGGGGAGCGGGCAGCGGTCCTGCGGCTGGGGCTCGCAGAGGCTGCGGGCAGAGGACACAGTCATTAACCGCGCCGGAGGGGAGCTGGAGCGCGAGCGTGTGCTCCGCGCGCGTCGCTAGCTCCGCTCGGCGGGGCCCAGGCAGCAGCAGGTTGGACGCCTAAGCCCGGGCCATGGGAATTCCCGTTATAAACCCCCGGGAGGGGCGGGGCGGAGCACGGCGGGCCTGATTGACGGGCCAAGAGGCCTGTTGCAGCCGACCCTCTGGCAGGTGAAAGCCAATGGGAGAGGGGCAAGAGGAGCCGCTAGTGGTCAACCCCCAGCCGAGGAGCTCTGCCGGAGTGGGCCCCGGGAGAGACTGGGATAAAGAGTAACTTTCTCGTGGCACTTCTGCCAGAGGAAGCCTGAGAGAGCCCCAGGAGCCGACACCCACCAGAATGTTCATCTGGCTAATAATAATGCCTTGAGCATGTATATTTCTTAGCTCAAGTTCGTGACCCCAACAGCCCGGTGAAGTAGGCAGGGAAAATACTCCTAGCCCCATTTATCAGATGAGAATGCTATGACACAAAGGCGCCAACAGATCTGCCTCCCTGCTGCATTTGGGAAGAACAACTGGGAAGTCGCCGGATAACCCGCCCAGGGTGGGCTGTGGCGTTGGAGTGGAGAATGGGAGCATTCACTTCTTTCAAAGACTCTCCCTGGGGGGTGACATCCTGAGTCTCACAGCGGCTGTCCCAGGAGAAGTCGCAAGGGACAAGGGGAAGCGTGTGCTGGGCACTGGCCGCTGGGGAGGGCCACACACAACCTCCCAGCCCTACGGTCCGTGTGATCCAGGATTGGAACTCAGGCATCCTAGCTTCCCACTCTGAACTGGAGGGCAAGGGGCAGCCTCTCTATAGCGCAGCAGCTCTGGGAGAGGCGGGCAGAGAGGCCCTGGTCCCCTGATGGGAGAGAAGGAGGAAAAGCATAGATGAGGAGGAGGTAGTCTGAGGATGCAGAGATCCCAGAGATGGGGTAGAAAAAGGAGAGGAGATCTCTCCCGGGTGCCCGACCCACTTGGAGAGGACAGCTCAGCGGAGCTTCAGTCAGATGTTGGGGGGCTCTGCCCAGGGCCATCCCCGGAGGGCCAGCTTGGGAATGGTCACAGCTGCATCACACGGGCTCCTCAACAGAGCAAGGTGCTCAGCTGCCTTCAATGAGACTGACATCTCCAGGAAATCACAGGGATGAGGGGGGCAAAATGAAACCCAGAGCGATCTCCTTATGTGGAGAACAACCTTCAGCGCTTACTTCCATCAGTGTGGGCTACTTCGCAGGAAGGGATTATTTTCTATAATTCGATTGTAAGCATCAGTGCCACACTCCTCCTCCCTATCTGGTCTGAGAGGTCCTAAGATTAGCTCTGCTCCCTCAGAGTTTCTCTCCTGGATTCCATGAACCAGCTTCCCAACTGACACCTGAATTCAGTTTTGCCCTCTCCTCACACTGGCCCCATCCAGCCTCCACACAGCAGCCAGTGTGTCTATTTGCTATTTAGAAGCCAGTGATCCTTTTAAGCAGCAAACCGGAACTCACCATTCCCTGCTTAAACGACTTCCCCTCTCCCCAGTGCCCTCAGACGAGAAAGCCCAGACTGGATGCTGGAACAATAACAAAGTACTTGTGGTTCTCCAAACAAAAATGAAGAGCACTTCTAAAAGAATGGTCTATCTTTTCCTCCACTGGGAATGAGCGCCTTGGTCAGACTCTGGAGCTGGACAGCAGGGTTCAAATCCCCGGTCTGCCACCTAGTGGCATAGCCTTGAACAAGTCACTTGACTCATCCAGGGTCCCGGTTTTCTCTCTGTAAAATGGGGATAAAAATAGTATCCCCCTGCCGTGAGATGTTGTCAAGATTAAAGGAGATGGAGTCTTTAAAGCCTTTAAAATAATTAAGTGAAAAGTATCACAATATGGCATTTGAAGAGGACAGGACAAATGCCTCATCTCATTTTATCCTCAGAACAATCCTCTGAAATAGGTCAGACATCTCTACAGGTAGATAAGTGAATAATCCATGAGATTGTGACTTGTCTGGCCTCATTTGGTTGGCAAAGGACAAAGCAGAGACTCGAGACAAGGTTTTTGGAGTATGATTCTGCTTCCGTCATGTGATGGCTGCAATCTTCAGTCTCAAATCCCATAGGGTTGGACGTTCCTGTGTGCTAATTGGGAATTTCTTCAGTGGTCTACAAGGTAACTGAGGCTGGTGAGCTCCACTGAGCTTCAGGGGAAGAGGATGTAAACAGCAGGGGTCAGCCTTTCCTGGAAACAGCCCTTGTGATCTGGCATCCTGGAGTTTGCCCAGCTGAACTTGTGACACTTTTCCAGTACTGTGCCCTGTGCAGCATTGATATCAATATCCATGTGTCCACCTAAGTATTCACCCTCCAGGGACTCAACAGGTTGGAACTGTTACCATCGGGCTCAGCAGCGTGGCAGGCTTTTCCTGACTCTACCACCTGGCTGCATGCACCTATCAAGCTGGTCAACTCCTTCCTGTTGCTGGAACTATTGAGAAATCTGCTGGAGTAAGTAAATATGCTTCAGATGGCCCTGAGTATCTGGCAGCACAAAGCGCCCAGGGAAAAAGCATTGCAATAGCCCTTTCCATCCCTAACACCAAATGCTGCTTTCCAGCCAGAAAGCTTATTTCCAAGTGTTCACTGGTCCAAAAATCTACATTATTCTGGATTTCAATCATGTAGCTTAGTTCAAACTATGAGTAACTGCTTTCCAGTTACTTTGCTCAGCAAGTATTTTCTTTCCCTCTGGTTGGCATACGAGGCCTGTTGTAACCATGGCCATCATTCAGATGATGCATTTTCTTCTCCCAACTCCTCCCAAGCCCAGAGAAGTTTAGGAATTCCAGAGAACCACTAGTCCCAAACAGTATCTCTCTGCCAGGCTTAATCTTCTGATCCAAGCAAAAAAGTGAAATTGACAAGTTTCTTCTTTCCCTAGAGCCCAGACTCATGGTCCAAAAATAAATCTAACTATCTTGGCATCTGGTTTGTCCAGTTTCAGTCATACTCCTTGTCTTGCGGGACTTCTATTTGCAATGGGATATTTCAGTAGATGAAAAGTAATACTTTATGTCACAGATTGAGGTCTGAAGGCCTCAAATATTTAGTACTAACTAGAAATGCCAGTTTCAAATATATCTGTGTTTCTGGCCAGGTGTGGTGGCTCACGCCTGTAATCCCCACACTTTGAGAGTCCGACGTGGGAAGATCACTTGAGGCCAGGAGTTTGAGACCAGACTGGCCAACATGGCAGAACCTCATCTCTTTTAAAAATAGAAAAATTAGCTGGGTGTAGTGGTGTGCGCCTGTAACCCCAGCTACTTGGGAGGCTGAGGCAGAATAATTACTTGGGAGATGGAGGTTGCAATGAGTCAAGATCATACCACTACCCTCCAGCCTGGGCAACAGAGCGAGACGCCATCTAGAAAAAAAGAAAATATATTTATCTGTGTTTCTCTACAATCCAGAGGATTCTTTCCTCATCTCATATTCAGAATAGAACCTTTTCATTCATTTTTAATAAGCACTTTGATGCATCTCTTTCTATGCCTTGCACAATGTTCATTATTATGAGGGATCTTTGGATGTACACCCAGCCCTCTGAGAGGTTACCATCTAATTTAAGACACAGACCAGAGAGATACCTGGGGACCATATTTAAGAGTAAAGCCAGCTGGGCGTGGTGGTTCATGCCTGTAATCCTAGCACTTTGGGAGGCCGAGGTGGGCGGATCACGAGGTCAGGAGATCGAGACCATCCTGGCTAACACAGTGAAATCCCATCTCTACTAAAAATACAAAAAATTAGCCGGGCATGGTGGCTGGTGCCTGTAGTCCCAGCTACTTGGGAGGCTGAGGCAGGAGAATGGTGTGAACCCAGGACGCAGAGCTTGCAGTGAGCCAAGATTGAGCTATTGCACTCCAGCCTGGGTGACAGAGCGACACTCCATCTCAAAAAAAAAAAAAAAAAGAGTAAAGCCTGTGGTGTGTTGTAGGAACTCAGAGTGAGATGACCCTCTGTAGGCCTAATGGGCAGGAAGGTCTCATGATGGAGGTAGATCCTGAATGAGGCTCTGGAGCAGAGCGCTTCTATAATACAAATATATCCTGATTTCTATTTCTTCATTTGTTACAACAGCTACCAACAGAAAGAGGTACACTGTATCTAAGGTCCAAGACTTTTGTCAAAAACAATAGTGAACTTAGAAGCTTGAGACATTAAGATTCCTGGGTTCTGCTTTTAGATTTATGACTAACTTGCTGTAACCTTAGCATTAGGCTAAGGTAAGTATTATTAGTCCCACTGTGCAAATGAAGTTTACCCGCAGACATTTAACCTTACCAAAGTCACTCCTTAAGCTTTAAATACACATGACAAAAATAATTCGAGTGACAAACAGTTTAGAAATTTAGTTCTCTCTTTGGTACACAAACTCCATTCAAAGCTTCAGGCAGCTTCCTCCAACCCAGGCTCCTTCTATTATTTCTCTGTCATAATAAGCAGCTCTACCTGGTGGTACAAGAAGATTGCTTAAGCCCCAGCCATCATATCTATTTTCCTGCCAGCAGGAAGGAAAAAGAGGAAAGAAGAGCATGCCCCTCTTTTTAAGGACACCTCCCAGAAGTCACGTTTCATTTTGGCTCATTGGCTAGAACTTGGTCATATAACCACATTCAGCAAAAAAGGGCTTTAAAAAATGCAATCCTAATTGGAGGTGACCACACGGGTATAGCTAAAATTCAAAGTTTGTGTTACTAAGAAAGGATACAATTCTGGGACACAATTAGAAGTACAGGCCATCCTCATAAGTCGTCCTTGAGTTGCCAAACAAAAGGAGGCCACAGCATTTAAGCTGTGGTTTACCTCTAGTTCTGCAGACCCAGCTCCCAGGTACTCAAAAATATTAATGGCTCTTATGGACTGAATATGTCTCCCTGAAATTCATATGTTGAAAGTCTACCAGCTCCATGTGATGGCCTTAGGAGGTGAGTCCTTTGGGAGATGATTATGATTAGATGATGATGATATACAGTCGAAAAAAAAGGATTAGGTGAGGTCATGAGGGTGAAACCCTCATGAATGAGATTAGTGCCCTTGTAAAAGTCACAAGAAAGTTTGCTTTCCCTCTCTGCTCTCTGCCATGCGAAGATACAAAGAAAAGTTGGCCATCTGGCCTTACCAGAACCCAACCATGCCAGCACCCTGATCTTGGACTTCCAGCCTCCAGAACTGTGATAAGTACATTTCTATTGTTTGTAAGCCACCCAGTCTATGTTAAGGCAGCCCGAACTAAGACATTGGCCTTTAGTACCAGACACCCAGACTCTTCATGGCCACAAAAATTTCCTTCTGGTATTTCCTTTAGGCACGTTCAAGTAGGAGGAACTGAGAACATACTGGAATGAAGCTCAAGCCATGTGGTGCCAGGCTGGCAAGAAATAAGCCCCTAAAGAGACCAGTGGTCAGTTATGGTCACTTGGAATAATGCACATCTTGTGAAAATATTTTTGGCAATTGTCTATATTCTTCTGTTTCTATTTATTTCCCCTCCCTCTTCTACCTATAAAGGGATCTTTCTCTTCACCGGGTTGTTTTTCTGTAACCTAGTTTCAAAATTAATAATAATAGTGGTAGTAACTATGAGGGCTTAACTAATGCCAAAAATGAAGACCTTAGTATACACTCTTGCATTTACGAGGTAGGAAGCTTTATTTTCTCCATTTCACTAATGAAGACACTGAGACTGTGGGAGGTTAAATAATTTACATAGCCAGAAACAAAGAGCAGAATAAGAACCAAAACCCAATCCACCTTGTCATGAGGGTGGAAAGTACTAAAAGCTAACCTTTTGCTAAGCACTTTCCCTATTTTATCTCACATCCTCAGACCCAACTTATGAGGCCCTTATTATTGGTCCCATTGGATAGATGAGGAACTGAGGCTTAACCACAGAGGTCAAACTTACCAAGGGCAGTTCTTAAATTTTGCATTCACATCCAAAAATTTGGCATCCTCTTAACCCACTTATGCCTAGTGTTCCATTATTGGAATGCTGAGCATGTGGGGGTTATTTATATCCTACTTCTCAAGGTCGTTGCCAAGGTCTGATTTTGCAATTCAAAAAATTGCAACCTCCCGCATAAATGGGTTAAATCTCTCACCCCTAAGAGTCAGAAGCACATGCTGTTTTTGTGCATGCTATTTTGTTCATTGCTGAAGGCTAACTTCAATATCCATGGGTATGAATTTTCCCCATTCACCTGCTTTAATGGTCTGTATTGTTTGTACAAGAGTCCAGTTGGGAAGGGGCATTTCCCTTGTATTCAGGACCAGAACCACCATGTTTAGATGTTCCAGAGAAAGCATTACCTCAACGACCTCATTCAGCCTGTGGTTTAATACTCCATCATAAATCATCATAATTTGGTCCTAATCCATTGGCATAGAGGCAAACCAGTCAATCTAACAAATTTTACTGCATCCCTACTGTGTGCCAAGCACTGCACCAGGGGCTAGGTATGCAGTGTGAACAAAGACAAAAGGCAAATGACATCAAGGAACTTACAGTCTAGTAGGAAGACAGATATTAAGCAACTAATTATTAACAATTAATTCACAAGTTACAAGTATCCACAGTACTGCAAGGAGGCACAGTGTTTGGGGACTTTGTTTTAAAAGGTATGTAACCCAGTCTGGAGAGTCAGTAATAATTTTCCTCAGGAAGTGATGTTTTGGGTGGTGTTTTTTGAAATAGGGATCTCATTCTGTTGCCCAGGCTGGATTGCAGTGGTGCAATCATGGCTCACTGAAGCCTCAACTTCCTGGGCTCAGGCAAGCTTCCCACCTCAGCTCACCAAGTAGTTGGGACCACAGGTGCACACAACCACACTTGGCTAACTTTTTATTTTGTAGAGACAGTACCTCCCTATGTTGCCCAAGCTGGTCTCGAACTCCTGGGCTCAAGCAATCCTCCCGCCTTCCCCTCCCAAAGTGCTGGGATTACAGGCATGAGCACTGTGCCCTGCCAAAGTGATGTTTAAGTCAAGACCTGAAGGCTGTCTGATTTAAGCTGGATAAAGCATGAGGGGAAGAGTATAGTAGGCATAGCAAACAGCATATGCAAAGGCATTGAGGTAGGCAAGAATATGCATCTACATTTGTGACTAACTAAATCACTCTTATCCATTTAACCCTTAGTAGCCCAGGAAAAATAGTTATCACCATTTACCATCTGAGTATTTTTTAAATTTTTATTACATAATTGTTCTGAAATAATTATCTTTGACTATAGAGATCAGTAACAAAGATAACACCAGTTCAAGGTTAAACAGACAGTTACGGGACAGAAGTCCTCACAAAAATATGGCCTTTGTACAAGGTCATGCTTTTTATGGTCTTTTATTATAGCTTTTATGATCAGACACACAAATATAAAAACCCACTCCTCGTGGCCTTCCTTGGCTCTATTTGTCAGGGTTTTCTTAACATTAGTGATTCCATTTTGATTCTGACAACTTTCACAATACAAAGAGAGGGTGCTTTGAGGTTTCATAGTCTCTTTCTCTTCAAAATGATTTTCTTTATATAGCTGTTCTCTTTTCATTTTCATGGTTACTGTATATAAAGAGAAGAATTAGGGCATTGTAAAAGATTAGGAGGTAAATTGAATTCACCACTTTGAAAGGAGTTTCTGTCTACAGTCACAATATCCAAGAACAAACTGAAAATCCATTTATTAAATAGGACCCAGGAGAAAATGGGAAGTAAAGTTCCATCTTTCTTGGCATTTTTTTTCTTTTAGATAAATCACATGTGCCCCTGGTGATCTGTGTGAGTAGAAAGTTTCTTATTGAGAACAGTTTTAAAATTCATCTCACCATACGGGTATTTTAAAATACTTTTACAAATAATTTATAGAAGTAGTAATAAAGGGATCATATATTAGTTACCTATTACTACATAGCAAATTACTCCCAAAACTTAGTATCTTAAAACAGCAAACATTTCTCATCTCATGGTATCTGTGGCAGGAATCTTGGAGTGGCTTAGTTTGGTGGTTTTGGCTTGAGGTCTCTCATGAGGTTGCAGTCAGGGCCAGCTTCATGGGCAGGCAAACTGTACAATCACAAAAGACCCCATACTTGGCTTAATACTCTGCATTGCTGTCTTGGTTTTTTTTTTTAATAATTTTTGAAAGAAGAGACCCCATTTTCATTTTGCCCTGGATCACAGTCTAAAATTATGTTGCCAGTCCTGGTTGCACTCAAGCTGTCAGTCAGGATTACAGTCATCTAGGGCTGGAGGATCCTCTTCCAAGTTCACTCACATGGTCATTAGCAGGCCTTGGTTCCTCACCAGCCGTTGGATGGCTACCTCCATTCCTCTCACATGAGTCTCACAACAGGATAGCTCACTTCCTATCCAGGGGTAGTGGTGAAAGAGAGAGTCCACCTGTCTTTTATAACCTAATCTCAAGAGTGATGTACCTTCATGTCTTAGCCTGTTCTTGCTGCTGTGACAGAATACCTGAGATTGGGTCATGTATAATGAGCAGAAACTTATTGGCTTACAGCTCTAGAGGCTGTGAAGTCCAAGATCAGTGGGCCAGCAACTAGTGGGAGCCTGCTGGATATGTCATCCCATAGTGGAAGTAGGACAGGCAAGGTTAGAGGGAGACAAACTCACTCTTTCATAACTACACCAATCCCACGCATGAAGGGGGAATCCTAATAGCCTAATCACTTCTTAAAGGTCCCAACTCTTCATACTATTTCCATGGTGGTTAAATTTTGACATGACTCTTGAAGGAGGCAAACATTCAAACCATGGCACATTACTTCTGCCATATTCTGTTGGTCACACTGACCAACCCTGGTACAATGTAGAAGGGGACTGCACAAGATGTGAATAGCAGCAGCCTAGGATCATTTAGGGCCATCTTGGAGGCTGACTACCACAGACAATGAAAGCCAGCTTTGTTAGAACTGTTAATAAGAATTTAAATATAATAAACCCAAATTTTATTCATTTTCCTGTTTTTGAAGATAGTACACCTGAGGCTGAGCATGGTGGCGGCTCACACCTGTAATCCCAGCACTTTGGGAGGCTGAGGCGGGAGGCCAGGAGTTCAAGACTAGCCTGGGCAACATAGTGAGACCCCCATCTCCACAAAAAATAAAATAATAATAATAATAATAATAATAATAATAAAGAATATAGCATACCTGAAATAGAAAGCAAACTTTGACTAAAATCATTCATTCATCCAGTATCATGAACCTGGAACATATTCATCTTATAAATACTGATTCCAGATTTCAAATGTATCGTTAATTGGTTCTAACTTATTCCTTATGGTTCTTCCGTTTGTACTTGAATCATCAAGACACAATACTTTTGAAAGCTTTAGTGGCTCGTAACTTTGTTGAGGAGAGAATGCTCATCTTCTTTCCCTCATGACTGCAAAACATTTTCATTTTTTTCTTTCTTAGGTCTACAAACACAATTTTAAATCTTCAATTAATATTTTCCTTTCTATACTATTTCCTCTTTATGTACATGCCTGCCTACAGCATTTGTCCATTTCAAGTAAATTTTCCACAAAAACCTAAAAAATTAAAAAGTATTACCATATATCTTTTTAGCAAAATTGGAAGACCCAGGATTTTTCCTAAAATATTGTATAATTATGTTCATCATGTTGAGTGACTAACTATATGAAAATACCATATTTCCTTTTAAAATATGTTCCTTGACTTTTATTAAAAAGTCAAAAAATAACAGATATTAGCAGGGCTGTGGAGAAAAAGGAATGCTTATACACTGTTGGTGAGAAGGTAAATTCATTCAGCCACTGTGGAAGGCAGTTTAGAGATTCCTCAAAGAACTACAAAATAGAACTACCATTCAACCTGGCAATCCCACTACAGGGTATATACTCAAAGGAAAATAAATCCTTCTACCAAAAAGACACATGTACCCATATGTTCATCACAGCACTATTCACAATAGCGAAAACAGAATCAACTCAGATGCCCATCAGTGGTGGATTGGCTAAAGAAAATATGGCACATATACACCATGGAATACTATTCAGACATAAAAGTGAATGAAATCATGTCCTTTGCAGTAACATAGATGCAGTTGGAGGCCATTATCCTAAGCAAACTAATGCAGAAACAGAAAAGCAAATACTGCGTGTTCTCACTTATTTATAAGTGGGAGCTAAACCTTGGGAATACATGGACATAAAGACGGGAACAACTGACACTGGGAAATGCAAAAGTGGGGAGGTTGGGAGGGAGCCCAGGGTTGAAAAACAACCAATTGGGAACTATGCTCACTACCTGGGTGACAGGTTCAATTGTACTCCAAATCTCAGCATCATGCAATACACCTTTGTAATAAACATTCACATGTACCCCCTGAAACTTTTGAAAAAAGTATATATTTTTTAAATTCATTAACTCTCAAGTTTGAGAAAAATCTTCTAGGCTATTGTCATCTGAAGACTCATAGGCTAGGTTATGTCTCACATAATCAATTTCGCCAGCATTTGTCTGGACTCTACTGTCTCTTTGAATTCATCTTCTGTTTATCTAGTAATTATGTAACCTCTTCCCTTATCACCTTTCCTCTCTGTTGTAATAGGCAGAAAGTGAAAAATCTGTACTTCTGAACTTCTTAATAAAAGCTAAAAGCAGATGACAAAGATAGTATTCCCAGTCGTATATGTTTTTAAAGATAATGTAACATTTCAAGCAATGAAGCAAGAAAACTGAAGGATGATGAAATTCTGATGATTTATTACACTACATTGCATCATCCTTCTTGATGATTCTATCCTTCTTCAGTGTTCTTATTTTACTCTTTTCAGTACTTTGGAATTAATTGATAAGTAATGATGAAATGATTCCTAAGATGACAAAATAACTACATAATCACCCATGGGTTCTTCCTGCCCACTCCACAAACAAAACCAGTTCACTGAGACAACAGTATTGTAGTAAAGAAACAGTATAATTGACATGAGGCCAGCCATGCAAGAGGTGGAGTTATTACCCAAATCAGTCTCCCCAAAGACTTGGAGGCTAGAGTTTTCAAAGATAGTTTGGTGGGCAGGGGACTAGGGAATGGGTGCTGCTGATTGGTTGGGGATGCCATCATATGGGTGTGGAAAATGGTCCTCATTTGCTGAATCTGCCTCTTGATGGGGGTCCATAGGACCAGTTGAGTCATGAGTCATGACTCCCAATGAGGTCCATCAGTTGCCAGAATGCAAAACCCTGCAAAAACATCAAAAGGCTGATCTTAGGTTCTACAATAGTGGTGTTATCTATAGGATCAATTGGGGAAGTTACAAATCTTCTGACCTTCAGCACAATGGCTGGTTATCATTTAACTATGCTTACATTTTAGCAGAATTCAGGCGCCTCTCATAATCCTAACTTTGTGGCCTTTCATTAGTTTTCCAAAGGTGGTTTAGTTTTGGGAAGGACCATCATCATCCTTGCTTTAATTTTAAACTATAAACTAAATTCCTCCCAAAGTTAGCTTGACCTATGCCCAGGGATGACCAAGGACGGCTTGGATGAAAGAAGCAAGATAGAGTCCACCATGTCTGATTTCTCTTACTGTCATAATTTTTCAAAGGTGGTTCCTTTCAATTAAATGTTTCAAGATACAGGAAAGAATAAGATCACTAAAATCTCATAATGTATCTTACATTTATTAAAGGGTCCAATATCATAATTACAAGTTTGAATGAGTTTTATTCTGTCTTTTAAAAAAATAAGTAAATTTTACAGTCATACTTTTTGAAAGATATCTAAGAAACAAAAAAGTCAAAAAATATTGTGAGAAATGCTTTTAAAAATTAACTAAAATTGGGTCCAAGGGATCGTAATGGTATTAACACAATTAGTCTAAAGATTTGGGAGAAATGATAGCACTCACATGACCTGGAGGAGACTCAGATCCCTCAGAC
The DNA here is from genome assembly GCF_003255815.1 of Theropithecus gelada. NCBI lineage: Eukaryota > Metazoa > Chordata > Mammalia > Primates > Cercopithecidae > Theropithecus > Theropithecus gelada. Next base: position 71,280,784 of record NC_037675.1, on the reverse strand, counting down.
CAAAGTTCTCCAGTGGCTTCTAACCTCACATACCTCCCTCCTTCTGCCTGACAGTTTCGTCTGGCCACTGGCGCAATGCTGACCATAAGCATGGGCAGGCCAGAAGTGCCTCAAAGGTGATAACCTCAGAAACAACCTCAACCACTGGAGAACTAGAATTCACAGATAAATTCCCGAGCTTCCTCACTCCACTGCAAAGCACTTTTGAGGTGTATCTCACACAGTCTCTTAGTAGGTTCCCATGAGGATTGAGCCCCAGTTGCCCACAGATGTAGCCTTCTCATTAATGAACCACTCATCGGTTTTTCTCCCTTCCCTGTTACACTTCCCCACTCCTTACTCTATTTCCTTAGGTCACCTCCAAATAAACTACCTGCACTAAAATTGCTTGTCTCAGAATTTGCTATTGGAAGAACCTAAACCAAGACACACAGTGAAAGCCCACATGATGAAAAAGCAGCAACAGCTTCAAACATCATTGGTAGGATTGTTTATCTGGAGACCTCACCATAGACACCATCAACTCAGAGCAGAGCAAAGTAGGCAGATGCAAGCAAGCCAAACAGCAAATAGGGTAGATGGCAACTTAGAAAAAAGAATACTTTTCATGCTTTTAGAGGTCATTAGAATGAGGAGCTGTCAAAAACCATCAGAAATCCTTTACCCATTTGAAAACAAAAGTTGGAATGGACTTGGTGATGGGGAGACGGACAGTTTTATCTTATTAAAGAAACAGTCCAAGGCACTGAAATAACCCTGGGCTTGCAGATGGAAGACTTGAATTCCAATCCAGGCCTCTGAAGTCAATTGCCACTTCTACCAAAGGGAGATAATAAAGACTTCCCAAAGTTACAGAGAGTACTAAATGAAATCAATCATGGGTTACAGTAGAATGCCCTATCCAAGTTTAAACTTGTGTTTTTAATCTTCAGCAAGATAATTTTCCAGCTACCTTAGGGTATAGACAGAAGAAAAACGCTCAAAGCAGGTCTTCTTTGTTTTGGAAGAATCCATCAGTTTGTAAATGAAGGGTCAGTAAGCAGGCCTTAGTGTCCTGGGAGAAGGGTATAACAACTTTTTTGTATAGTAAGCAGCTTTTTAAAACTGTCTGCCTCCTTTAGAAGGATTTGATCCCTGGAGAGGAAGAAGGACACTGGTTCTGAGCCTGCGCAGTGGCCAAGCTGCAGACATTCTGACTTGCAGTCCTCCTGGAGCTGCTTGCACCCTGGGATTGGCTGCGTGATGGAACCAGAGCTTGGAGAGCTGGAATACCGGAACTCAGTTCTAAGGGTCAGCCCCACCACACTGTGCATGGCTGGGGAAGTAGGCACCCTCCATGGAGGTGTTTCCATACACAGATAAGACTCGCCAGCACCCAGACCCTGCCTTCCACCTTAGAGGCCTCCTTCACCAGCTTAGCTGGTATATCCCTTCCCTCTGGCTGCCACAGAGAGGAAGCCACCGCCTTGTCCAGCAGCCGCCTACTTCACCCACAAACAGCACTCTGGTGCCTTGCCATCCATCGCCAACAGCACCTGACCTTCCTGCTCCCAGGGCGGCATTTGGGGACTTGACCCATGAGAGCACTAGGGCTACCCTCTTACCAGCGTTGGTCCTGGTCACCCTGGCCAGTTGATCACTGTCAGCCATGGAGGAGCATAAGAGGCAAATGTGACTCCTCCCCAAGGGAAGGTCACAAGCACCAAGGGATCTCTGGGTGCACAGTGGGAAAGAAGAGGGAGGCCTGATCTGGAGTCTTACATCTATGTCCAGCAGGCGAGGGCTTGTGCATCACAGCCTCAAGCATGGAAGAGTTAATTTTATGTGTTAACTGGATTAAGCCATGGCATGCCCCAATATTTGGTCAAAGGTTTTTCTGAGTGTTTCTATGAAGGTGTTTTTGGATGCAATTAACAATTAAATTGGTAGACTGAGTAAAGCGGCTTGCCCTCCCTGATGTGAGTGGGTTTCATCCAATCTGTTGAAGACCTGAATAGAACATAAAGACTGACCCTCCTCAGAATAAAGAGACTCCTTTCTGCCTCAGGGCCTTAGAACTGGGACCTCAGCTTTTGGATATGAAATGAAACATTGGCTTTGCCTGGGTCTCAAACCTGCTGGCCTGAAGATGACTGAAACTATACCAGTGGCTCTCCTGGGTCTCCAGCTCTGGAGAACCCTGACTGATACAGTCTCTATACCCCAAACTGTACTAACACATCTCAGTAACCTGGTGAATCCCCCACACTGTGCCTGGTCACTATGTCTGGTCAGTTCCATCCATGTGTTAGTTTCCTATTGCTGCTATAACAAATTACCCCAAACCTAGTGGCTTAAAACAACACACATTTATTATATGAGATTTATGGAAGTCAGAAGTTCTAAATCTGTCTAAGTGGGCTAAAATCAAGCTATTGGCAGGGCTGCATTACTTCCATAGGTTCTAGGAAAGAGTCTATTTTCTTGCCTTTTCTCTGGAGATCTCCTGCATTCCTTGGCTTGGAGCCTCATCCTCCATTTTCAAAGCCAGCAACATAGCATCGTCCAATCTCTCTGTGACTCTGATCCTCTTGCCTGTCTCTTACAAGGCCCCTTATGATTACAATGGCACACCAGATAACCCAGGATAATCTCCCATCACAAGATTACTAATCTAATCACACACAAAAAGTCCCTTTTGCCATATAAGGTAGCACATTCACAGATTTCAGAGATTAAGATGTGGACATCTTTAGTAGGGGTGTTATTAAGCCTGATACCTTCCCTCACACCTCATTCCTTTCTGACTCCCTCTTGCTCTTTCTCCTTTCACTGGACTGTCACTAGCTCCTGGCCTTGCCCATCTCCCCCAACATGTAGTCCCTTTAGCTGGAGGCTCTATTGCTGTCACAGCCTCAGTGACTTCTTTTGCTTTGGTGATGCTCAAACTAATGCCTGAAGCCCATGCACCTCCCCCACTCTTCAATCCTATTCTTTTTATGGCCCTCTTTGGTTTCAGCTTGCACATGCAGAGAGTGCAGGATCTCTTCACCCCCTCAGAGTCTCACCTCACCCCCATGTCTGGACCACCACCCACAGTGCCTCCAGACACCTGCTCTTCCAGGCTCAGAAGCGCTCCCACCCCACCTCTTCCAAATCCTACCACTTTTCTCGTATTTGCCGTTACCATGTTTGTGGTCCCCGCTCTGTCACATGGTTTTCCCAAGGTTCAATGGTTTCCTGGGGGAAAAAAAAATCATCAAACATTCTCTCCATTGTATCATTTTCCTGTTCAAAGATCTCTAATTATCTATAATTTTTATTTTTTCTACAACGTCCATACACTATATTTGTGATAAGTTGAGAAGTGTCATTTAAAATATAGGAAGGAGGCCGGGCGCGGTGGCTCAAGCCTGTAATCCCAGCACTTTGGGAGGCCGAGGCGGGTGGATCACAAGGTCAGGAGATCAAGACCATCCTGGCTAACATGGTGAAACCCCGTCTCTACTAAAAATACAAAAAACTAGCCGGGCGTGGTGGCGGGCGCCTGTAGTCCCAGCTACTCGGAGGCTGAGGCAGGAGAATGGTGTGAACCTGGGAGGCGGAGCTTGCAGTGAGCCGAGATCGCGCCACTGCACTCCAGCCTGGGTGACACAGCGCGAGACCCCGTCTCAAAAAAAAAATAAAATAAAATAAAATAAAATAAAATATAGGAAGGAATGATCAAATCCAGTCTCCTCTGCCTTCCCACTGCACACTGAGCCTTTAAATTCCATACTCCTCATTCTCATGGCTCCCCATCAGGAATCCCCCATTCCAACTGACATATTGATTCATCCAACAATATGACTGAGCACCTGCTCTGAGCAAAGCACACACCTCGCAGAATTCAGCATCCATCCTTCCTAGGTCGTCTTCTCTCCTGCTCAACAAGGAAACTGACCTTCCGCAGAGGTTAAGCATGATGATATAGCCAAATTGACAAACTGCTCCACAAAGAGGAGAAATAAATACAAATCTAGTAGGTTTTCCTAAGAGCTTTTTTAAGCTACTACTAAAGAGAGAGACTGGCTTTTTAGTAGTAGTTTGAAAAAACTCATAGGAAAATGAGTTTTTAGTAACTACCACTTATTGAGCACTTACTACATGCTAAGCACTTTATAAATGTCTCCTTCGATCCTCATGACAACCATATTATCTCCTATATTATTGCCACACTTCAAATGAGGAAACTGAAGCTCAGAGAGGCTAAGAAATTTTCCTATGGTCACACAAGCCCCAGTGGCAGAGTTGTTTTCCAAACTGAACATGTCTGACACCAAGTCCACATTCTTTGCTGCCACCCTGTGTTAGAACAACTGGACAACCAGATTTTTGAGCTTATCCTAAGAATCAATGTAAAGGCTCAGCTGGCACCAGAGGCCAGAGCCAGGCCATTTCCATGGGATCATAGTTCAAAGTCAATGGCTCAATCTGAGGGCTCTGGCCTTGGGCAAAGTGGTACTCAGAAAGGAGCTGGAGTCTAAGAGGTAGGGCAATACCATCTGCAGCCTCCTTCTCTAGATTGCACTTCATGAAGTCATGCCAGGCCTTGCACCCAGCCAAAGAGGCAGCATTGCCCTCAGCCAGGGGAATGCTCCACTGGCCACAAATGCACTGCAATTGCTGCTCTCTGCCCCTTGGCCTCAGCCCCTCTGCTCATCCTTCTAGCAACCCAGTGTTTCCTGTGGTCCATGCAGCTGTGGCTGGATAATGCCTCTTAGATGGCCACATCTCTCTGGCCACTTAAACCTCAAACATGTTGAGATTAAAGTCCTTATCTTCTATCATCCAGCTTCTCTACCCTTCCACTCTCCAACAAGGTCAAAGGCCATACCCAATCCCACTTGCTAGGCCACTAAAATGGCCAGATGATATCAGGGTGAAAGATTACAGGGAGGCCAAATTGAATATATTATTTTTAAATAACTAGGATGAAATGCAAATTAAGAGGAAATTGTTATTGCTCTTTTCCCATGTGAGAGGTATAGTTTCAGTAAGAACATGTAAAAACTCCTTCAACATATTTTGTTCTTACGTTTGGGCCTTTACCAGATGTCTTGCACAATTAGACATGTGTCCAAAGACAGAAAAGTTTGCATTTGGATGCTTGTATCAGAGGCAGGAAATATAATAGTTAAGAGTCCTAGACTGGGAGTTAGACCTTGATTCAAATTCCACCTCTGTGACTTGCTGGCTGACCATGGACAAGTCTCTCTACCTCTCTGAGCCTCGGTTTTCAGTTTTCTCATTTGTGAAATAGTAATTATAATTAAACGTGCCTTCCTTGTTTACACCCATTAGGATGGCTATTACATTTTTTTAAGTGCTGGCAAGGATGTGGAGACATTGGAACCCTGTTTGTAGTTGGTTGGAATGTAAAATGATACAGCTGCTATGGAAAACAGTATGGTAGTTCCTCAAAAAATTAAACATAGAATTACCATATGACCCAGCAATTCCACTTCTGGGTATATACTCAAAAGAACTGAAAGCAGGGATTCAAGCAGATATTTGTACACTAAATCTTCATAGCAGCCTTATTCACAATAGCCAGAAGATGGAAGCAATCCAAGGGTTCATTGATGGATGAATGGATAAACCAAACATGGTGTCTACATACAAAGAATATGATTCAGCCTTTAAAAGGAAGAAGACTCTGACACATGCTACTACGTGAATGAACCTTGAAGACATCATGCTAGGTGAAATAAGCCAGATTTCAAAGGAAAAATATTGTATGATTCCACTTATATGAGGCATCTAGGTAGTCAAATTCATAGACACAGAAAATAGAATAATGGTTGCCAGGGCCTGGAGGGAGAGGAGAATGGGTTTAATGGGTACAGAGTTTCAGTTTGGGAAGAAGAAAAAGTTCTGGAGATGGATTATGGTGATGGTAGTACAACAATGTGAATATACTAAACGCCCCCGAACTATACACCTAAAAATGGTTGAAGTGGTAAATTGTATGTTATGTATATTTCACCACAGTAAAAAAACAAAAAAAAAACAAACAAAAAAAATTCTTCCTTATAGTTTTGTTGTAAGTGTTAAATGATTAACACTAGTAAAGCAACTAATAGTGCCTGGCACATGGGAAGCCAGGGAGTGACAAAACTGTGGACAAGGTGTCACCACCACTATTCTTAGTCCTCAGACACAGTGGCTGAATCTTGACCAACCCAGGGCCGACAAGTAAGACTGGACCAGGAGAAAAGGGAGAGCAGATGAGGAGAGCTATCCCAGACTGAGAAGTGAGGGGATTATAACAAGACAGAAAGATGGAGTACAGGGCCCCAGGGCATTTTAAGTTCAGAAAGCACCCAGGAAGAAAAGAGGAGGGTCTAACAGAGATGAAGAGAGAACACGATCTGCATGAAAAAGGTCCAGAGCAGGCCTGCCAGGTAAAATACAGGATGCCTTGTTAAATCTGAATGTCAGATAAACAACAAAATGTTTAGTGCAAGTACACCCCAAATATTGTATAACTCTGCTTTATTGCATGAGTATATTTATTGTTTATCTGAAACTCAAATTCAGCTAGGCATCCTGTATGTTTATTTGCTAAATCTGGTGATCCTAGGCCAGAGGCGTGGCTCATCCTTCAGGACCTTATAGTATAAGTCACTTTAGGATGATGCAGACTCTAGAATAGCCTGGCATTTAAAAATCTGGTCAAGGCAGTGGCTGGGAGCAGGAATAGGATAGGATTCTTCACTTTGCAAATGTATTCTTTCACAGTTGGGGTCCTATACATAGCAAGTTCCCCTAATCATAACTTAGAAATTCATTTTTTAAACTCAAATTTGCAGTCTCACCTTTGAAGGAGCCCACCTCTCAAAGCTCAAGGCAGGAGAGATCACATTCCCAAAAGCTATGGTTCTTCCAGCTTCCAAGAGCAGAAGAGGAGGGTAATAAATACCATTTCCACCTCAGAGGGGTCTGGCTAATAAAAACCAAATCCCCACCCTGCGCCAAGAGGGTCCAGTCTCTTCCCCATGCGCTGCTGAACGGCCCAGCGTCTCCAGCCCGGGGGCTCTGCAGCCATTTGCAGAAAGGGCAGTCACAGATTCCTCGGAAAGCAGAGATCTAAAAAGGGCTTTGTCTATGTCAAACCAAACACAATTCTCCTGTCCCTGCCCTACACTGATTAAAAGCTGGAGTTGTTCGTTTTGTTTTGAGAAGTGCCAGGGTTTTATGCTCGAGGTCCCCCTTCCCGCCTCACTATTTCCAGCTGCTGAGGCTCATGAGTGAGAAGGACCACACACCAGCAGCCCAGCGGTGCACAGGCCTGGCGGAGATTAAACCCCAGGCAGCAGGGGAGGGCCCCCTCCTTGGGAATGGGCGGCCCAGGGAAACCCCGGTGCAGAAGAGGAGCTGAGCACGGAGAGGAGAGTTCAAGGAGAGAGCCGCCCTGAGCCCCTGATCCCCATCCACCCAGAGCCCAGCGTCTTGTCCATCCTACAGTTAGCCTAGCAAGCAGGTCAAAGACCAGGCTGCAGGGGGGAAGCAGCACACTATCTTGAATGCAGTGAAATGTGCCTTCCCCTTTTACTTTTTTAAAATCTAAACAAACGTATTGGCCACATAACAAATTTAATTTGCAGGGGAAGTCTGAAGGGGAGTGGGGGTGTCAGAAAGGAGGCATACTTTGGGTTTTCCTCCCAGGCCTACCAGCTAAACCGGTGAGCTTAGCTGATTTTGCTGAGCCTCAGCTGGGCCATCTGCCTTGCTTTCCAATCAGAGAGGCCACAGGCCAAGATGGGAAAACGCAGAGGCGATGTGTGATTGGGTTCTTTCCCTTGTCCTACTTAGAACAATCTGCAGGGAGCATGTTTATTTGCTGACTTGTTCATTGTCTGTTTCACCCACACCAGAATGTCAGACTGGATACCCAGCAGCTAGCACCAGATACCCAGCAGCTAGCACAGAGCCAGGCATCCGCTCAGGGAGCCCTGAATACTGTTTCGATGAATGAGTTGAGCGTGGACGATGAGCAGGAGGGAGGCAGGGAGGAAGCTCTGCCGGGAATGAGGCTGTCCTTCCCACCGCAGCACACTTTTTCCATCCCTGGTGACCCATCTTCTCGGGGTCCGAAGGGGATACATTTTAGTGCTTGGGGTTCCTCAGTTTTTTTCTCACACCAGGTTTGGAGCAAACTTGGGGGTTAATTTCATGGCATTGGGCCCCGGCTTCTTACTCCTCTCCTTTGCCTTTGGATCCACTGTCCTCATGCTGAGGGGAGCCTGGGGACTGTGGCGGTGTCTTTTCTGAGGCCACAGAAGGGGGCCTTCAAGGTACCCTCTTTCTCACCTCACCTGCCAAGCACCAAAGAATGGGGTTGTCAGGAGGTAAAGATAATAAAAATAAGTCGGAAGGTGCATGAGGAGGAAGCCCGAGCTTCTAGTCTTCTCGGCCCCAGAAGAGCAGGCCTGGGGCCAGCATCGTCACATCTGCACCTCTGTCCTAGGGAAGAATGGGAGGCTTTTCCACCCCCACCTCATGACTCCCCTTGCCTCCTTGCTCCTCTTTTCCTCCTCCACCCCAAACCCCACCTCCACCCCGATGCGGTAATGAAAAGTTCATGTTCAAAGCTTTACATGAGATCTGATTTTCAACACTTTAATTGGATTAATAGAAGCAGGGAGCGGAGAGCACCACAGCCCTTCTTCCTGGGATGCCCCTCCTCCCGCCTGCCCCCTTCACCTCCCTCGCTCAGCCTTTCCTCTCCTTTCTCCCTGCTATTCTCCAGTCCATCTCTCCCCTCTCGCCCTCCTGCCAGCAGCCTCCTCTCTGTTCCAGGCACTTTCTGAGCACTAGTAAAATTCTCTGTCTTCCCTAACTGAAGGAAGAGCAGGCTAATTACTGAAAATCCTGATGAATGGAATAGTTCTAAAGAAATTCTATTTTTGGCTGGGTGCGGTGGCTCATGACTATAATTCCAGCACTTTGGGAGAACAAGGCAGGCGGATCACTTGAGATCAGGAGTTTGTGACCAGCCTAGCCAACATGGTGAAACTCCATCTCTATTAAAAATACAAAAATTACCTGGGTGTGGTTGTGCACACCTGTAGTCCCAGCTACTCAGGAGGCTGAGGCAGGAGAATCACTTGAACCGGGGAGGCGGAAGTTGCAGTGAGCCAAGATCATGCCACTGCATTCCAGCCTGGTGACAGAATGAGACTCTATCTCAAAAAAAAAAAAAAAAAAAAAAAGCAATTCTATTTTCTTAGGCTCTGGAAATACATACTACCTACTAAGAGAGGTAATGGATAACAGCATTGAAAGTCTTTAAAAGGTAGAAATCAAGTGTAATTTATATATTGGTTATTAGTGTGGAAGTGTTACCATTAAAGGCCTTCATTCTTGAGGTGACTAACATTTCTCAGACATAATCCAGGCTTTGACACTCTCGCTCCATTTTTTTTACAGATATAGCTAAAATACACACCCTCAGAGCTGTTCCCATGATCCAAAGTCAATGCTTTGGAGCAGGGAGATGCTGTATCCTTAATAACAACAACAAAATCCCATATCACTAAAAGCTCTGGACAGGCGGTCACCTGAGTCCTGGTGCCTGCTCTGTGCCCCAAGGCTAATTCACATTGAGACCCTGGACACATGGCTTATTTTTCTACCCTCACTTACTTCATCTATACAATTAGAAGGTTACTCTTAATTGGTGGGCTCCAACGTTTTTATTGTATGCCTCTAACAGCAAAAGGTTTTGAGCATTCATCCCTACTCTATGTATAACTAGTTACAGTGTGCTACCTGGGTGCATATAATATACACAATGTCTAGAAAATTTAAAGGCTAAAATAAACATTGGTTGGGTGCAATGGCTCATACCTGTAATCCTAGTACTTTGGGAGGCCAAGGTGGAAGGATCATTAGAGCCTAGGGGTTCAAGACCAGCCTGGGCAACATAGCAAGATCCCATCTCAACAAATAATTTTTAAAATTAGCCAGATGCAGTGGTGCTTGACTGTAGTCCCAACCACTCAGGAGGCTGAGGTGAGAAAATTGCTTGAGCCCTGGCAGGTGAGGCTGCAGTGAGCCGTGATCATACCACTGCACTCCAGCCTGGGTGACAGAGCCAGAGCCCATCTCAAAAAAATAAAAAATAAATAAAAATAAAATAAACATGAAATAAATGATATTTTATGTTATTCATGGCAGTTTGAATTTATCACTCACTGATATTTCAAGGCAAAATATTTATATAAAGCAAGACATAATTAATGATTGTTGCTGTAAATCCACATGTCAGACCAGGCGCAGTGGCTCACGCCTGTAATCCCAGCACCTTGGGAGGTCAAGGCGGGCAGATCACTTGAGGTCAGGAGTTTGAGACCAGCCTGGCCAACATGGTGAAACCCCGTCTCTACTAAAACTACAAAAAGTAGCCAGGTATGGTGGTGCATGCCTTATAGTCCCAGCTACTTAGACTGAGACAGGAGAATCACTTGAATCCAGGAGGTGGAGGTTGCAGTGAGCCGAGATCGTACCACTGCACTCCAGCCTGGGCAACAGAGTAAGACTCCACCTCAAAAAATAAATAAATAAATAAATCCGTATGTCTAGTAGACTTCAAAATCACTTCAATTTGCTTTAGTCGCTGATTTCTTGCCAGACCATTGTTGTTCCTCACAATGTGGGAAAAAGTTCATATAAGAAATTGGAGGTGGCAACTCAGCCATCATTGTTGTTTTAATATTTTGCAGTTTTAATACTCTCTACAAAACAATTTTTTTGCTTTTAAAAGGAACTTTTCAGGCTGTCTATTTTGAGAGGCTAGGCATTCAACTAAACAATATACTAACAGGCGCAAATATACTGTTGTAATATATCACAACATGCTGAAAGCACAGGACAAAATGAGGGCGCCCCCCGACCCGTGATCCAGGGATCCCACTCCTACGTCCGCTGTGGTTCATGCTGTGTGATGAATGGACTGAGTTGGGGAATAAGAGCCACTCTGTGAGTAGACATTAATAAGCACTTTTGTTTCTTGTTTTTAGTAGATTACAAATAGAAATGGATTCTAACCATTCTTTTGCCACCATCCAGAGGATTGCCCCAGGGGCCGCCCTTTAGTGACTACCGCTCTAGGATCCCCCATCAGTCGTTCTTTGATTCTCCAGTGTCTCTATAGCTGGAATCTTTCCAGGCTCTTCATTTCACCTGCTACTGGTCAGCACTCCCGACTCGTGAACTAAGCAAAGTCAACATAAGCAACGCCTTGCACTGAGGTCTACGAACTGTGAAGGGTTGTGCATCTAGGGTGAGCAGCACTTAGTGCCCTTGGACATAGATGGGCCTCAGACTCCAGCCTCACACAGTGGGCCAGAGCTCATGGAGATCTCTTTCTCCACTGTTCTCTCACTGCACAACCACTCTCCATCCTTAATTGGTCCCTCCCTTCTCCAAAGCGTGTGTCCCCTTCCTTTTCCCTACCAGGAACCCAGTCTTTGCCCAGCCAACCCTTATTCTCCTGCCTGGAGAAAGAAGAAGAAAGGCTTCTATTGGTGTGCATAGGGGTGTTCACATAGCGGGGACCACACTGGACCTAGTCACAAAGCAACTACAGGACAAAGCCATAATTTAAAGCTGAGGTCTAGATGATTCCAAATCTCATACTGTTTCCAACTTTCCAAAGACAGGGAATAAGTATGGTTTGTATGTGTATCATGTGTTCGCATATGTGCACATAAACATACACATATGCAGTCATACAATATCGTTGAATACGGTGCACTCGAGTAGATAAACGACTGCAATAGGGTAAGGCTGACGGCCCCAGAAAAGTCCTAGATCCAAACACGGGCAGACAAGTTGAGAGCCCCTGGAGCGGGCAGTCGCTCTGCCAACACCTAACACCGATTCTCAGTGACTGGAAAGAGAATGAGGGTGTGCCCACTCACAACATCCTAGCAACACGGAAAAAAAGACTCGGATTTGTCTGCTTGTGACTCATCTGTTTGGTCTCTTTGAAGGGATGATATTTACTCTGGTCTTAGACAGAAACCTATTCTGGTTTGAAAAGAAATCAGATTCCTTGTCAAGGTGATAATGACCCAAATACCATTTGGGGACCTTCTGCACCAGCTGTCCAAGCTTGAGAAAATAAACTCAGTGAGGAATTTGTGGTCCTTCTGTATCTACAAGACTGTGTGATGGGCAACCAAGTGCAAGTTTCAAAAGCAAGAGAGCAGAGGAATAAAAGCAGTAAAACAGGGCTTCGCTTAGCTCTCCCCTCCCTAAGTATGATTACTTGGGGGAGGTTATTTCAAAATAAAAGTCTATGCTTGCCTCATGGCATTGCCAGTCCTTAGACCAGCCCCACTCTCAGTTAAGGGTGGGGGGTGATCTCAGCCTCAAGATCACAAGGATGACGATGACCACAACAGCAATGGCATCCACTTTTTGATGTACACATACTTTGTGCCAAAAATCCCCATAAACACTTTTCAAACATTATCTCAATTCACTCAGGAGTCCTATGAGGTAACAATCATTGTTACCTTCAGATGAGGAAACTGCAGTTCAGAGGTGCTCAGTAATTATCCCCAGTTCCCCTTGCTGTGGGAGGGTACAGCCAAGGATACCTGGTTCCAAAGGCCATGACCTTAACTCCTCCTCTAGGAACCGCAGGTTGGAAATGAGAGAAGGGCCACTCTTTTACAACGTGTTTATTATGGAGTAACTTGACCTGTTAGGTGATGAGAAGGTGTTGCCATCCCCAAACCCATTCATTCAAGAAATACTAATTGAGCATCTGCTATGTGTCAGGCACTGTTCTAAGTGCTGTGGATACAACAACGAACAAAACAAGTTCCTGTTCTCATAAACTCAGAATGTAATAAGGAAGATAGATAACCAACAAATCAACTCATATATAATATGTTGGGAGGGTGACATGTGCCATAAGGAAAAATAAAACAGGTGAGATAGAGATGGGGAGAGGAGGTTGCTACTTTGGATAGGGTGCTCAAGGAAGCCCACTTTGATGAGGCGATATCTGAGCAGAGGCCTAACGGAGTGAGGGACATGCAACAATGTGGGAGAAGAACGTTCCAGACAGAGGGAACAGCAAATACAAGGCGGTAAGCGTGAGAGCCAGCCTGGAACCCAGTCTTGTTCAGGCTTTTAGGTTCTCAAGCCCGCTTCTCCCTTTGCTAATTTGCAGAACTGTACTGTCCTTATTTTGCCATGAGGAAATCAGAAACTTACATTCTGAAAGTTATTCTCCTCACTGGTTTCACAGAGAAAGGAAAAGGAAGTCACTTTTCTTGTGTTTACTTATATGAGTGCATTTATCCTTACGATGCTCTGAAAAGTCGGCATGTTAAAGTTACGGTCTGTGGGCCTCAAAGTCTATGCTTTTTCCACCACACCACATGGAAGGGAACCATCTGATTTCATATTGAGGTAATTCCTTCCTTTTTTAAGAGTTCAGAGCACCTGGACACCAGAACCTGAGGTCCTCAGCCATCCTCCGCATCAGACATTAGCTGGGAGCCTCCCATGTGCCAGGCTCATGTTGGGTACTGTGAAGGAACAGTGATAGCAAAGCAGGCATGGCTCCTCCTCCCAAGGATGGCTCTGCCCACTCAGCAGGGCCAGCGGTGGGGCAGCTTCCAAGGCAAGTGCCATGCGCTGTCATTCCCCCGCCAGCCCTAGGCCAGGACCCAGAGGAATTCCTCCAGACTCAGCTCTGAGGGAAAATGAATCCTGAGTCCTGGGTCTTCACCCCACTTTGAGCTGTCAGCTGGGGCTCAGAGTCTGCTACCCGCCCCCTGTCACCTTCCACTCCGCAAAGTCCTCCAGCCAATGGGCTGGTTTTCAAGCTGAATGCTCCAGGTCTTGCCCACTGACTGAGGCAGAGTGAATGAAGTAACTAAGATCCCGTTGCTTCCCAAGGAATGGAATTCAAGACACTCTCCAAGGTGGGCCAGGCTTTTGGAAGAATCCAAGATGGGTTTGGGGATTCAGGCAAAAGTCTAGCTAGTTCTCCTTTGATCCAAACAATAAGCCTGAAAAGAAGTCCACCCCACACCCTGCCTCCAGAGGAAATCAAACTTCATCGAGTGTTGCCAGGAACCCATCTCAGGTTCTCCCACAGTGGGACATAACTTCTAAACCCAGTGGAGTAACAGATCCAGGGACAGCCAAGAGATGAGACATAAGTCTGATTGAAAGCCGTCAAAGCTTATTCTGAAACCAGCCTATCAGCCTACCACTTCCTCCATTCCAGGAAACTAAGCAAGGTGGTTGGAAGTCAGACATGGAGAGATGGCAAAGGGAATGAGTGGAAAATTGCAGCTGAAACCACCTCCCCCAACCTTAAAGGCTTCCCTTTCAGTGTCAACAAATATGCAACCAATTAATGTAATTGCAGAGTTATTTATGGTGCCCAGCAAAGTGCAGCTGGATCCTAAAAGACAAAGTTGGAAGCAGGGGAAAAACTCTGTCTCAGCTTTTGGTGTGTGGTTTTGCTGGTTGGGTTCTTGAGGGGGAGGGGAGGGGCGCCTTTTCTTTCAGATGTTTCAGTCAACTTGTGGTATCCATGTGTCTGATGGTCATGGCCCCTTCCAGGCAGTTTGCAGGTGTTCCTGCCTGGGGCAGGGAGAAAAAAAGGGGGGGCAGCTAGAGGAAAAAAGCTAAAGGTCTTCCGATTTCAAACTGTGATCTGACATCGAAGACTTTTTCAAGGTTCCCCACTTTGACTGCACACCTGTCTTAATCCTCCTGCATTGACCCTTTCCATAACAACCACCACCAAAAATTGCAGAGAGACCCTTTTTCTCATAGCTGTTATGTGATTGTCTGGGATGACAGCTGTGTTGCCACTCAGCGCCTCGCACAAGACAGGTTTTAATTAGAGTTATTGAGGGGTTTGAATTGGCACAATTAGGGCCAGCATTAATGGGGTCTCCATGTGTTCTTTTGAACAGTTTGGCCCTATTTTTTGTCCCAGGGCAGGAGGGGGTTGCAACTAATGAAGTTGGAGAGTGCAAATTATCTCAGCGAAAGGAGGGCAAATGTAAACCACCCAGGGGAGGGGGAGACACTCAAAGGAAAGAAATGAAAAGAAAGCAGTTACATATGGTGGAGGCACAAACACATTCACACACACGCTTAGTTTCCTGTCTTCCTTTTCTTAAATGGTCCTTTTAGAAGGAAGTTGTGGCCACCAAATATGTATCATTGGCTAAGATGGAAAGCAGGAAAGATATGTATGCTATACTGAACTAAACTGAGGATGTGTGCATGCACATGTATGTTTCTGTGCTAACCCCTCAAAAGCTTATGAGCATACTAAAGGAAAAGAGAGATGAGACAAAAGTCCTAATCCCTCATCCTCTTAGATGCTCATTGCTTTTTACTGTCCCAGTTTCCTATTTCCTTTCTTTCCAGATGTCTGTTCCTCTCTTTGAGCTCCTCAAGCCCTTATCCTCTATGTTCTCTTGAGAGAGCTCAATTAAAAAAGATAAGCCCCATCCGCAAGTCTCTGAGCCCCCCATCCACGAGCACGTTCAGTAAAGTGCAGCCCAGGATGGTGCCTGAAGTCCAGTAGGCCCTGATGCCTCTAACTTCCCTATGGACCTGACACTCTTCCAAGTGTAAAAGTCATTTCCAGTAAAAGTCAATCTGGGGAGTAAGAAGGCCAGAATTGAAGAAACAAATATGATGGAGCCCAGTTATAAATCAACTCTGTCTACGTGAGAAGGAGGCAGTTGAACTGAAACAAGCCTCCGTTCAGTGTGGCCCCAGAGCCTGGGGCTGGATTTGGGTGGCCTCTGAACTTTGGGGACTGGGGAGTGGAACCATTTCATAAGCCAAAGCAGCAAAAGGCCACAGTACCCTGCAGAGGCAGAGGCAGGATCACGCACAAGTTGCAGCCAAAAATGAAAATCAGGTGAAGCCACCTCCCCAGCACTGTGGGCCAGTGGTGGGACCAGCTGCCTGCAACAAAGTCCTCTCCCTACTCATTTCAAGATGAGGCTCCTGCTCCTTTTTTGCATAGGTGACATCCCCTTCCTTCACCAGCTGTTTTCCCTGATGTTTTAGCAATTCCAGTGGCCAAGGCTACTCTTGCTATCTGGCATAATGAATGCGGGGCGGGGGAACAGGGGTTGGCTCACCCTCTGTGGGACAGTCTTGGTAGAGAGAAATGAGAAGCATAGTTGAAGGAACTAGAACCACTCCCAACCCAATGAGGCCCAAGAAATGTAGACAAACAGACACCCAGTTTAAAATGCCTCAAGCACTCCACAGACCCTCAGGTGCTGGTACAGAGAGGTTGACCTTGCCTGATGCAGCCAGCTCTTCTCCTGCGGCACCCACATGAACCACGTGGGGCCGAACTTTAAGAATCCCACATGGCCAGTCCATTGGTTTTCCCGAAAGATGAAATTCCCGAGCCCAGCAAAGATAGGCATGCCAGCACATGTAGCATGACAGGGATGCTTTAAAACAGTGGCTCCAACAGGGGCAAATTTGCTCCCCAGGGGACATTTGGCAATGTCTGGCCACGTTTTTGGTGATCCTATCTGGAGCATAGTGCCAGGGATGCTGCAAACATCCCACAAGGCACAGGACAGACCCCACAACAAAGAATTCTCCAGGCTAAAATTTCAATAGGGCCAAGGCTGAAAACCCCTGCTTTAAAGTTAAACAAACCTGGGCTCAAATTCCAGCTCCACCACTTCCTAGCTGTGCGATTTTAGAGGGCCAGGAATCTCTCTAAGTCCTGGTTTCCACATCTGTAAACCAGGGATGGTAAACACCTAGCTCACAGTTAAAGCAGCTCACTGGAGGGGTTCAAGAAATAGTAATCTTTCCTTTTTTTTTTTTAACTTAAAAGAATGTTCTGGGCTATCTTTACTAGAATCACTAAAAGAATGTGGCATTTGGGTAATCACTAATGAAGTCTTCCAGCCCTGAAATTGTCTTTTGCTCTTGCTGCTGTCACCTGTCTCCTTCTCACACAGAAACCAGAAGCCTGGCACGGAGCCTTTTTGGGAGAAGCCTTCAGGACACCTTCTATTCTGAGTCACAGCAGCCTCCGCGCCGCCTGCGGCCAGCTGCACTGTGGTCCCTGGCTGCACCCCCAGACACCCAGCCATGGCAGGGCGGCAGGGGAGGGGCCACCTGGTTTCCGGTGGAAGTGGACTTGAGTTCGGCCGTTTCTTTTGAACCACGCAGCAGCCAAACGTCAATTAGCCGAGCCCTGAAAAATGAGTGCGCTCTGCGCTCTCCGGGAGGAGGGCAGGGCGCCCTCGGCCCGGCCTGGGGTTGCTGCCCTGTTCCCCCTATTGTGCCTCCAACAAGGGCGTTTTATTGAAAAGAGCTGAGTGCATCTAATGCAGTTATCCGTGTCCGCCTCATCGGGCCGTGGGCTGGGGGCGAGGCAGGCAGCTG
This sequence comes from Theropithecus gelada, assembly GCF_003255815.1. NCBI lineage: Eukaryota > Metazoa > Chordata > Mammalia > Primates > Cercopithecidae > Theropithecus > Theropithecus gelada. Next base: position 71,263,333 of record NC_037675.1, on the reverse strand, counting down.
CCGCCGCCTCACACGCTCGCAACAAAGGAGCGCGCCGTGGAGAATTTTCTCCTCTTTGAACGGCTCATCTGGTTTCCATTTTTGAAAGGTTCCCCAACCCTTCTCTTCCACCCAGCCCCCACCCCACCTTCACCCCCTCCTTTCTCTGCTTTGCTCTAGCTATGCCCCTTGGGGGAGGGTGCCCCACGCCCCTCGCACAGTCACCCCCTTACGCGTGTTGGAGGCATGGGTGTCCCCCCTACACCTGGCAGGGCCACACGTCTGAGCCCAGGGCCCGCTGGGCAAACACACGTGGCTTCATGGCCAGGCTGAACGGCGTTCCCTGGCCTGGGCCTCAGTTTCCCCATCTTCAAAACGCTATGATTGCATGCCACTTGATTAATGGTCTGTGAGTCAACGAACTGATTTGTAAAGCGTGTGGCAAGTACGTAATAGGATAATTCAGAAATTTTTAATTGCTTTTAATTTTGCTGGAGATAACCGCCATCGACTTTCTATTTTCTTCTGGTCGTTTTCTCTGTATAAGAAGTCATGGGCCGGGCGCGGTGGCTCAAGCCTGTAATCCCAGCACTTTGGGAGGCCGAGGCGGGTGGATCACGAGGTCAGGAGATCGAGACCATCCTGGCTAACATGGTGAAACCCTGTCTCTACTAAAAATACAAAAAACTAGCCGGGCGTGGTGGCGGGCGCCTGTAGTCCCAGCTACTCGGAGGCTGAGGCGGGAGAATGGCGTGAACCCGGGAGGTGGAGCTTGCAGTGAGCCGAGATCGCGCCACTGCACTCCAGCCTGGGCGACAGAGCGGGACTCCGTCTCAAAAAAAAAAAAAAAAAAAAAAAAAAAAAAAAAAAAAAAAAAAAGAAGTCATATACAAAATTACTGTTCAATTGGGATGCAGTTTTATCTATCTCCTGCTTTTGGTTATATCTGGAGGCATTATCCTATGCTAAGAGTCTCTGAAAATGTGAGATTCTTAAACAACTGCCAAATATGCCATCATGGGCTTGTACCATAATTCATTTAACTGGTTCCCCCGCTGTTGGACATTCGGGTTGTTTTCCTGTTTGCTTGGGTGGTAGTGGTGGTTTTTACCCCACTATTATAATTACAAGGCCATTTTAAAAAATAGAATCCTCGCGTGGCTTCCCAAGTTGACAGCTGGATCTAAACCCCTGCCCCAGTATAAATCAAAGGCATACAGCATGCACTTCCACCTCTTCTGAGGGCTAGCATGAGGGGAAAGGTCATCACTGGCCTCCTCCTCCCCTGCCTGACACCTCCAGGCACCTGCAAGTTGGAAATTCACTTTTGAATCATGGCCCCTGTAAATTATGGCCTTGGGCAAATTGTATAACCCTCAGTGCCCTCAGCTACACAATGAAGATACAATCACGCTGACCTCAGAAGGCTCTTGTGAGAACTAAATGAAACAAGATACACAATGTGCTGAGCGTGTGACTAGGACACAGCTGCCAGGCTGTCCCACTTACTCACTGTGCGACCTTGGGCAAGTTTCCTAGTCCCTCTGTGCCTCAATTTCCTCACCTATAAAGTGGGAAGTTGTGAGGATTAAATGACATAATACATTAAAAGTACAAAAAACTATGCTTGGCACGTACTAAGAACTCAGTAAATTTAGCTATCATTATTGTTCACCTGCCTGCCCTGCCTGTGAAGAGTAAGGTCAGCTCCCCAACCCCAACTAGTTTTCTCTTTAATCTCCCACAACTAGCCCATTCCAAACCCTATCAGTACAGTTCTCCTTCCAACCTCAGGCCCAGCTCCACTTGAGGAATCCTAAGCCCTCAGAAAACAGGATCCCAGATGAGATACTGAGCTCAAGCAAAAAGCCCAGGCCCCAAAGAGATCCTCACAGAGCACCCCAAACCCCCTCTACACCCCCAGCCTCTGCTTTTGGCATTAGCAGTCTCCCTGGCTCAGAGAAGGGGACGGGGTGGGAGTGAGGGGGCTGCTTTGTCATGGCTTTCAATCTCCTCTCTCAGGACTTTCTGTTCATTTGTCCAAATAAGAGTAACATCAAGAGCAGCGGCCATCATTGACTGAGTCCCAGATGTCAGACCCTGCAAAGTGTTATGATTATGTCTCTGAATTATCAACCTATTGTACAACAGAGGATGGAGACTGACCTCGGAATGATCAAACAACTTTCCTAAAGCCGTGGAGCAGAGATTTGACCTCCTGAGACTCTAACCACAAAGTCCTGTGCTTCCCAGGACACTACATGGCTCAGGTTCCTTTATCACTGAAATTGAAGTTGCAGAGTCACCTTTCCTGGAGTGTACGCCCTGAGAAACCTAAAAATGAGAGGGCATTTGGGGTAACATTCCCAGGTTTAGTAAATAAAAATACAGGACACCCAGTTAACTTTGAATTCCAGATAAACAACAATTTTTTAGTATAAGTATATCCCCATGTAATATTTGAGACATACTTATAATAAAATTTTTCATTAGTTATCCGAAATTCAAAGTTAACTGGGTGTCCTATATTTTATCTGGCAACCCTAATTTTGAGGCTTCATTACACTCCCCAGCAACTGGTTCAACAGATCAGAGGTACAGTCTTGGCCTCTGGGTCACATCACAATGATGTGATGTCACCCCTCCCATCTCTGCACCCCTTTTATAGCTCAGAGGTTAAGACTTGTCTAAGATCACAAGACTGGCCCTTGAATCACACCCAGGCCCATGCTCTGCTCCCAAGTCTCCTGATAAGTGCCCAGCAAAGTGACCACCGCAGCCCCAGGAAGGATCTGTGCTTTCCAGGGTAAAATTCTCATTCAACTGCATTGACACAAGAAAAATGTGGACAACATCTGAAAGTTTCAACAGATAATGCAACCTAAAGACTCTCAAGATTTGTTGATAATCTTTTGGTTACACATGACAAAACCTTTGAACTAAACTAACTTAGACTAGAAAGAAATCAATAGCTCGTGTCAACCGAAACATCCAGATGACCACATTGATGGGGGTTTGTCAAAGGGACACAGGAGCCAACTGAAGGATCTCCCAATGCTCAAAGATGGAACAAATTGAGCAACAAAATAAGGTAGTATTGGATAATAACCCAAAGTATAAAATACATAGCCAGGAGTCCACACTTAGACAAATAAACAGTTGAATAAATAAATGTGAGAGGAAGAGACAAGTCTTCCATGCAGAAGAATTCCAAACAATTTATGTAGATACTGTGCCCTCAAGGGGAGGGAACACAACTCCCATTCCTTAAGCATGGGCTCCACATAGTGACTTCCTTCCAGAAAGTACAACATGGAGGCTGGGTGTAGTGGCTCACACCTGTAATCCCAGCACTTTGGGATGCTGAGGCGGGCGGATCACTTGGGGTCAGGAGTTTGAGACCAGCCTGGCCAACACAGTGAAACCCCTCTCTACTAAAAATACAAAAAAAAAAAAGTACAGCATGGAAAGGATGAAAAGAGCCATAGAAAGAACAAGTTCATGGTGGTGAAACCTGATATGCCCTGCCTTCGCCAGGTGATCAAGGGCAACATCGACAGTGATAAGTCATGCGGACAAGAGGGACCCTCAATATGGCATGAGAGTGGCACTTTGTGACCTTCCTCCAAAAACATATAACCCAGTCTAATTGTGAGAAAAACATCAGATAAATCCCAGTTGAAGAGCATTCTACAAAATACCTGACCAGGACACTTCAAAACTGTCAAGGTCACCAAAAACAAAAAAAGTCTGAGAAACCATCACAGCCAAGAGGAGCCTATGGAGACATGAGGATGAAATGTCATGTGGTGTCCTGGATGGGATCCTGAGTCAGAAAAGGGCATTAGGGGAAAACTAAGAAAGCCTGAATGAAATATGGACTTCATTTCACAATAATGTACCAATATCAGATCATTAATTGTGATGAATGTGCCATGCTGATATAAGATATTAATAATAGGGCTGACACAGTGGCTCATGCGTGTAATCCCAGCACTTTGGGAGGCTGAGGCAGGCTCAGGGGTTCGAGACCAGCCTGGGCAACATAGCAAAACCCTGTCTCTACAAAACATATAAAATTTAGCCAGGTGTGGTGGCACACATCTTTAGTCCCAGTTACCCAGGAAGCTGCGGTGGGAGGATCGCTTGAACCCAGGAGGCGGAGGTTGCAGTGAGCTGAGATCATACCACTGTACTCCATCCTGAGTGACAGAGTGAGACTCTGTCTCAAAAAAAAAAAAAAAATATATATATATATATATATACACACACATATATATATATATAAATAATAGGAGAAAGTGGGTATGGAGTCTGGGAACTCTAATATTTTCACAATTTTTTATAAGTATAAAACTATTATAAAGCAGAGTTTATTTAAAAAAAAAAAAAAGGCCAGGGGTTTCAAGGGTGGTTGGACTTTGAGTTCAGATGACCTCATTGTTTGACTCTGCCTTCTTCCATGCTGGCCTCAGGCTCCATGTGACAGCAGCCCGGCAGGAGCACCTCTACCACTACATCCTCTCTGGTTAGAGTTCAGCAGGAAGGAGCCGCCATGTCTTTCCCAGAATTTCTGCCAGACTCTGTGTGCTTCACTGCTTCTGGCTGAGCCACCTACTCAATTACTGGAGCCAGAGGAATGAGAAGCCCTGACTGGCTTCCACGTGCCACCTGCTTCAGCTCTAAGTTGGGGCCTGATTGTGAGGAAGCAATGGATGCACCAAAAAATTGGGGGCTGTCACCTGAAGCAGATGAATGGATGTCGGGTGGCAAAAAATAATCGACGTCCAATTATCCGCTTCAACGCTTGTAGTACTGGTATGTCCATATATGAAATGCTGATGATGAGTCTTTCATATCCTTACTTGCCAAAATAGTTAGCTACTCTATATCCATCAATCTTTAAATCTAATGCAAGAAATGGCAGGACAGAGGAACCACACTGTTCAAGTCTGGCTCTGGAGCTAAAGCATGGCAGGTGAAAGAGCCAGAACAGAGAATCGCAAAACCATCCTGACCTCTCTTTAGGGCTTCATCGTGAGCGCCCAAGAAACTGATCTGACAGCCTAGACAAGGACCAATAGAGCAGAAAATCCAGAGGGCTCCCCTAAAGAGCCCCACAACTGAAGCAGGAAGGGTTAGGGAAACCCCTGTTGTCATAATAATATATGGTCATGCTGGCTGTGAGCCAGATACTCTCCAAGGCAAGTGCATGCGTGAACCCATCTGATCCCCACCGTAGTGTCATGTTCTAGGTATTATTTTCCCCATTTCACAGGTGGAGACTGAGGCAGAGAGGGCTTAAGTAAATTTTCTTGAAGTCACACAGCTGGCAAATGATTGAGCTGGGATCTGATTCCAGGCTCTGGATCCAGAACTATACTAGAAACCATTATTAAGAACTAAAATAGGAAAATGACCCCAAAATACAGATAGTACTTAATACCCAGTTTCTCACCCCAGCTTTTTGTTGTTGTTTTGTTTTGTTAAAAAAAATCTGGCTAATTTTTTTGTATTTTTAGTAGAGACAAAGTTTCACCATGTTGGCCAGGCTGGTCTCAAACTCCTGGCCTCAAGTAATCTGCCTGCCTCAGCCTCCCAGTGTGCTGAGATTACAGGAGTGAGCCACTGGGCCTGGTCTAACCCCACTTTTTAAATCCAGGTTACCATTAACCTTCCTTTGATGGGAAAGTCATTTAAGCTTTTAACTTCACTTCAAGTGCCTAAACTCTGCAGGAAAAAAAGAAATAATCTCTCTCTCTAAACAGAAAATAAAAACAAGCCAACAGGAGAGACTGAACTGGTAGCTGAAGAAAACACAGATTCAAGGTAGTGGGTTCAATTTGCATCTGTATGTTATTTTTTGTTGGCTTACCCATGAGATTTTTTAGTGCCAACTTGACTTTTTCCTCTTCTCAGCCTGTCACCTGTTTGCATGGCCAGTTCACACTGCCTGCTCCCAGGGCTGAGCCACCACGGGTGTTCAGGATGAGCTTGACACTGCCAGGTGGGAGCACTCCCTGCAGGGGCACACAGCCTGGCCCAGGGCTCTTGGCCGACAGTAGATGTGGGGACCCAGCATCCTGACCCTCTTTCAGAAAATCTCCATAGGACTTTTTTTTTTTTTTTTTTTTTTTTGGCTCTCACTTCTTCAGCATTACAGTCTTGAGTTCACAGTAATCATCAGAAAGAAAGTCATTCCAAATCCAACTCATTATACTCTACTGTGAAACTGCTCCTCCATCTGTGTTCCCCACGGGACACACAGACACTGCTGCCACCATCAAGTAGGTTGCTCAGACCAGAACCTTGTGCCTGCATACCCAGAGCCAACCAGTCCTGAAGTCCTGCAAATTCATCTCCTTGATGGCTCTCAAATGTGCCTTCTCTTCCCCAGCTCCACTGCCGGTCACAGGTCAGACTCTCCTCACCTGGTTTGTTGCAACTCCTTCAAACCCTTCTACCTCCCAGGCCTTGCTCCATACCTCAGCTGTCACCCTGTGGCCGGGATTATCCTTCTGAAACCCTGTGATGATCACCTACCTAAAACAGTCCGTGGGCTCCCATTGCCTGCAGGATAAAGTCTGAACTCCTGGGATTCCTGAGGGCCCAGCTCATTTTAGGGATCCTGGGAAAGAGAAGAGAAAAGGAGGGCATTACCGTTATCCTCAGAGAGTCACAACAGGACTGAAAAGACGAGAAATATAGAAAACAACTTTGGAAAGCAGCTTTGAGATCCTCATATGAAAGATGTTCAGATATCTAGACTTTTCTGGACTTGTCTCAGCACCCCTCCAGTTCCTCACCACCCCCATCACCCTACCCTGACACCTCTCCCACTCAGATCAGGCTGGGGCCCCCGGGCTAGTTCAACAATGCCTGGCCTTCCCCAGGCACATCTTGGGGCTCTGTTGGGAGAGAGAAAACAAGGGCTCTGGAGCGTCTCTCAGTTTCCCTATGACCTGGCTTTGCTCAGGTGGATGTCAAGCTGAAGCGCAGTCCCAAGCTGCACAGGTCTGACCCCCTTCATTGTTATTAAAAATCCAGCCTTTCTTTCCACAGAGTCAGTGGCTTGGCCGGATGCAGATAGTCCACAACACCCACACGCACCCCACAGTTCATCTCCCAGGCTTCTGCCCTTCCAGTCCCTTCCCCTCTTCCACTCTGCTCTCAGCCACTTGCTCTATGCCAAGCTCCAACACCCTCAACGGTTTCCCAACTGTTTCCACTAATCCTGTTCTGGGGAGCAGGTCATTCAGCAGTGGAGGAGCCACAGCTCGTGTGAAAACAGCCCGAGCTGGCCCCAGCGCTCACACCTGCACACTCCATTCATCCCCACTGTTTACACATTGTCATCCGCAATTAAGGCTTTCCCAGGAACTGCAGCAGGCTGATTGCCCCACCGCCGCACAGGGACCCCATTCTGAGCCCTTGTGTCTGTTAAATTGAGCATGGGGCCCTGTGATTCAATTAAGGTTTGTGGCTCTGGCACTCCGCTTACACTCCATCCCACTCTGCCTTGCTTCTGCCGCCACCGCCACCTCCTCCACTTCCTTCTCCTCCTCCTCCTCCCCACCTTCCGCTTTCCCCTCCCATTCATCACTGGGCCTCTTGGCAGCTTGATGGGGGGAGGTGGGCAAGGGGGAAATGGCCTGGCCTCTGGACAGGGAGGAAGAGTAGCTGTCTTCCATTTAAAACAAGGATGAAAGAGGATACATGACCCCTTGGTGAGAGGGGCTCTGGAGGGAGGGGACAGTGCTGGAACTAGAACAAAGAGGGTGGTGTGGGGCCTGTGCTAAATTCATTAATCAGCCGGTAGAACCAGCATGGCAGAGTGGTTAAGGGTACAGGCTCTGAGGTAAGGCCAGACCTACGTTTGATTCCTGGCTCTGGCACTTTCGGACTGTGGGATCTTACTCAGGAATAACCACCCTGAGTCTTGGTTTCTCTGAGCCGGTCAGAGGGATCAGAACAAGCAAGGAAACAGAGGCAGCAAAGGGAGGCATTTTTAGACGAAGGACGACCAGAAGGGCTAGACATTAATCTTTCCCAGGTGATACTTGGGTTTGATAAAATGGTGACCATGGAGATCCATGGTCATGTTATCTGGAGACGGGGTAGAGGTAGGGGTAGAAAGGATTTAGGTGCCAGCTATAGGGCTTGGAGCCATAGTTTGCAAACATCACTATACATCAGGACCTACTGAGGAGCACATTCAAAAATACAGACTCCCATTTTCTGTTTTCTAATTTCATAGGTCTTGGGTTACCCCTGGAATCTGCAGTTTAACAAGCATCACAGGTGATTCTGATGCACAGGGCTAAAGAAGCCACGTGGAGAAGCGTAGCCAGTGAAAGGCCATTCTAGGATTTTCACAGTGGAAGATTATTAGATTTGCCTTCTAGAAAGAAAATTAGGGATGGTTGAATTAGGGAGTGGGAGAAACCAGAGACAAACAGAACAATTAGGAATCTAATGCTACAGTTCAGATGCCAGATGGCAAGGACCTGAACTAAAGCAGTGGCAGGGAGGTTGGGAAGGAAGAGCAACATCTCAGCGTCAGCAGGGCACAGTCACCAATGAATATGAGTGGGGGAAAAGCCAAACATGAGCCTTCTATTTAGCCTGAGTGGGCAGATGGAAATAGCCTTAGAGAGGGGAAGAGAGAAGGGTGAGGCTTGCAGCAAAGCAGAGGGATGGGGGAAACCTGAGTTCTACTTTGGCCCTGTTGATCCAGAGTTTCGTGTGTGGCTTCCAGTAAACAGATGGAAATATGCACGTGGAGCTCAGTGGCGAGATACAAGAGGAGAGATTCCCTGGGGAATCATTAACACAGAAATTAAAGGTCTCCATCCTGACTGCTCACCAGAGCCTCTGTGGAGCTTTGATCAACAGAGACACCCAGATTGCATATTTAGGGAATCTGATTTAATGAGTTAAGGGAGGGGCCTGGAAGTCAATACTTTTTGGAAGCCCCTCAGGTGATTCTGATGCACAGCTGTGGAAAGAACCACAAATGGGCAGGTGCTATATCTTGAAGGTTGACAGTATCCCCCAGGTAGGAAGTGGAGGGTGAAGGGCAGGGAGAAAGAGGAGCCAGTGAAAGGAGGCAAGACGGAGCGGGGAGGGAGGAAGATGGAGAGCCAGGATAGAAGAGCATCCCTCCCTGAAGCCAGAGGAGCAGGAAAGGCCAAGAGGGAAGGAGAGAACCAAAGGGGAAATGCTCTCCTAAGACAGGTCAAATAGGACAGTGAAGAAGAAGAGACCACTGGATATGGTGATTCTTTCAGAGAAGAGTTGCGGGAAAGTGGCAGATAAGGCAGAAACAAGTTTGTGGGCACGAAGGAGGAAGAGCAGCCACCAATACAGTTATCAGAGTTGTCTTTCTCCAAAAGAGCAATGGAGAAAGAGAAGAGAAGTGGTGAAACAGTGAAGGGGGCGGTCATGTAAAAAGCGGGGTGCCTGTATTTAGGATGAGGGGCATTTACACATGTTCATAGGCAGAGAGAAAAAAGCAGTGTTGAAGGGGCATTTCAAGACACACAAAATTAGATTACTGATGGAACCAAATTCTAGAGAAGATTAGAGGAAAGAGAAACCTCCTCCTGGTGTTCTGAGCTAATGGAAAGACTGGCCTGGAAGGAAGGCAGGAAAAACACACATTCTCTGAGATGACAGAAGGAAGACAGAAAGGAAGGGAAAAACAAAATGTGAGCAAGTGGGTATAAGAGTCAGCTAAGTTTGGAATTGTAGGGAGGGAAATTTAGGGTCTCAAACCCTATTGGTCCCCATTTTCGTGGTGAAGTAGGAGGCTGTTGCCTTTGCTACCCATGCAGTAGGTAGGACAGAGCACAGGGCAGGGGTGGGGAACAGCTGTCTTAGAGAGTGCTAAGTTTGCCAAGCGACAGAGAGCTCCGCAGACCTCCCAGCACCTGACAACCTCAGGGCAAGACCAAAGTCAAGGTCCAAGATTGTGAATTGGGAGGGCAAGTACACTACATGGACAAGGAATGGTAGGATCGAGGGCAGCTCAGCCGTAGAATCCAGACAGGCAGCGAAGCAGGAAAGACGGGGCCCTGAGGGAACGGGGAGGCCCAGAAATAGAGGGCACCAGTATGGGTAAAAAGAGAGGGAAAGCATCCCTAGCACCCAGCTTTTAATTTCTAATACCATTCTCCAGTCAAAGGAACCGGGGCTCCTTGGAAAAAATGGTTGGTTCAGGACTTGGGAAATGATGAGCCTGGAGCATCTTGTAGCGCCAGAAAGTAAGGAAGTGCTCACACACACACACACAGAAACGCACATACAGACACATATACACACACAGAGACACACACACAGATACACACAGAAACGCACATACAGACACATATACACACACAGAGACACAGAGACACACAAACGCACATACAGACACATACACATACACACACGGAGACACACACACACAGACACACACACCCAGACACATACACACACACAGACACACAGAGAGACGCACATACACAGGCACACAGAGAGACACACAGACACATGCATGCACACACACACAGAGATACACACACCGACAGACATAAACACAAAAAGACACATGCACACACACAGACACATGAACATACACACAGAGACACATTCACAGACACACACACAGACACAGACACATACAGAGAGAAACACATACACATACACGTACACACAGAGACACACGTACACACAGACACATACACATATACACAGAGACACATAGACACACACACAGACACATATATACACACAGAGAGAGACACACAGACACATAGACACACACATAGACACAATAATGGGCTATATCAAAGGGACACAGGAACCAGCTGAAAGAGCTCCAATGCCCTAAGCTGAAACAGTTTAAGCAAGAAAATAAATAAAGCAGTATTGGATTAAAACCCCAAGTATAATAAATATTCGGGTTCCATTCTGACATTAATAAATGATGAAATAAATGGGATAGAGGAGACACATCTCCCATGCAGAATTTTCATAATGTACTTAGACACTCTACCCTCCAGGAGGCGGAGCATAACTAACCCCTCACTCTCCAAGTGCAGGCTATACACAGTGACTTCCCTCCTAGGTGGACAGAATGGAAAGGGAAGAAAGAGTAACTTCACAGTGGAGAAACCTGACAGGCACTCCTTCAGCCAGATGATTAAGGTCAACAGCAACTGGGATAAGTCATGCTGACAGGATGCACCCTTGATATAGGGAGATGAGAGTGGCACTTTACCTCTGTGGTCTTCCTCCCCAACTCCCACAGTTCCAGTCTCATCATGAGAAAAACATCAAATTTCAATTAAGGGACCTTAAGAGAAATACCTGACCAGTACTAATCAAACTGTCAAAGTCACCAGAAACAAGGGAAGTCTGAGACACTGTCGCAGCCAAGAGGAAGCTAAGGAAACATAATGACTAAATATAACGTGGGTCAGGCCCGGTGCCTCACACCTGTAATCCTATAACTTTGGGAGGCCAAAGTGGGTGGATCGCTTGAGCCTAGGAGTTTGAGACTAGCCTGGGCAACATGGTGAAACCCATCTCTACAAAAAATACAAAAATTAGCTGGGCACTGGTGGCATGTGCCTGTAGTCCCATCTACTCAGGAGGCTGAGGGGGGAGGATCACTTGAGCCCAGGAGGTTGAGGCTGCAGTGATCTGAGATCACGTGACTGCGCTCCAGTCTAAGTGACAGAGTGAGACTCTGTCTCAGAAATAAATAAATAAATATAGTATCCTCAATGAGATCTTAGAACAGAAAAAGGACATTAGGTAGAAACTAAGGAAATATGAAACTAAGAAAATATGAACTTTAGTTCGTAATAGTGTATCAATATCATTTGTTAATTACACTGAATGTAGCATGCTAATGCAAAATTTTAATAATAGAGAAACCTAGGTGCAGAGTGTATAGGAACTCTATACTATCCTTGCAATTTTTCCGTAAGTTTAAAACTGTCTTTAAAAATAAAATTGGGCCGGGCGCGGTGGCTCAAGCCTGTAATCCCAGCACTTTGGGAGGCCGAGACGGGCGGATCACGAGGTCAGGAGATCGAGACCATCCTGGCTAACATGGTGAAACCCCGTCTCTATTAAGAAATACAAAAAACTAGCCGGGCGAGGTGGCGGGCGTCTGTAGTCCCAGCTACTCGGGAGGCTGAGGCCGGAGAATGGCGTGAACCCGGGAGGCGGAGCTTGCAGTGAGCTGAGATCCGGCCACTGCACTCCAGCCCGGGCGACAGAGCGAGACTCCGTCTCAAAAAAAAAAAAAAATAAATAAAATTGGTTGGCCAGGTACAGTGGCTCAGGCCTGTAATTCCAGCAATTTGGGAGACCAAGACAAGAGGATCACTTGAGCCCAGGAGTTTGAGACCATCTTGGGCAACACAGTGAGACCTCGTCTCTACAAAAAATTTTAAAAATTGGCCAGGAGTGGTGGTGCATGCCTGTAGTCCCAGCTACTCGGGAGGAAAATGTGGGAGGATCACTTGGGCCCAGGAGGTTGAGGCTACAGTGAGCCATGATTGCACCACTGCTCTCCAGCCTGGGTGACAGAGTGAGACCCTGTCTCAAAAAATAAATACAAATAAGTAAATAAATAAATGATAAAGTTTATTAAAAAGTGGAGGTAAGCAAGTGGATTCTGTAAAGATGATGGCAACAGCATAGTTTTTTAATATCCCCCAAATACAGAGAGAGCAACCAAGATAGCAAAATAAAGACCCACAGACAACATCGACAACATTATTAAGTGGCAAAGTCTCCCTACAAACCACTAAGTTCATGTACATGGGAACAAGCCTTCAAAAGCATGAGACTTACATGGTATTGGAATCTGCTGTTTGAGCAGGAGCAGAAGAAAGATTCTGAGAACAGAAAAACCCCAAATTCACCAGAAAATATGGTGAGTCAACCTAAGAAGAATAGCTGAAGTAGAATGGCGCTTCTGTGAGATCCAATCTGTGGGTCAGGGCAAGAGGACCACCATGCAGTAACAACTCATGGTGCTGGCATAGCCTGAGCCCTATAAACTCTCAGAACTGACAAGCATAAGCTCATTTAAAAAAAAAAAACAGCCCCACATTGAAGAGAAAGTACTGCAAATAGTACCCACATGGAGCTGGATTAGGCAATAGGAGTAAAGGATAAAAAATGTAAAATAAGGCCAGGTGCTCGTGCCTGTAATCCCAACACTTTGGGAGGCCGAGGCAGGCAGATCACCTGAGGTCAGGAGTTCGAGACCAGCCTGGCCAACATGCCAAAACGCTGTCTCTACTAAAAATACAAAAATTAGGCAGGTGTGGTGGTGCTAGTGTGTACCTATAGTCCCAGCTACTCGGGAGGCTGAGGCGGGAGAATTGCTTGAACCTGGGAGGCAGAGGTTTCGGTAAGCCGAGATTGCAGCACTGCACTCCAGTCTGGGCGACAGAGTGAGTGAGACTCCATCTCAAAAAAAGGAAATGTGAAATAAAAGAGTGGAACAGATGAAACAGATCTCAGAAAACACCAAACCATGTTTTTATCACCTTGCAAAAACAGAAGAGGAGGCTTTAGAACCAAGAAGCTAGAAAAGCTCTCCTGACTCAACCCTCTTCTCCAAAAATACTCAATTCACTTAAAAAAATTAGTAACAGAAAAGGATCACTTGAATATCCAAGATCAAAGACCAAATCACTTATAAGAGGAAAAAACGAGATTCTCATCAGACTTTTCTACAGCAATGCTTTATGCCAAAACACATGGAATAACATATTAAAGATATTCAAGGAAAAAAAAATGAGCTGTGGATTTTATATTAAGCCAAAGTGATCTTTAAGCACAAAGGCCACAGGCAAACTTTTTATTTTTTAGTAGAGACGGGAGTTGGGGGTAGGGGGTTTCGCCTGTTGCCCAGGCTCAGTCTCCCAAAGTGCTGGGATTACAGTCACGAACCACCACACCTGGCCCACAGGCAAACTTTCAATAACATGCAAGAACTCAGGAATATGTTTGCCATAATCCCTTCCTGAGTAATCTACTAGAAAATTAGTTTCAGGAAACAAAAAATGACTGCAAGGATACCTATGTAAGTACTGATGGTAGACATTAAGAATGCACTTGCCTATACAAATAAGACCAAACAGGGATTAAAAGTGAGACAGGATACCATGTGATGATTATGTCCTCTAATAGTGTAAACACAACTCTCACAAAATGGGGAAGAATGGAGAGTGTGTATGAAAACCAGAAGGAGCTTACCGATTGCCTTATGTGTAACATCTAGGAGAAAGAAAATATTACTTCAAATATTGGTGGGAAAGCAAGGGCCAGGGAGAAGAGGTTACTATGACAATTTGATATTGTTCATATTATGGCACCAAAGACAATAGTCCACCTCCATAAAAAAAGAGACAAAACACTAGTGAAATTATAAAATGCCAGCACTTTGGGAGGCTGAGGTGGGCAGATCACAAGGTCATGAGATCGAGACCATCCTGGCCAACATGGTGAAACCCCCATCTTCACTAAAAATACAAAAATTAGCTGGGCGTGGTGGTGCACACCTGTACTCAGGAGGCTGAAGCAGGAGAATCACTTGAACCCGGAAGGCAGAGGTTGCAGTGAGCCGAGATCACACCAATGCACTCCAGCCTGGTGACAGAGCGAGACTCCATCTCAAACAAAAAAAAAGAAAGATAACCATTAGAAAAAATTAAAACCTTCCTGAATACCAAAAGATATATCGAGAGAGAGAGAATGAAAAAAATCTACAAAGTGAAAGACATATAAGATATTGTATGATAAAAGAGACGTATGATGTATATCATAATACGACAGAACTGAGCCAAACACATTGATCATATCAATAGTGTAAATATGGTTAACTCGCTCATTAAAAGGAAAAGATTTTTAGGTTGCCAACAAAGCAAAATGAAAATCTATGCTATACACAAGAGACATACCTAAAACAAAGAGATTAAGGTAGTTAACAATGTTTACATGGACAAAGATATACCAACTATATGTAAATCTAAAAAAACACCAACAATAGGAGTCACAATTTTGCTATCTGATAAGACAGAACTTACATTCAAAAAAACAAAATAGTAAAAGAGACAAAGGCATTTTATAATGATAAAACCTATCATTCACCATGAAGACATAAAGTTATTAACATATAGCAATCACTTTCATAAAGGAGAAATGACAGTATTTGCAAGGAAAAATAAAAATAATAGGAGACTTTAACATATATCTCTTGAACCCGGGAGGCAGAGATCCAACAGAACACATATAAAATAATACATTATGACCAAATGGAATTTGGTCCATAAATACAAGACAAAACATTAAGACCTTACAATAGTGAGGTAGATCTTATTAGTATGTATCCAATTCTGATCCCTAATAACAGAATACAGCTTTTTTTTTTCATCTTCCTTTAAAACTTTACTTTAAATTAACAAATAATAATTACATATATTTATGGGGTACAATGTGATGTTTTGATATATGTGTACTGTACATTACTGAATGATTAAATCAAGCTAATTAACGTACCCCTCATCTCTCACTTACCTTTGTGTGTGTATGTCATGCAGACATTTAAATTTTGAAGTGTACATTATATCATTATTAACTATAGTCACCATTCTGTGCAACAAATCTCAAAAATGTATTCCTCCTAATTGAAACTACAGCTTCTTTTTAAGTGCACTTGAAACAGTCACCAGATTGACCATATCTTTGGTCGCACACAAAAAAAACTCACTTAAGTCCCAAAGAACACAAATAAAAACAAAAACATTCTCTCTATATAATTCTACAAAACTAGAAATTAATAGTAAGATTTTAAAACCTAAAGGTTTTTCTACCTAGGAACTAAAAATCACATTATTAAACAATCCTTGAATCAAATGAAGAAATACCAGAAGAAGTTACAGAATTTCATGAAAGTAGTCATGAGGAAAACATGACATATCGTAATCTGTGGTATACAACAAATACAACAAAAGCAGTTAGTGGGAAATTTATTGTATTAAATATCTATATCTATGTGAATCAAAATAAAGGAATAAGCACCAACTCAAAAAGCTAGAAAAAAAAATCAACAAGGTAAACAAAAAATAATCAGAAAATAAACAAATAAAGATTAAAACAAATTAATGAGTTAGAAAACAAAAAACAATAAATACATTTTAAAAGTTGGTTCTTTTTTTAAAAAAATCAAAAACAAAATAAACACAAAATCTAGGTAATGTAATAAAAAAAAATGAGAATGGAAGGAAATACAAATGTTCAAAATTAGAAATGAAGAAAAATAGCTAAGAAAACAAAAATGTTTCCCAAAAATGAGATTACCTTGCATGACAATAGGCAAATAACTTTCAAACCTATATAAGTGGATATTTTTAAGAAAAATATAATTTGCCAAAATAGACAGTAATAGAAGTTTTTCTAAGAAAATTTAAGCAGATCAATTGTCATAGAAGAAATAGAGAAAATACTTAGAGACCTCCTCCATAAACCAAAAAAAGGACCAGGCCCACATGGTTTTACAGAGGAATCTTACCAAACTTTTAAAGATCAGATAATCCTTATGCAATTTAAACTATTACAGAGTATAGAAAAAGAAGGAAAACTTCTAATTTTGTTTTATGAAGTGAGTGTAATACTGATACCAAATTTGGCAAAGATTACACACAAAAAATCAGTCTTGCTTATGAATACTGTTACAAAAATCTTTAACAAAATAACAAACAGAATCCAACAGAACTCACATAAAATAATACATTATGACCAAATGGAGATTGGTCCATAAATACAAGGGCAACTTAATATTAGGAAATTCATTAATAGGCTGGGCGCAGTGGCCCATGCTTGTAATCCCAGCACTTTGGGAGGCTGAGGCAGGTGGATCACTTGAGGTCAGGAGTTTGAGACCAGCCTGACCAACATGGTGAAACCCTGTCTCTACTAAAAATACACAGATTAACCAGGCGTGGTGGTGGGTGCCTGTAATCCCACTACTCGGGAGGCTGAGGCAGGAGAATTGCTTGAACCCAGGAGGAGGAGGTTGCAGTGAGCAGAGATTATGCCACTGCATTCCAGCCTGGGCAACAAAGTAAGACTCCACCTAAAAATAAATAAATAAATAAATAAATAAATAAATAAATAACAGAATCCATCAGAACACATAAAATAATACATTATGACCAAATGGAGTTTGGCCCATAAATACAAAGGTAATACAATATTAAGAAATCCACTAATAGGCTGGACAATTGGCTCATGTCTGTAATCCCAGCACTGGACAGTGGCTCATGTCTGTAATCCCAGCACTTTGGGAGGCCAAGGCAGGTGGATCACCTGAGGTGAGGAGTTCAAGATCAGCCCAGCCAACATTGGTGAAACCCTGCCTTCACTAAAAGTACAAAAATTAGCCAGGCATGGTGGTGGATGCCTGTAATCCCAGCTACTCAGGAGGCTGAGGCAGGAGAATCACTTGAACCCAGGAGGTGGAGGATGCAGTGAGCCAAGATGGTGCCACTGCTCTCCAGCTTGAGTGACATCCACTAGTAAAATCCATTCTGTTAATAAAGCTAAAGGAAAAATCTTATGATCACCTCCATATTTACAAAAAATATAAATTTTTTTCTAATAGTCAATGTCCATTCATTTTAAAAACACTCAATAGAATAGAAGCCAATGGATACTTTCTTGATGTAATTATACAGAGAAAGAGATATACTGCATAGTCATAAGGGAGAAAAAATGGAACTAATGCTTACATCGTAAATCAGGAAGAATTCCAAAAATATCAGAGATTTCAATGTTTAAAAGAAGACACTACAAAATACTAGAAGAAAATATGGATAAATTCTTCTGAGATCTTGGAGTAGGAAAAACTTTCCTATGACTCAAAATCAGAACAAGAGGAAATTTAACATGATTACATAAAACATAAAATGTACTGCATGGCAAAAAGAACTATACACAAAATAAAATGACAAATAATAAACTGAAAAAAAGATTTCAAATTTATACCACAAAAGGGTTAAAATCCCTAAAATGTAAAAATCTTCTAAAAATAGAGAAGAAAATGCCAAAAGCTCTATAGAAAAATGAGCTAGAGGACAGGCATGGTGGCTCATTCCCGTAGCCTCAGCTACTTAGAGGGCTGAGGCAGGAAGACAGCTTGAGTCCAAGAATTTGAGACTTTAGTGCACTGTGATTGCACCTGTACTTCAGACTAAACAACATAGTGAGATCCTCTCTCTTAAAAATAATAACAAAATTATATACACACATAGACACACACACACACACACACACACACACACACAGTATGCTATCATGTTTTCAAAGAAGAGTAGACTACGAATATATATATTGGTATTTTTATGGAAGGATCACCCATAACACTTTTTAAAATAATTACCTCTGAGGGAAATGGGGTTGAGAATACAGGGATTTAAGACAAACTCCTTTGAATACAACTTCATTTAAAATATTTAACTGTGGAATTATACAATTTATTTATAAATTATACAACAAAAATACACTTACAGAGTAATACCTAGAAATCAAAAGTAAAATGTAACAGGTGACTCCAACTATATGTTCAATTTGTAGCATTAACCATCCCAAATAACAGTACAAAAATGTGTACATCCCTAATGAGATGTACCCTAGGACCAAAAACCCTACAAAAACCACAACCTCTCGAGTGGTTTTTCAGTATTCCTAATGCTGGTATGTGAATTGGCATTCATATTCTAAAATTGCTGTGTGTGACGTGTGAAATAAGTCAAATAATCAATTTGACAGTGACACTGAAAACCAAAATATGAGGTGTGGTCAAAGGTGCTATTAATGTAAAATTAATGAGGTTGTGTTTTTCTTTTTTAATATACAATCTTGGCCAGGCACAGTGGTTCATGCCTGTAATTCTAGCACTTTGGGCAGCTGAGGTGGGTGGATCACCTGAGGTCAGGAGTTTGAGACCAGCCTGGCTGACATAGTGAAACCCCATCACTACTAAAAATACAAAAGTTAGCCAGGTGTGGTGGCAGGTGGCTGTAGTCCCAGCTACTTGGGAGGCTGGGGCAGCAGAATAACTTGAACCCAGGAGGCAGAGGTTGCAGTGAGCCAAGATTGTGCCACTGTGCTCCAGCCTGGGTGACAGATGAGACTCCATCTTTTGAAAGAAAACTACAATCTTGAATTTGAACTAGAAATATGAACTCATGATTAATTTTATCCTAAATATCTACATGTGTACACTCATCTTTTCTAGTTCTGTCCATACAAAAGGCCCAGCTATACTAATGAACTAAATAGTAATGAGCACTCAAGCACATAGATTATGGTCTCTAAATATCAGTCCCATTAAAAGGAGTTGGAAGTCTTGACAAATGGATAACTCTGAGGCAGGAAACGTACAAGATAAATCTGAAATATCTTATGGTATCAGATAGCAAGGAAACTGCCAAAGACTACTAAGATTGTGTCAAAAAGACTCAGGAGTCAAACCAAGTAAATCCTCACTGGCTGAAAATGGGACAATTTTACCATTGATAAAGATAATAATTGTAGGATTGAAACACATCAAGTATATCTAGTTCATTAGCTCATATCAATACTAAAAGAAATCATTGGTGACCTTTGGAAGATGCTAGAGAACCAACTTACTACCTTCAAAACTGGTAAATAAGTAAAAAAAAAGAATAAAGGTTTCATCCTACTTTTTCTACAATATTTGTTATAATTAATAAACTAGTTAGTGTTAGTTGATTAAGACCAATTCTCTTTATAAGATTACTCTAGCTAAACAACAAAGAAATGTTGGCAGAATATAATGATTTTTCCAACCCATAATGAGTCAATCTATTAAGCAATGATCATCAATGACTGGCAATATGATTTTATTTATTTATTTATTTATTTATTTATTTATGTTTGAGACAAAGTTTCACTCTTGTTGTTCAGGCTGGAGTGCAATGGCATGATCTCAGCTCACCACAACCTCTGACTCCCAGATTCAAGTGATTCTCCTGCCTCAGCCTCCCCAAGTAGCTGGGATTACAGGCATGGGCCACCATGCCCGGCCAATTTTGTATTTTTTTTTAGTAGAGAAGGGGTTTCTCCATGTTGGTCAGTCTGGTCTCAAACTCCCTACCTCAGGTGATCCACCAGCCTCCGCCTCCCAAAGTGCTGGGATTATAGGCGTGAGCCACCATGCCCTGCCAGCAATATGATTTTAAAAACAAAAACAAGCAGAGACATTACCTCCCAATGGAGGTACACAACACCACCTATGAGGTAGTCTTACAAAACCAAAAAACAAAAGAGAAACAAAACATCTTTGAAATGGACCTAACTTCAAATCTAATTTCCAAGATCCAACATAGGAGAAACATAGGTGACAGAGGAACATGTTAAACAACACCACAGTTAAAAATCGGCAAAAAGTAGGAAACTTACAGGGCAAAGAACTAGTTTCTCCAACAACAACAACAAAATTACTAGAAAAATAACGGCAGAGGCATCTGCAGATTAAAAGAGACATAAGAGCCATACCAACCAACTGCAATGTATGGGCCTTTCTGAATCCTGACCTGAACAAACTTGGAAAAACTGTAAGACAGTTAGGGAACTATGTACACTGATAATTTGAAGGGGTGGCCTGCCCCTCCACACCTGTGGGCGTTTCTCGTTAGGTGGAATGAGAGACTTGAGAAAAGAAATGAGACACAAAGGCAAAGTACAGAGAAAGAAAAAGTGGGCCCAGGGTACCGGCGCTCAGCATACAGAGGACCCACACCAGCACTGTCTCTGAGTTCCCTCATTATCTTCACCATCTTAGAAAAAGGGAAGTGGCAGGATAATAGGATCATCGTGGGGAGAAGGTCAGCAGTAAGACATATGAATAAAGATCTCTGTGACATAAGTTTAAGGAAAAATGCTGTGCCTTGATATGCATATGCAAATATCTCCATAAACCTTTTTAGTGCATAAAGAGCAGCATTGCCTTTAGCATGTCCCACCTTTCGCCCTAAGGCGGTTTTCTCCTTTCTCAGTAAACAGAACATACAATCGGGTTTTACACCGAGATGTTCCATTGCTCAGGCACCGGCAGGAGACAGATGCTTTTCTCTATCTCAACTGCCAAGAGGCCTTCTTTCCTCTAATACTAGTCCTCTTCAGCACAGACCCTTCACGGGTGTCAGGCTGGGGGATGATTAGGTCTTTCTCTTGCCACAAGGCCATATTTCAGACTATCACATGGGGAGAAACCTTGGACAATACCTAGCTTTCCTAGGCAGAGGTCCCTGCGAACTTTGGCAGTGTACGTGTCCCTGGGTACTTGAGATTAAGAAAATGGTGATGACTTTTCACAAGCATACTGCCTTCAGGTACTTGTTTAACAAAGCACGCCCTGCACAGCCCAAAATCCTTTAAAACTTGAGTCACCACAGCACATGTCTCTTGCAAGGACAAGGTTGAGGGTAGGGTTACAGATTAACAGCACCTCAAATACAGAACAAGATGGAGTCTCTTATGTCTACTTCTTTCTATATAGACACAGTAACAGTCTGATCTCTCTTTCTTTTCCCCACAATAATTGAGGATAATTAAAGGGTTGTTAATTTCTTTAGATATAAAAATGGTATTGGATTATGTTTTTTTTAAGAGTCTTTAAATTTTAGTGACACATAACCAAATGTTTACGGATAATATAATACAAGAACTTGTATTTGCTATAATCTCAGCACTTTGGGAGGCAAAGGTGGGTGTATCATCTGAGGTTAGGAGTTCCAGACCAGCCTAGCCAACATGGCAAAACCACATCTCTACTAAAAATATATATATATAAAATTTATATATATATAAATTATATCTTTATATATATTATATATTTTATATATATATATATATAGGAGAACTTGGATTTGCTTGAAAATAAGGTGGTAGGGAGAGTGAATGAGGTAGACATGAAAAAATGTTTGTGGAAGTTGCATAATGGGTACAGCAAGTGATATGGGTTGGCTGTGTCCCCATCCAAATCTCACCTTGAATTGTAATAATCCCCATGTATCAAGGGTGGAGCCAGGTGGAAATAATTGAATCATGGGGGCGGTTTCCCCCATACTATTCTCGTGGTAGTGAATAGGTCTCACGAGATCTGATGGTTTTATGAAGGGGAGTTCCACTGCACACACTATCTTCCCTGCCACCGTACAAGATGTGACTTTGCTCCTCATTCGCGTTCCGCCATGATTGTGAGGCCTCCCCAGCCATGGGGAACTGTGAGTCAATTAAACCTCTTTCCTTTATAAATTACCCAGTCTTGTGTATGTCTTTATTAGCAGCTGGAGAGCAGACTAATACAGCAAGTTTAATGAAAAATTGTTTTACTTTTGTGTGTGTTTAAAGCAAAAAATGTAAAACGAAAGAAAGAGTGGGATGGGGGAGATTGTGATCTGCTGAGATCTCTGACAATCACACTTCTATGAAATGAGGTAATTATTCATCTATTCCAGTTAAAATCAGTCAAAGGTGCTCCCAGAATTTCTCTGTTGGCTTACACATAGGTAAAGCTCCAGATAGAACATAGGGAAATGAGGCATAGGGGGGTAACTGAGATCTCATCACCTGGGCCCTGGGTTCCATTCTTCACTTCTGTGGATCATTTTGCCTGCATGGCAGCTTACTGTTGCTTGATTCAGCTTTAAATTTTGATTTGACTCTATTTTCTATGACCAGACGTTTTGCTGTTCATGTTTACTTCCACAATACAGCACAAACTATGGCAAACTGTTGAATCTTAGTTTAATTAACACATTAATGCTTTCAGAAATGTCTATGTAAATGTCAATAAAGAAAATAAACAATTGAAAAGGAGAGTAGGTAAGAGGACCGGAGAAGTAAGGTAGGAACTGTGAGGCCAGCAGGCTGGAGGAGTCCTTAATGTGGATTATGCGGTTGCTCTGGGAGTGCAACAAAGGGGAAACCCAAATCAACTGGTGCAGGCATCATCTCCAGTGTCGTCCAGGATCAGCCTCCCACCCTACCTGAGCGGGGCCCAGATCCAAGTGCATGGTACACTTGGGACACCAACATTAGATACTCAGGGGACTTGAGTACAAAAGCCCAAGGCAGGGGCTCAGAGGGTTCAGGGTTACCACCCACCAGAAGTCACAAGTGTCCTGGCACAGTGACCCACTGAGAGCTGACTCTGTGAGCCTACTTCACTCCATACCTGGTCTCTGCTAGATACAACTAATCCACAACCTCAGCTCTGCCTGCATGTGAAGAAAGAGAAGCAAGAAGCCACATGGTGTAGAGGTGGAGAGCCATGGCTTAGAGTCAAGAAAGTTGATTGGAGCTCACTGAAGGCCGGGCCTAGATTATTACTGTATTTATGTCTTCAGTGCCTAGCACAGGACATGGCGCCCAGATCTAAATACACACACACGTACATACACACACACACACACACATACATACACACACATACACACACATACATACACATACACACATACATACACATACCTACACACACATACACACACATACATATACATACACACACACACACACATACACACACACACATACACACACACACAGCAACCCTAGCAATAGACAAACAGAAAATGAGATTAAAAGGCAGAGTTCTGATAACGGTAAAAAAACAAAAAAAGGTGGGTGGGGTCATGTATTATTTTAAACATAAAATTTTTTAAAGAATGTCCGAAATTTAAGGATAAGTTTCAGTTTATACAAATAATATGCAGATCTTATGCAAATGTAGGTCCCTGGGTGTTGACCATGACAAACCAGACTGGCTTTCCAGGCTTGTTTGCCCACACTCCCACTCCTCCACCAATTCCAAGCACCTAGGGCTTCTTGGCCAGCCCTGGCAGCACATAGCTCGGCTCCAGCCATGCAGAAGCACCAGTTATCCTTGGCAGCAAGGCCCAGGCTTGTGACCAGCCAGAGGAGGTCTAGGGTCATTTCACTGTGAATTTCTTGAACTATTTATTTCCTAGCAGACTGAGTATGGGGGTAGGGATATGTCTAAGATTTGGGGAAAACATACAACTGTTTCATTTCCCTACCTGGCAATGCTACATGGCTCAATGGTACCCATGGAGTCCACAGACCTGGTTTCCAAAAAATCAGTTCAGAGAAGTAAGATAGTTCATGGGGCAGAACAGCTTAATGGGCACAGGATTCTATTTTGGGGTGATTAAATATTTTGGAACTAGACAGAGATGGTGGGTGCACAACATTGTGAATGTACTAAATTCATACTGAATTTTTTACTTTAAAAAGGTTAAATTCCTGTCATATGAATTTCACCAAAATAAAAAAATAAGGTGGTTCGATACAGTGGCTGAGTAGAAAATTTGCACCCGAGAATCAAATATCATGACATAAAAAGGAAAATCCAGTTAGAAAAGAAAACTGAGGGGAGGGGTTCCACTTGGAAGCAGTAAACAAAGCTAAAGCTATGAAATACCAGAGATTAAATTTAACAAGAAATAGGTGAGATGTATGCACTTAAAAGTATTTAAAACTGGGCTGGGCATGGTGGCTCACACCTGTAATCCCAACATTTTGTGAGGATGAGGTGAGTTCAAGATCAGCCAGGCCCACATGGTGAAACCCCATATGTGATGGTTAATACTGAGTGTCAACTTGATTGAATTGAAGGATGCGAAGTATTAATCCTGGGTGTGTCTGTGAGGGTGTTGCCAAAAGAGATTAACATTAGAGTCACGGGCTGGGGAAGGCGGAGCCACCCTTGATCTCGTGGGCACTATCTAATCAGCTTCCATCGAATATACAGCAGGCAGAAGAATGTGAAAAGGTGAGACTGGTCTAGCCTCCCAGCCTACATCTTTCTCCCATGCTGGATACTTCCTGCCCTCAAACATCAGACTCCAAGTTCTTCAGTTTTTTGACTCGGACAGGCTCTCCTTGCCCCTCAGCTTGCAGACAGCCTATTATGGAACCTTGCGATCATGTAATAAACTCCTATATACATACATATACACACACACACACATATATATACACACACACACATATGTATACACACACACATATATATACATATATATATATACACACACACACATATATATATTCTATTAGGTCTGTCCCTCTAGAGAACATTGACTAATACAGATTTTGGTACCAGGAGTGGTTCTAGAGGAACAGAATATTAAGGATGGAGTTCTTTCACTGGTTTTGTGGTTTCTGGAGTTGGCTGCTTAATACGATTAGACCCAACAATGCTAAGGACTCTACTTCTAATAGTATAGAGAACACTGATAGTCCTTGGTGTAAACCATTTAAAGAGTTTTGCCAAATAAATGCATTTGACTCTCCTGATTCACCGCTCATGAGAGGTAAGGAGTTTAGTGACTCTATACATAATACCTTTGACCATATATGGAGAATAAAGGAACATAATGAAGCTAGTTGGTTGCTCCTAAGTTCAGTGGACAAAGTGATTAAAGAAAATGATGAACTCAGGGATTCTGTCTCCTGGCTTCACAAGCAGATACCAAGTCTCAAATCTGCTAAGATTGCCCAGAATGAGAGTCTTATCTGCTGTAGAACTGAAATTGTGGAAAAACAGAGACAAGCTCTTATGCAAATGGCTGACCTGCAATGAAAGGTGCATACACAGCCTCGCCAGGTGTCTACTGTTAAAGTGAGGGCATTGATTAGAAAAGAATGGGACCCTGCAACTCAGAATAGGGACGTGTGGGAGGACCCTGATGAAGCTGGGGACACTGAGTTTGTGAACTCTGAGGAAACTTTTTTGCCAGAAGCAACAGCTTCCCCATCCCCAGTAGTGGCAACATCCTCACCCGGGACCCATGCTGCCATCAGCCTTTCCACCTTTGTCTGAGGAGATAAACCCTGCGCTGCCGGAGGCAACAGTTGTGGCCTCCCCTGAGGCAGTTGCCAGGAAAAATAACGTTGATTCTCCTCAGGAGCCACCCCCAATACCCCTGTTTGCTTCTAGACCTATAACTAAAGTCCTGGCGGGCCCCTAGAGGTGAGGTTGAGAGTGTGACCCATGAGAGGGTGCGCTACACTTGAAAAGTTGAGTTTTCTAATTTATATAAACAGAAATCTGGAGAACAGGCATGGGAATGGATATTAAGGGCATAGGATAATGGTGGAAGGAACATAGAGTTGGATCAGGCTGAATTTATTGATTTGGGCCCACTAAGTAGGGACTCACTTTTAATGTTGCAGCTCAGGGAGTTAAAAAAAAAAAAAAAAAAAAAGGTTCTAATGGTTTATTTGCTTGTTAGCTGAAACATGGATTAAAAGATGGCCCACTGTGAATGAGCTGGAAATACCTAATCTCTCTTCGTTTGATGTAGAGGAAGGGATCCAAAGGCTTAGGGAGATTGGGATGATGGAGTGGATTAGTCCCTTTAGACCCACTCATCCCAGCTGGGAAGGTCCAGAAGATATACCCTAGACCAATGCATTGTGAAATAGATTTGTGAGGACAGCACCTGCATCTTGGAAGAGCCCTGTAATTGCTCTTCTCTGTATGTCAGATGTAACAGTGGGAACTGCAGTCACTCAACTATGAAATTTAAATACAATGGGCATAATTGGATCCCGAGGTGGCAGGGGCCAAGTGGCAGCACTCAACCATCAAAGGCAAGGTGGGCATAGCTACTGTAATGGACAGCAGAGACAAAGCAGCAATCAGAATAGTCTGACTTGCGTAGAGCTCTGGCATTGGCTAATTAATCACAGTGTTCCTAGAAGTGAAATTGATAGGAAGCCTACTGAATTCCTACCTAATTTATATAAGGAGAAAACTTCTAGGTTGAATGGACAAAAGACCAATTCGAATTCTAGAAACACAGAATCACAGCCCCTAAATCAATTTCCAGACCTGAGCCAGTTTACAGACCCAGAACCCCTTGAATGAAGGGTCCCCTTGAGGAAGGACCCCCACTATTATCAACAATTTATGCAGTGAATCTTTCTCCCATCCTTCCCCAAGGAGGCCTCTGAATCCAGCCTTTTACCAGGGTAACTGTGCATTGGAGAAAGGGAAATGATCAGACATTTCAGGGAGTACTGGACACTGGCTCTGAGCTGACATTGATTCCAGGAGACCCAAAGCATCATTGTGGTCCTCCAATTAAGCTAGGGGCTTATGGAGGTCAGATAATTAATGGAGTTTTAGCTCAGGTCCAACTTACAGTGGGTCCAGTGGGTCCCCAGACTCATCCTATGGTCATTTCCCCAGTGCCAGAATGCATAATTGGCATAGACATACTTAAGAGCTGGTAGAACCCCCACATTGGCTCCCTAACTGGTAGGGTGAGAGCTATTATGGTGGGAAGGGCCAAATGGAAGCCATTAGAGCTGCCTCTACCTAGAAAAATAGTAAATCAAAAATAATATCACATGCCTGGAGGGACTGCAGAGATTAGTGCCACCATCAAGGACTTGAAAGATGCAGGGGTGGTGATTCCCACCACATCCCCATTCAACTCTCCCATTTGGCCTACGCAGAAGACAGATGGATCTTGGAGAATGACAGTGGATTGTCATAAGCTAAGCCAAGTGGTGACTCCAATTGCAGCTGCTGAACCAGATGTGGTTTCATTGCTTGAGCAAATTAACCCATCTCCTGGTACCTGGTGTGCAGCCATGGACTTGGCAAATGCCTTTTTCTCCATTCCTGTCCATAAGGCCCACCAGAAGCAATTTGTCTTCAGTTGGCAAGGCCAGCAATATACCTTTACTGTCCTACCTCGGGGGTATATCAACTCTCTGGCTTTGTGTCATAATCTTATTCGGAGAGACCTTGATTACTTTTTGCTTCTGCAAGATATCACAGTGGTCCGTTATATTAATGACATTATGCTGACTGGATCCAGTGAACAAGAAGTAGCAAACACACTGGGCTTATTGGTGAGACATTTATGTGCCAGAGGATGGGAAATAAATCTGACTAAAATTCAGAGACCTTCTACCTCAGTAAAATTTCTAGGGGTCCAGTGGTGTGGAGCCTGTCAAGATATTCCTTCTAAGGTGAAGGATAAGTTGCTGCATTTGGTTCCTCCTACAACCAAGAAGAGGCACAATGCCTCTTGTGGGACTATTTGGATTTTGGAAGCAAGTCATTCTCATTTGCGTGTGTTACTCTGGCCCATTTATCAAGTGACCCAAAAGGCTGCCAGTTTTGATTGGGGTCCGGAACAGGAGAAGGCTCTGCAACTGGTCCAGGCTGCCGTGCAAGCTGCTCTGCCACTTGGACTATATGACCCAGCAGATCCAATAGTGCTTGAGGTGGATGCTGTTTGGAGCCTTTAGCAGGCCCCCATAGGTGAATCGCAGTGGAGCCCTCTAGGGTTTTGGAGCAAGGCCCTGCCATCTTCTGCAAATAACTACTCTCCTTTTGAGATAGAGCTCTTGGTCTGTTACTGGGCTTTGGTGGAAACTGAACATTTGACTATGGGTCAAGTCACCACGCAACCTGAACTGCCTATCATGAACTGGGTGCTTTCTGTCCCATCTAGACATAAAGTGGGTTATGCACAGCAGCATCCTGTCATCAAATGGAAGTGGCATACACTTGATCAGGCTCAAACAGGTCCTGAAGGCACAAGTAAGTCACATGAGAAAGTGGCTCAAAAGTTCATGGTCTCCACTCCTGCCACCCTAGAGAGTTCCCTATGATCAGTTGACAGAGAAACAGAAGACTAGGAGGGCCTGGTTCGCAGATGGTTCAGTACAATATACAGGCACCACCCAAAAATGTACAGCTGCAGCACTACAGCCCCTTTCTAGGACATCCCTGAAGGACAGCAGTGAAGGAGAATCGTCCCAGTGGGCAGAACTTCGAGCAGTACACCTGGTTGTGCACTTTGCATGGAAGGAGAAATGGCCAGATGTATAATTATATACTGATTCATGGGCTGTAGCCAATGGTTTTGCTTGATGGTCAGGGACTTGGAAGAAGCATGATTGGAAAATTAGTGACAAAGAAATGTGGGAAAGAGATATGTGGATGGACCTCTCTGTGTGGTCAAAAACTGAAGATATTTGCATCCTGTGTGAGTGCTCACCAATGGGTAAACTCAACAGAGAGAGAATTTTAATAATCAAGTGAATAGGATGACCTGTTCTGTGGACACAACTCAGCCTCTTTCCCCAGCCAACCCTGTCATCGCCCAATGGTCCCATGCACAAAGTGGCCATGGTGGCAGGGATGGATATTACACATGGGCTCAACAACATGGACTTCCACTCACCAAGGCTGTCCTGGCTATGGCCACTGCTGAGTGCCCAATTTGCCAGCAGCAGAGACCAACACTGAGCCCTCAATATGGCACCATTCCTCAGGGTGATCAGCCAGCTACCTGGTGGAAGGTTAATTATATTGGACCTCTTCCATCATGGATAGGGCAGAGGTTTGTCCTCACCGGATGGCTGGGTATATTGACCTGGAATATCAAGATGAAATTAGTCTACTGCTCCATAATGGAGGCAAGGAAGGGTACGCATGGAATACAGACGATCCATTAGCGAGTCTGTTAGTATTACCATGCCCTGTGATTAAGGTCAATGGGAAACTACAACAGCCCAATCCAGGCAGGACTACAAATGGTCCAGACCCTTCAGGAATGAAGGTTTGGGTCACTCCACCAGGGAAAAAACCATGATCTGCTGAGGTGCTTGCTGAAGGCAAAGGGAATACAGAATGGGTAGTAGAAGAAGTTTGTCATCAATACCAGTTACGACCATGTGATCAGCTATAGGAATGAGGACTGTAATTGTCATGAGTATTTCCTCTTTCTTTTGTTAAAAACATGTTTGGGCATGTATACACTTGTACTAAGAAAATATCTTCATTTTATTTCTTTTTTCCTTTATCATGTGACATAAGATTTATTGACTTCATATCAGTGTTTAAGTATTGTCAACTTTTTTTTTTTTTGAGACAGAGTCTCGCTCTGTGGCCCAGGCCGGAGTGCAGTGGCCGGATCTCAGATCACTGCAAGCTCCGCCTCCCAGGTTTACGCCATTCTCCTGCCTCAGCCTCCCGAGTAGCTGGGACTACAGGCGCCCACCACCTCGCCCGGCTAGTTTTTTGTATTTTTTAGTAGAGACGGGGTTTCACCATGTTAGCCAGGATGGTCTTGATCTCCTGACCTCGTGATCCGCCCATCTCGGCCTCCCAAAGTGCTGGGATTACAGGCTTAAGCCACTGTGCCCGGCCAGTATTGTTAAGTTTATGTAACAGTATTTGGGTTGGGGATCGGTGCGTTTTCAGTTGTATGAAGGATAGTTGTATTATGTTAGGCATAATTATGACCTTAATATTGTCTTTATTTGAAGATTATGCATGATCTCAGGAGATGTGTATGTGTTCATGTTGACAAGCAGTGAACTTGTGATGTTAATACTGAGAGTCAACTTGATTGGATTGAAGGATGCAAAGTAGTAATCCTGGGTGTATCTGTGAAGGTGTTGCCAAAGGAGATTAACATTTGAGTCAGTGGGCTGGGGAAGGCAGGCCCACCCTTAATCTGGTGGGCACTATCTAATCAGCTGCCTGTGAATGTAAAGCAGGCAGAAACACGTGAAAAAGTGAGACTGGCCTAGCCTCCCAGCCTACAACTTTCTCCTATGCTGGATGCTTCCTGCCTTTGAACATCGGACTCCAGGTTCTTCAGTTTTGAGACTCAGACTGGCTCTCCTTGCCCCTCAACTTGCAGACAGTCTATTGTGGAACCTTGTGATCATGTAAGTTAATACTTAATAAACTCATATATATATATATATACACACACACACACACATATATATATATTCTATTAGTTCCATCCCTCTAGAAAACCCTGACTAATACAAATACTGTGACATAGAAAGGAAAATTCAGTTAGAAAAGAAAACTGGGGGAGAGGTTCCACTTTGAAGCAGCAAACAAAGCTAAAGCTATGAAACACCAAAGATTAAATTTAGCAAGACATAAGTGAGATATATGCACTTAAAAGTATTTAAAACTGTGCTGGGCACAGTGGCTTACACCTGTAATCCCAGCACTTTGGGAGGTCGAGATGGGCAGATCACTTGAGGTCAAGAGTTCAAGACCAGCCTGCCCGACATGGTGAAACCCTACCTCTACTACAAATACAAAAATCAGCCAGGTTTGGTGGTGCGTGCCTGTAATCCCAGCAACTAGGGAGGCTGAGGCAGGAGAATTAATTGAACCCAGGAGGCAGAGGTTGCAGTGAGCCAAGATGGGGCCCCTGCACTCCAGCCTGGGCAACAGAGCAAGACTCCGTCTCAGAGAAAAAAAAAAAAAAAAAACCTACCTCGTACATGTGAAGATTAAATAAAATTACCATGCATGCATGCTTAGCCTAATATTTGGTGCACAGTGAATCTTAGCATTCAGAAAGTGATTACTATTACCTCTGTATAAATATATGATAGCATATATGTGATTGTATTGTGTATGCTGTGATCTTGTTTTTTAAAGTTAATATTCTATGATGGACATCTTTGCAAGTCAAAGCATGTTTTTATTATCCAGGGCTTTACCTGGCACCAACACATACCATATGTTCAGAATATATTTGTCATATGAATAAATTACTGTTGGCTCATCTTTTTTTTTTTGAGTCAGGGTCTTGCTATATTGCCCAGACTGGACTTGAACTCCTGGGCTCAAGGATCCTCCATCTCAGCCTCTCTAGTACCTGAGACAGAGGTGTGCATCACCACATCCGGCTTGCCTCATCTTTTTAAGTTTGCTACTGTTTGTAATGGTTGCCTTGGGTTCCAGCATGCGGATGGGCTATAAATTTATAACCAGTCCTCTGTTGAAAGATATGTATTATTTATTGTGTTTAAAATATTGAAAGCAACATTATAAATACCCATTAATGAGAATTATGGGTAGATTTTGTATTTCAAGTAATTGCAAATGAGTTAAAACATTTCCACACCTCTATTACTTGTAATCAAGTATGCCTGTAAGTCATTTCAATGATTTCCTCTAATAAAAATAGTAAAACTATTTCCATTTGGGGGACTACAAGCCATGATTTCGACTGCTTCTCCACTGGAAGGCTGTCATGAGTGAGGGTCCCTCAGCGGGAGGGTTTGCCTTTGTTGCTTTGACTCTTGTCTGCTTTTCCAAGAGAAAAAGAGTAACTTTTGTAGGTAGGAAATGACCACCAAGTGAACAGTAAACATGGTGAAAACTTCCCTAAAGAAACGTAATTCAGGAGACAGCCTGCAGCCCTAACAGCCTTTCTGTATTGGCAAACACAGTGATTCTGAGGTCTTCAAACTGGGGTGTCACAAATATATCACCTACAAGCACATCTCCCCCAACCACTCCAGCTGCAGAGGTCTGGAGCAGGCCCACCCTGAACTGGTCAAGATACAGATAGAGGCCCTGGCCCACAGCCCATCACCCTTCTCTTCCCACCTCTGACAGCATCCTCCAGCAGAAGGGCCTTGCACGTACTTCTGTATCCAAATCACCTAGCTCCCACGTCCAGCTCTGTCCACCGCCCTCCCCGCTGGCTAGACACCCTGGGCACCCTCCAAGGGTAGAAGTGCACACTCCAGTAGCCAGGAGAACCAGCAAAAAGCCCAGGGAGGCTCTGAAAGATAGAATATGGTGCAGAAAAGTGGAAGTGCAGCAGGTAGGTACTGTGGATGCCTCACTCTAAGAGGGCAGCAGCTGGAAGATGGCCAGAGCAGGACACTTGGAAGACCAGCCCCTGGACAGAGCCCTGGCTTCCTGCTGTAAGGCAACACTGGTCTGAGGCATCTGGAAGCCCAGCCAAGGCTTTTCTACATCAGCAGTTCTCCCTGATGATGGTTTGCTACCCAGGGGCCATGTGGCAATGTCTAGAGACATTTTTGGTTGTTGCAACTAGGGGAAAGAGCACTACTGGTGTCGAGTGGGTAGAAGCTGATAATGCTGCTAAACATCCTGCAATACACTGCCCACAGTCCTTGCCCCCAAAAAAGAACTATCCAGCCCAAAGAGGCAATAGGGCTGAGGTCGAGAAAAACTGGGATACATGCATGAGTGGGCAGGCCAGTGGATTTGGGTTCACATCCTCACTCTGCCACTGGCTTGTTCTGGGACCAGTGATTTTATCTCTCTGTGCCTCTGTTTTCCCATTTGTAAAATGGGGTTAATGGTTAACTGTTTCACAGGGTTGTTTTGATGAATAAAAAGGACTTGATATGTAAAGTGCCTGGCACATAACAGGGCTTCAGTAAGTTTTATAGGTGTTCCTTTATTAAATGGGGAAGGAAGTGGACTTTGTACTCTTAAATGTTGCTTTAGGAACCAATTAGAAGTCTTGGGGATGGAAAGAGAAGATTTGAGCCACATAAGCAAGAGAAGTGTCTATTATTTCAGAACTACTGGGTTTGAAAGATCAAGGAGAAATGTGGATGTATAGATAAATCAATACGAAAGTTGTGTTTATACACAGTGCTTTAAGAAGCTGTGGATCATGTCAAGCTGCGTTATCCCTCTGGCAGGTTTTTCCCTCTTCCACAAAGGATTATCCATATGAAAACATCTTCCCTATGCCTTCCTTCTCCTGCATCTGCACTCCGCACCCCGCGCCCGCCAGCCCCCAAGTACCGCTGATGGGATTGCCCTGCACCTGAGGGAACTGCAGGGCAATCTCATCAGTGGTGACTTACTGCCTCCTGGTGGTAGATTTGCTAAGTGCAGCTGAGACTTTGTCCGTTAGTTTGATTCAGGTGAACACAGAAAGTGCCTTACCACGTGTAAAGCATCACTTATTTAACAGCGTTCTAGGAGTTACAGGAAATGTCAAGACTGACCAACCCACACTCCTTTATAGAATCAGATGGAGACATGAGGGCTTCTGGGCAGCGGATGATAACTTGGGACCCCTTCAAATCTGTTTAACATTTGTTTGGCTGGAGAAGGGATTCTCTAACAAAACAAAAATCATGTAATCCCTTATGCTTAAATAAGGAATTTCCTACATGTACCCATGCAAAGTTTTAATCATTCACACTTAACCAAAGAAGCTCATTTACAAGCATGTAGATATAAAGCCATGTCCAAAAGTTCTCAAATTTTTTTCTTTGTCAGCAAAATGTTTCTAACTTTCTTGTATTTTTTCTTCTCTCTTCTGTTTTCTTTTGCAATCTTTTAAATTGGGCGATTTTTTGAGAGGCAAATTTAAGAATTTTGAATGTGGATAATAAATCGGCCCTTATTGATAACACTGCCCAAACTAGTCCAAAACCTGAAAGTTGTCACTGCAACTGGGTGCCCAGAGAGCTGCCCGACCAATCCACCCACCCACGTCTCTGCTCCTGTCTTCCAGAAGCTTATCCTCTGGTGGGAAAGCCATGGCAGGGAAACAAGGAACATAAGAGCCTATGGAACGTGTCCTGAGAGGTTTCCAGATGTTTATCAAGCGCCTTCACGGAGCACACACAAATGTGGCAAACCTTCAAGAAGGAAGAGAACACTCCCCTCCAAGGAGAGGTGGGTTCCCCAGGACAGGAAGGATTCTGATCGGTGTCAGATCAGGGAAACCCTTGGACATCTTGCTAAAGAAGTTGGATTTTAGGCCGGGCGCACTGGCTCATGCCTGTAATCCCAGCACTTTGGGAGGCAGAGACGGGAGCATCACGAGGTTAGGAGATCGAGACCATCCTGGCTAACACATATGGCGTTGGCGGGAGTCTGTAATCCCAGCTACTTAGGAGGCTGAGGCAGGAGAATGGCGTGAACCCGGGAGGTGGAGGTTGCAGTGAGCCAAGATCACGCCACTGCACTCCAGCCTGGGGGACAGAGGGAGATTCCGTCTCAAAAAAAAAAGAATTTGGATTTTAATCCCATTTCACATTGATGGCTGCTAAATGGGGTGTGGTGTGTGTGCGCGCGTGCGCGCGCGCGTGTGTGTGTGTGTGTGTGTGTGTGAGAGAGAGAGAGACAGAGACAGAGAGAGAGACAAGGAGGCAGAGAGACAGAGAAGGGCAGAGCTGGACTTTGAGAGATTCCATGCACCATTCTGTGTAGTAGAACAGACCGGAGAGAGTAAGACTCAAGTGCAGGAGAATTATCGGTTATGAGGGTTGAACCGATTCAGCCATTCTTTTGATTCTCGGAAAAGAAAGGCGAAGGCAGGTATGTGGGGGCCACCTCTGTGCTCCTGGCTTCGGTGGAACTCTCCAGGCCCAGGCCCCTCCTCTCCGCTGCTGCGTAATGACTGATGGGAAGGATGAGCTCGGAATAAGGAACTGAGCATTGCAGTGCAGCCCTTCCCTGCCCCCTACCCGCGGGGTACCTGCTTCCAGGGGGCAGCAGTCACTTAGGTCCAGTCCTCCAGGTGGTTTTTCAGGGCGTTTTGACACCACACCCTTCCGGGTTTCTGTGG
This sequence comes from Theropithecus gelada, assembly GCF_003255815.1. Lineage (NCBI taxonomy): Eukaryota > Metazoa > Chordata > Mammalia > Primates > Cercopithecidae > Theropithecus > Theropithecus gelada. Next base: position 71,227,865 of record NC_037675.1, on the reverse strand, counting down.
CCTCACTAGTCATTCTTTACGAGTCTTCTTTGCATCTTCTTCCTTTTCCCCAGCTCTAAATGCGGAAGCGCCTCAGGGTTCTGACTTCAGTCCCCTTCTCTTCTGTCTTCATGTTCACTTCCGGGTCATCTCCGATAGTCCCAGCACTACAAATGCCACCCAAATTCTGATGACTTCCAGTGTGCATCCTGACGGCCTCTAAAGTCCAGCCCCATACTCCACATATCCAGCTGGATGATGAAGGCACCACTTAACATTTCCACATTTTATTACTGAATGACCTCTCCCCAGACGTGTTTCTTTCCCAGGATCCCTCTTTCCTGGAAAACCGATAAACCCATGGCTCAGCTCTCCCTCCTTTACCCCTCATACTCTCCTCAGCTCTGTTTCAGGATCAACACAGATCCAAGCGTCTCTTGCCACGCACTGCTAGTGCGCTAGTCCAGTGCTGTCCACTGGAAATATCACACAAGCCGCAAACGCAAGCCACATATCTAACTTTAGATTTTCTAGATGACAGATTTTAAAGTAAAATGAAGCAAGCAAGATGAATTTTAATAAAATATTTTAACCCCATACAGCGTGGTCAAAATACAGTGTGATTTCCATGTGTAATCAATAGCTTAAAAAATTATCCGTGTGATATTTGATGTTCTTATTTCTGTACTAAGCCTTTAAAATTCAGTATTTTACACTTACAGCACATCTCCATTCAGACCAGCCACATTCCAAGTGCTCATAGCTAATGTGGCCAGTGGCCTCCACGTGGGATAGCACAGCCGAGGCCAAGCCACCTTCAAGCCACCTCCATCTCTGGTCTGGATTATTGTTGTCTTCCTGCTTCCACTCTTAATCCCTGGAAGGCATTTCCCACAAAGCAGCCAGAATGAAGCCATCGGATCACGTTGGTGCCCTCTTTAAAATGTTCAATGGACCCCACCACTCTGAGAATACAATCACAATTAGCAGCCCCCTCCACACCCTACATCGAACAGCATGCCCCTTTCTCCTTGCCTTTTCCTCTGCCCCTTCAGCCAAAAGAGCCCCAAACCAGACCCGCTCCACTTGTTCCCTCCACCTAGAACACTCCTTCCCTAATCCCAGTCCTGAGTCCTGCACTATGCTTCTTCTTATCCCAGTCCTGAAGTCCCTTCCAAACCAGCCAGTTGCATGCCCATTTGTAACCCGCATGGACCTAGGAGGACTGAACAAAGGAGGCAAACGTGGGAATAAAAGACAAAGACAAAAGAGTATATTTGGAAGAAGGGGTCAGGAAGCACCTTGCCTCTAGTGGACAAGGGCCCTGACCTTTACACACTCCTCCGTATTTATTAGGCAAAAGAGATCCTGTGAAGGGAAGTGGAAGAGGGGGTCAGCTGCTTGGTCCGGAGTAGGCTTGCAAGACTGCATTCTCTAGATGTCCCAGTAGATAACCTCAAGGAGCTTGGTCAGGAAGTGATTGCCCTCAGCAAACCTTCTGGGGCAGCCACAGTCATGAGTTTGCCCATATTCTGTATTCATGATAAACAGTTTGTTGTTTGATCATATAGCCTCAGTGGAATGTTGAGTTGGTCATGTCCCACGGGCCTTTGACTCCCTGCCTATCCTCCTTTCTGTTCATGTATTAATTGAAGGAGTGTAAGGCCAGGCTGGGCAGCTCTCATTTTCCAATTGGCGGTCCATTCAATTTTACAGACTGTCGCTGGCACTCCAGTAGTTTCTCAGCTTCCTGCATGGTTTTCTTGAGTTGTCCCCAGGTTGATGTCATGACTATGGTCAGCCTTCTCTCCGTCTTTGCACTCAGGCTCAGCTGGCTTATGGCTCACACCAGAGGGACCGGGCCCATGGTTGGCCACCCTGTGTTCCTCCAGTCTCCCATTCCATGGCCACACGCACCTTGAGGGCACTGACATGGCTTGTCCATCTCCTGTAAAAATACAAGCATACCCTCTTCCCCATGTCAGTAAATTCATCAGACCTTTCCATTGTCCTTCTTCCAGGGATTTCCATAATACTTTCAGATAGACTTTCCTCTTTTCCTCTAACACTTGCCAATGTCTTTCTGCTGGAGTCTTACCATCTGTACCAGGAGTCAAAAAATTTAAAGTAAATAAGGCTAAATGTAGTTTTGATGGAGGTGGTAGTTGGCCTCCTATATCCCCTTTTTGTCTTTTCAACATGCGTTGTAATGTTTGATGTGCCTGCTCTATAATGCCTTGTCCTTTAGGATTATAAGGAATTCCTGTTTCATGGGTTATAGCCCAAAGCTGTAAGAAATTTTGAAAAGCATGACTAGTATAAGTGGGTCCGTTGTCAGTTTTCAATTGTTTAAGTATCCCCATATGAGCAAATGATGACAGACAATGTCGCCGTACATGACCAGCCGTCTCACCTGTTTGGCACGTAGCATGCAGCATATGAGAATAAGTAAAACAAATTAAGCAGTTCTGGGTCTAGTGTACTTTTAACTGTAACAGTTTCCATGTGACTGGCTACATTCACAACATAAGCTGAATCACAGAGAATGTTGATAGGATCTGAAGCTGTGAGCTGTAAAACCTGAATGACTGCAATTAGCTCTGAGCATTGAGCTGAAGCACCAGAGGTATCTAGCCTCTCCTGTGTTAGGGGCCATTGATCCACCCACACAGGTTTGTCACTAAGCCATTCTAGTGGTAAGGCAGTGGGCGGAGGAGAAATATCAATGACCCCTGTCAGAAATCCTGGTGTCCTAGCCTTTTTCTGTCTGTTTTTCCAGTTACTGATATCGGGTTAGGATTTTCTTGTAGGAATTTCCCTAAACCTTTTTTTTCACTCTGATATCCCATGTCCTTCAACATTTTAAATCCTGGGTTATCAAAGCTTTCATTTGTAAGTCTCATATTCCTTGCTGTAAGTGAGTCTCAACCCCATGAACTGATAGCTATATTTGCAACATAAGGCTGAAAAGTACCTGACTGTCCATCCAGACCAAGACAAGGTAAAATCTCAGCACTCCATTGAACACTTTGAGCTGTTCCTACTTCCACTAGGGACATAGAAGTTAATTGCAAGGGCCAGGATGGGGGCTAATGGTCTTTAGATATTACTGATACCTCAGCTCCCATATCCATAAGCCCATAGAATTTCTTTCCTTTTATTTGTACTACACAGGTGGCTCTATTAGCAGCTATGGTTTGGGATAGATAGATTTCCCTTGTAGTTATGCTCCCAAACCCTTTATTTCCTTGTTTCTCCTTTCGTGGAGAAGGGTGTAATTTGCAGGGAATAAGCAATAATTGAGCAATATATTCTCCCGGTTCAAAAACCCAAAGATCTTGTGACATTAAAACTACTTGAATTTCTCCTTCATAATCAGTCAACAACTCCTGGGGCTACAGTGATGCCTTGCAAGTTAAGGTGACTTTTGCCTAAAATTAGTCCCATATATCCTGCTGGTAAAAGTCCCCAAATACCAGTGGGAACTTTGATGGGTTTGTCTCCCCCGGCTAATGTAATTCTTTCTCTGGCAGGTAGATCTAATCCTATACTTCCTGGTGTTCCTGGGGGGAGGGAATCAATATGCCTCTGAGAACCCATGCCTGAAACTGATTGAGGTCTGGACTGGGAATGCCCTCACTGTTTATGGGGCCTGAGTTCAGGCCCCCATCTCATTTCCCAACGGGGGGTGCCATTCTGATGAAATTTTGAGTGGCACTGATTAGCCCAATGATTTCCTTTGTTACAGCGAGGACAAAGTCCTGGCATTTTTTCTGCTGGTGGGGGAACTTTCTGTCCTGAGATCTGGCAGCATTCCTTTTTAAAATGCCCAGTTTTTCCACAATTATAACATTTTCCCATTTTAGAGTTTGACCCTTGGCTCCTTTTAGATTTGTCATCCACTAAATTAGCCATTGCTTCAGCTAACATTGAAGAGCGATGAAGCTCAGTTCCTGCATCTTGACAAAGATGAGAAAATTTCCCAAGATTTTTGTACATCTCACAGGAGCCAGTGCACTTTTACAATCCATATTTGCATTCTCAAAAGCTAGAGTTAAGGTTAGCATTTCAGCAGCTGTGGTATGAGGAATCTGACGCTTCATTTCCTCTTGTAATCTCGCAAGAAATTGTGCATAGGGTTCCTATGACCCTTGCATGATATGTAAAGAGGATTGTACTGGGACTCGCTCTTCAGGAATTGTGGCCCAGGCACATTTAGTGGCCTGTGCACACTGCTGATAAGCAGCGTCTGGGAGTGCCATTTGACGTTCCAGGTCTAAATGAGGGCCATTACCCAAAAGCATATCCTCTGTAATGTCTCTGTGTCCAGCACACAGTTCTGTCTAGAAATGTGTGTCTGTCTGCACACATTTCTTGCCAATTTAAATTCCATGTCGGATATGCACTCACAGACAAGCAAGTTCACTTACACATCAAAGGGTAAAAGATGCATGGCACCAAACACAGACTGTAGCAATCCTAAAGTGAATGGGCTCTGTACGCCATTATTTACCACACTCGCTTTTAATTCCTTTAACAACTTAAACTCTAGTGGAATGTGTTCATGAATAGCCTGCCGTGGATTCTTTGGATCAGACCTTACGGAAATAGGAAAAGCGCAAGATCCTAAGGGCTCTCCAGCTATGACAGCAGAGCATAAAATTCTCTGTATTGGGGTCTCCATTTTTGCCACCAAAGGAGGCGGTACACATGTTTCTGCAACTGGAGGACGTGGTATAGGCCAATTTTTATCCTCCCTCTCTTGTTTTTTATTTTCAATTGGATCTGTGGGTGGGACAACAGATTCTTTCAGATTTTTAGATTCAGCCTGCTGCCCTGCAGAAAAACAAGGAGATAATGGCAGAAGTACAGTACAAACTGAACTCCAAGTGAAAAAACTGAAGAATCAACTTTAAAGCCTTTTGGATGAGCCTGTTTTAACCCTTCTCCTGCTCTATCCCAATTTTCCACATCAAGAGTGCCTGCCTGTGGAAACCATGGGTTATGCGTAATATCCTCCTGCAGCATCCTAATGTCTGAGAACTAACCTGAGCACCAGTTTGCTTCAACAAAACTTTAAGCAACTGCACATGATGTTTTTCTCCAACAGACAAATTCTGCCCCGTGTTACCCTGATTCAGAAAACTTTCCATTCTCAGTACGTCTTTAAAGCACTGCTCCCAGTACCTCTTTAGGGCGCTGACCTTATATCTGCTGCCGGCAGACTAGTCCCGGGGTCCCGGTTCACCCTGTCAATTTCAGCTCCTCTGCTCCAGCAGACCTTCTTCCTTCACCTCCTCGAAGTCCCTGTTCTGGGGCGCCACTATGTAACCCGCATGGACCTAGGAGAATTGAACAAAGGGAGTAAACACGGGAATAAAAGACAAAAACAATAGCATATATTTGGAAAGAGTCAGGGGGCACCTTGCCTCTAGTGGACAAGGGCCCTGACCTTTACACAGCCCTCCGGATTTATTACGCAAAAGAGATAGTGAGAAGGTGAGTGGAAGAAGGGGTCAGCTACTCGGTCCAGAGTAGGCTTGCAAGACTGCATTCTCTAGATGTCCCAGTAGATAACCTCAAGGAGCTTGGCATCAGGAAGCGACTGCCCTCAGCAAACCTCCTGGGGCAGGCACAGTCATGAGTTTGCCCATATTCTGTATTCATAATAAACAGTTTGCTTTTGATCATACAGCCTCAGTGGAATGTTGAGTTGGTCACGTCCCACGGGCCTTCGGCTCCCTGCACCCGTTGAGCCACGGGAGACTCAAGGAGGAGGACTTTGCCGACTGGCAGCCTCTCTGCCCGAATGCGCCATCCAGCGGTCGTCAGACACAATGGCAGCTGACCAGACAGAGCACTCTAGGATCTCAGCCAATTTCCCCAGGCCGTGCTTGGGAAGGAGTGCAGGTCCTCCCTGGCCTCAGCGTCCCCGCATTTATTCTGGTGACTCTCTCCAACCCGGGATTGTGACCCGGCGTGGGATAGCGGGTCAGGATGCAGGAACTTTGTTTCCCTCCGGCTTTCCCTCTGATTCTCTTCCCTTCCCCCACCCAGATCTTCTTTTGCTATTTAGACAACTGTTTAGATTCTGGTCTTTGTTTTTTTGTTGTTGTTGCTGTTTTGAGACAGACTTTCACTCTGTTGCCAAGGATGGAGTGTAGTGGTGCCATCGTGGCTCACTGCAGCCCCTACCTCTTGGGCTCAAGGGATTCTCCTGCCTCAGCCTCCCAAGTAGCTGGAACAATAGGCACATGCCACCAAGCCTAGCTAATTTTTCATTGTTTTGTAAAGACGGGATCTCCTTATGTTGCCCAGGCTGATCTCAAACTCCTGAGCTCAAGCAGTCCTCCCACCTCAGCCTCCCAAAGTGCTGGGATTGCAGGCATGAGCCACCACACCCGGCCTAGATTCTGGTCTTGAAAGTTATCAGTACTTCCCTCTGTTTTCAGTTTCAATGAAAAAGCTGAGTATCCTCATGCTTCTCTCTCTCTGCATTTCTAAAATCCTCCTCTAAAGAAATGAGGGAACTTCCCAACCAGGTAGCTGAGAGGCCACAGGTTACAGGATATTGTGGGCTTGGAGTGAGGAAGGTTAGTACTCAGCATTCTATATCCTGCCACTTATTGAAAGGTATTTCTATTAAGAGGTACTTGCCATACCTCAATAATAAAAATAAAAGATAGGTGCTACAGTGATCCATAATACAATGGAATCACACCACAATGTGTTACAAATTCACTTCTTACACACCCCACAATTTCCTCATGAGTTGGACATACAGAAGTTAAGGCCCTGAGCCCTCTGATAGGCCTGTGGGTCTGCAGGGCTCCAGCCTTCCAACCAAGGCACATTCATGACAAGTGCAAATAACCACCCAGGGACAGCAGGAGGAGCTGGGCTGAGGCTTGCAGAGACACACACGATCGCCTGCTGATGGTCTCCACGAGACTGCTGTTTGCCCCAAGCTTGCCATTATTTTTTTGTTTATTGTCATTTTTATGTGGTCAAAATATTTTCTACTTCTTTGATTAATTTTTTTTTTAATAGAGTCTCGCTCTATCACCCAGGCTGGAGTGCAGTGGCGCGATCTCGGCTCACTGCAACCTCCACCTCCTGGGTTCATGCCATTCTCCTGTCTCAGCCTCCTGAGTGGCTGGGACTACAGGCGCCCACCACCACACGTGGCTAATTTTTTTTTTTTTTTTTTTTTTGGTAGAGACGGGGTTTCACCGTATTAGCCAGGATGGTCTCGATCTCCTGATCTCGTGATCTGCCCGCCTCAGCATCCCAAAGTGCTGGGATTACAGGCGTGAGCCACCGTGCCTTGCACTTTTTTTTTTTTTTTTTTTTTTTGTATTTATAGTAAAGACATGGTTTCACCATGTTGGCTAGGCTGATCTCGAACTTCTGGCCTCAGGTGATCCACCAGCCTCGGCCTCCCAAAGTGCTGATTACAGGCATGAGCCACTGTACCCGGCCATTCTTTGGTTAAATTCTAAGCATTTAAGGCGTCTTAGAAACACCTCCATAGAACCCTGGGACATCTAGGAACCCAGTTGGAAACCATCAGACTAAACCATGAATAGCACTTATCTCTGGGTGGTGAGATTTTTGTTTTCTTTTTTGTGCTTATCTTCATTTTCTGCCTCCTCCATAATGCAACTCATGTGGTTTTGTTCAAGCTGAAGAGAAATCAATGTTTTAAAGGACTTCTGACCTGGTGAGTCCTGCTGCTCTCTGCCCTCCCACAGACTTTGCTCCCTTCTGGCCATGGAATGTTTGCTTAAAGTTACAAGGGGGAAAGAAGTGCTTCAGAGGGTAGCTGACCTCCGCTCCACCAGCCTCACCATTTTCCAGGCTGAGTGGTGGAACCATAGAGAGTGTGGCAGTAATCACAACTGGAGTGATTCTAGGAAGATAATTGAAAGAACTCCCTCAGCAAAAGTAATCAAACACTGATAGTTGTTCCCAACAAGGCAGAGTGAGTCCTTTGGAAGTTTTAAAAAGCAGTAAAGCAACCCAACAGGGGTCAGGAAACCCAAGCACCCAGAAAACTTCACTGACACTTGGCAGGTAGCAGCAACCAGTAGCAATGAGCGCCCTTCCCCATTCCCCAGTCCTTGCTCATCATCATCAAATCAGCCAATTATGGCCCAACAAAGGCCTAATGCCCTCCACTTGCCACTGCCTTTTCTCACCAGCATCCACCTGATCTATCAGCTCTCAGAAATGGGCCAAGCTCTCTATTGTCAGTACTCACTGAGCACCTGAACCTGCTGTGGCCCCCACCTGTGCAGCACCAAATTCCGAAATTTACAAATGTGGTTGGTGGCATAGAAAGAGTTCAGAAGTACTCTCTGAGTGGTGTTGCTGCTCCAGCCATAGGAAGCAAGGGGACAAACTAGCTGTCCCTTCAAAGCCCCACTTGCTACCCCACCTTTCAGCATTTTTTTTTTTTTGAGATGGATTTTGCTCTTGTTGCCCAGGCTGAAGTGCAATAGCATAATCTCAGCTCACTGCAACCTCCACCTCCCAGGTTCAAGCGATTCTCCTGCCTCAGCCTCCCAAGTAGTTGGGATTACAGGCATGCACCACCACACCCAGCTAATTTTTGTATGTTTAGTAGAGACAGGGTTTCACCATGTTGGCCAGGCTCATCTCGAACTCCTGACCTCAGGTGATCCACCCACCTCAGCCTCCCAAAGTGCTGAGATTACAGGCATGAGCCACCTCACCCAACCACTTTTCAGCATGTTTTATGCCTACTCTGGAATGGGATTTGTCCTCTAAGAGCTTGTAAAAAGCAACTTGTATGCTATCTTCACTGAGTTAGTAGCTTGTATACACATTTCCCAACCACTTGTTAGAACCTTGGATCAGTACCATTTTGCTTTAATTTCGACAGATACCTAAGAGACAATGCATAGGATTGTATGAACCCATTCTCTTCATCCCCCTTCTCTAACCCACCACCCCCCAGCTAGTCTAATCCTGGAATCCCAGGTTAGAAAATAACTTGGTAGTCTCCTTGTCCGGCTCTCTTCTTGGTACTTGAATCGCCTGAAAAAATGGTCATCTCTTCTTGAACGTCTCCCACCCACCTGAGCCCCAGTAGCAGGTACTTCCAAGGGGCTTCATTCCCTTTTTAGACAGTTCTATGTTGAAATTTTTCCTTATGTGGAGCCCAACAAAAAGTCACCTTCCCAACTCTGAAATATCCTAAATCCAAAATGTTCTGATTTCTAAACTTTTTTTTGTAACTCCTTTAACAGCAAATTCTGTTCTAAACTGATGTGAGACTAGTTATGGTTTTTGCTTCCCACATCATATGGTTCACTGCAGAAATATCAATGTGTTTCATTATGAACCCCAATTAAGATATGACATAATATTCAGTATATGTACTACATCAGCTTTCCAAACTTTGAAAAACTATAGAGTTTTGGAAAAGCTATTGTAAACCTGTATCTGCTTTTCTAAATATGATATTTAGGTTTTCTATATCCTAATTTTTTTTTTCAGTTGATCTATCATTGCCTGTGATGGGTGAATTAAAGTCTCCTACCATCTGTTTATCTGTTCTTACCCCCTGTATCTCTTATAATTTTAGCTTTATGAATATTGTGCTTTGTTATTTGGTACATAGATATACAGAACTGTTATATTCATTGTGGATTCCATCCTTAAGTATCATAAAGTGACTTTTTTTTTTTTTTTTTTTGAGACAGAGTCTGACTCTATCACCTAGGCTAGAGTGTAGTAGCTCTATCACGGCTCACTGCAGCCTCAGTCTCCCAGGTGCAGGTGATCCTCCCAGCTCAGCCTCCCGAATGGCTGGAACTACAGTCATGTAACACCACACCTGGCTTTTTTTTTTTTTTTTTTTTAATGTTTTGTAGAAACAGGGTCTCTCTATGTTGCCTAGGCTGGTCTCGAACTCTGGGCTGGAGTGATCCTCCCACATCAGCCTTCCAAAGCACTGGGATTACAAGCATGAGCCACAGCACCCCACCTTAAAGTGACTTTCTTCATCTCCATCTAGTGTCACGTTAAAATTATGATCTGGGCTTTCATTTTTTTTCTTTGTCTTTTGTTTTGCATTTGCCTCACCTATCTTTGTATGTACTTTTATTTTCAACGTTTCTTTTTTTTTTTTTTTTTTTAAGATGAAGTCTTGCTCTGTCACCCAGGCTGAAGTGCAACGGCAATCCCAGCTCACTGCAACCTCTGCCTCCCGGATTCAAGTGATTATTCTGCTTCAGCCTCCTGAGTAGCTGGGATTACAAGCATGTGTCATCATGCCTGGATAATTTTTATATTTTTAGTAGAGATGGGGTTTCACCATATTGGCCAGGCTGGTCTCAAACTCCTGACCTCAAGTGATCCACTCACCTCGGCCTCCCAAAGTGCTGGGATTACAGGTGTGAGCCACCACACCTGGCCTATTTTCAACCTTTCTGAAAACATTTATTGTGGGTGGTCACTTGCTTGAGCTCAGCATGAAGGTGAATGTTGCCTAAGAATACTCTGAAATATTATTTCTTTTAATAGGTGAGTTAAGCCTATTTCAACATCTATTCATATGTCAAATAGATTAGCATTAGTTCTAACATAGTAACATTATGTTCTATTTTTGTTTTTATAGTTTTTTAAAAACAGTCACTATGTAGTCTGTTGTCTTTGTTGCTGTGAATAATTCTTTTCAAATGTCAATAGGTTTTCATTTTTGCTCTGTTACTTTTATAATAAAACTTTTTAAAATACCTCTAGTTTTCTATTATTCAATAAATGTCGATTAGTGCCTAGGAACAATGAAAAAATAAGCACACTTCCTCTTCCTCTCTTCCTCCTCTCTCCTACCAAAGAGACCATCTTTTTCTGAGTTTAATTTTGTATTATTAAAAATGCGTATGCTTCTATTACTTGGTTTTTCAGTCTTGAGTAATATTTTTTGACTCCCACTCACTACAGATGTAGCAATCAGTAACCTTAATCTTCCTCTCGCCTACTTTCCCCCTTCCTCCACCAGTATTTGTTCAGTGCATTTATTTATATACTGTCAGGACATGTCATTTTTATATTCTTTTCAATCACTCTAAAGTGTGGAATTATTTTTGCTTTAGTCTACATTACATATATTCAAAGTTTGCTTCCAGTCTTTTTTCTATAATGTCCTCAGTTATCTCTTAGTTGGCTGGCATCTATCCTCTGATTGTTTCTTCAAGAAAGATTCAAAGAATCAACATCCCCTGAATTACTTTGTGATCAAGGCAATCTGTAGTCTTTATGGATGAAGGACAATTTGGCTGGATTTGAATTCCATGTGTAACACTTTTTGTTCCCTTGGACATATTTTTTAAGTATTGCATGACCATCTTCTGACATTGAATATTGCTGCACAGAACTCTGAAATAATCCTGCTTCCCCCGCCCCTCAGTGACTTGATCATTTTGCTTAGTTATCTTTGAAGTTTAATAACTTTACTAGGACACATCTCCAGGTTGGCTCTCCTGCATTAATTTTCTCTGATACATGATATAAATTAATGTCTCTATTTCAAAAATTATGTTTTTGTCCCTTGCTGTGGTTTTGTTAATTGCCTATTCTTTGTACCCTTTCCATTTCATCTTTATTTCTCTGATACTTTGATCTGAGTTCTGCCCGCTCATGTTTCATCTCATTCTGTTATCTCACAATCTCATCCCTGTGTTCTTTTTCCCTTCAATCTTTCATTTTGAAAAATTGCAGAGCTACAGACATGTTGAAAGAATAATGCAATGAGTAGTCATATACCATATACTTCACATAGATTCACCAATTATTATTATTTTGCTATATGTGCTTTCACTGTCTCTATACTCACAAACAATACATATATGCATTTTTCCAAATCATTTTTAAATAGATTGTAGACATCAGAACATTTCAACTATAAAAACTTTAGTCTGGGCTGGGCGCGGTGGCTCAAGCCTGTAATCCCAGCACTTTGGGAGGCCGAGATGGGCGGATCACGAGGTCAGGAGATCGAGACCATCCTGGCTAACACGGTGAAACCCCGTCTCGACTAAAAAAAAAAAAAAAATACAAAAAAAAAACTAGCCGGGTGAGGTGGCGGGCGCCAGTAGTACCAGCTACACGGGAGGCTGAGGCAGGAGAATGGCGTAAAAACCCGGAAGGCGGAGCTTGCAGTGAGCTGCGATCCGGCCACTGCAGTCCAGCCTGGGAGACAGAGCGAGACTCCGTCTTAAAAAAAAAAAAAAAAAAAAAAAAAAAAAAACTTTAGTCTGCATCTCCTAAAATAAAAACACTCCACTATATAACCCCTATCTTAGACCATTTGGTTTGCTAGAATAAATTGCCATAGACAGTGTAGCTTGTAAACAACAGAAAATTATTTCTCACAGTTCCAGAGGCTGAGAATTCCAAAATCAAGACACCCACAGATTCAGTGTCTGGTGAAGGGCCTACTTTCTGGTTCACAGATGGTACCTTCTTGCTGTGCCCTTAGATGGTGGAGGGGCAAGGCAGCTCTATGGGTCCTTTTTTATAAGGCCACAAAACCCATTCATGAGAGTTCTGCCCCCATGACCTCATCACCTCCCAACACCCCCACCTCCCATCACATTGGTGATTAGGTTTCAACATATGAATCTCAGGGGGACACAAGCAGTCAGACCAAAGCAACCATAACACTAATTTAACAATAATTTTATAGTATCATCTAATATATAATCTATACTCAAATTTCCCCAATTACCTCCAAAAATGTTTTTAAATACTATTCCAACCCAGTATCCAATTATACATTGCATTTGCTTGTTATGTCTCTTTATTCTCTCTTTTTTTTTTCTTTTTGAGATGGAGTCTTGCTATGTCGCCAGGCTGGAGTGCAGTGGTGAGATCTCAGCTTACTTCTACCTCCACTTCCCAGGTTCAAGCAATTCTCCTGCCTCAGCCTCCCAAGTAGCTGGGACTACAGACGCACACCATAACACCCAGCTAATTTTTGTATTTTTAGTAGAGACGGAGTTTCACTATGTTGGCCAGGATGGTCTCAATTTCTTGACCTCATGATCCATCAGCCTCGGCCTCCCAAAGTGCTGGGATTACAGGCATGAGCCACCACGCCCAGCCTTTATTCTCTTTTAATCTAAACTAGATCTCCAACTTTTGTTATGACATTTACTTCTTTAAGAGTACATGCCAGGGTTTGCTTAGAGCAGGGCGGTTGAAGAGTGGCTCCTCTGTTTACAATACATCAAACAGGAATCTGGGGTCATTGTGACAAGGGGCACAAAACTTGTGATCTCCCTACATGTGAAAAAAAAAAAAAGAGAGAGAGAGAATGCATGCCAGTTGTTTTATACAATATCCCATAGACTAGATTTGTCAGGTTGTTTCTTTATATTTCATTTGTTTATCTAGCACTTGTATTTCTGATAAATTGCCAGCTAGGTCCAAAGACTTGATAAGATTCAGATTAAACATTGCCTATAATGACGTTGTGAATTTCATATTGCATTCCATCAGGAGGCATATGAGTTTAGGCTGTCTTGATATCAGTAATTCCAAGTTTGTCCACTTGGTTAAAATGGGTAACTGCCAGGTTTCTCCAATGTAAAGGTACATATCTTCCCTCTATAATCACTCCATGTGGTGATACTTTATCACCATGAATATGCTATTCCCTAATTGCCTTTTACTCAAGGGTTTTCACATCTATTGATGATCCCTACCTAAACCAATTGCTATATTAGGGATTGCAAAATGGTAATTTAAAAAAATCTGTTAATATATTTCTGTTTTGTGGTCTTTCTTCATAAAAGCAATTACTGTATTCACTTTTTAAAATTGAATTGCCTAATGTTCGAACAGTTTTCAGCTGCTGTATGTCAATGTTTTTCTGGTAAGTATTCTTCAGTTGTTGGAAATGTTTGCCACTCTTTTCCTCCTTCACCTTATAGTGGATTTAATTTGATGCCATGTGTCACTCATTATTGAGTGGACAAGTGATTTGCATGAAGCTCCATTGGGGGGCAGGGCAAGGTATCCTTTTAGGATAGCTGGCTTCCTTCCACCACCATCAGCCATAGACACAGACTGCTTCATACAACTACTGCTCATCCATTTGACTTTTTGTGTAGCCCCATGTGGACAGTTAATGATGGTCGTAAATTATTTGCTACTCTTCCCATTTAGAGGTGGAGTCTATTTCTCCCATCCCTCAAATCTGGGACACTCTTAGTAAATTGCTTGACAAAATATAATGTGCTGAAAGTGACATTGTAGGGCTTCCATACTAGGTCATAAGATGCCTTGCAGCTTTGACTCAAGCCTTGTGGAACAATTGCTCTGGGGTCATCAGCTACCAGATAAGAAGTCTGACTACTCTGAGATCACGATGCAGATGACTAATCCTCAGCAACCATATGAGGACCCCAAGCAAAAGCCATCCGCTGAACCTGTCATATCCCAGAACTGTGAAAGAGAATAACAAATAGATGTTTAAAATCACTGAGTTTGGAGGTGGTTTGTTATACAGCAATGGATAGCTAAAACATCCACTTCTACGGGCCGTGTGAACCTGAGCGGGGTGTGAGCTGGCTTCTGCTGTCAGCCTTGCTCACCCAGTTCCCATAGCTGTTGTTACAAAGGAAGGAGATCTCTTTTGCATTTGAGGTTGCATCCTCCACCTGCAGGAGGTGTGCATATTCCTAGAGCTTCCCGACATCCACCCCCTCTGCATCCTCTCTTTCTCCCTAGTGAGTGCTGGTTAATGGTGACACTGGCAGCCTTCTCACATATTCTGGAGTCTACAAATGATATGCGTCCCCTAGTTTCACCAAAAAATTATTGTCTGTGAAGTTTTCCCCATTTTCCTTGTTGCGTTTGAATGGTTTCCAGAAAAGGAAGGGAGAAACAGCCTCTTTCTTTCTTTCTGATTTGTTTGTTTTAGACAGGGTCTTGCTCCGTTACCCAGGCTGGATGCAGTGGTACAATCACAGTTCACTGCAGCCTCCACCTCCTGGGCTCAAGCAATCCTCCCACTTCAGCCTGCCAAGTAGCTAGGACTACAAGCATGCACCACCACACACAGCTAATTTTTAAAATTATTTTTTGTAGGGACAAGCCCTCACTATGTTGACCAGGCTGGTTTCAAATTCCTGAGCTTGCGTGATCCTCCCACCTCAGCCTCTCAAAGTGCTGGAATTACAGGCATGAGTGCCTGAGCCCAGCCATCCAGTCCTTTTTTTCTTTTTAGCATCAAGTTTCACTCTGTCACCCAGCCTAGAGTGCAGTGGCGCAATCATAGCTCACTGCAGCCCTGACCTCTCAAACTCCTGGGCTCAAGCGATCCTCTTGCCTCAACCTTTTAAGTAGCTGGGGATATAGGTGCATGCCACCACACCTGGCTAATTTTTTATTCTGTGTAGAGACTAGGCCTTATTATGTTGCCCAGGCTGGTCTGGAACTCCTGGACTCAAGCAATCCTCCTGCCTCAGCCTCCCAAAGTGCTGGGATTACAGGCATGAGCCACCATGTCCAGCCTCTACAGCCGCATTTATACCATAAGTCATGACCATAATTTTTTAATGGCTACATTCTTTTAAATGGGCCATAACCAATCACCTATTAATAGATACTTAGGTTATTTCCAATAGTTCACTATCACAAAGCAATGCTGCAGTGAAAATCTCTTTACATAGATCCTCAAGCAATTATTTCTATAGGATAATTTTCTACAAGTAGAATTCTGGTGTCAAGAGCAATGGCTGATTGAAGGCTTTTTATGCCACTTCAGAATCTGGGAAAACAGCTCACTTTTGCCAGAAGTGACATAAAAATGTCCCTTAAGTAAATTTACTCAGCCACCACTACCCCCATGATTGTTTGGATGTTATGTTTGTTGTGTTGCTTGGTACAGCCTGTGAAAGAACGAGTCTAGGCCAGTTTGGAAAAAATATGCAATCACAGGAGCTTTTCCAGTCAAAGCTTTCAGGTCTCCAAAAGCAGGTTAACTCGGGAGACAGGATGAGGCAAAAGAAGGGGCAGGTCAGAAGAGCAGCTGGGGCGCGGAATCAGGCTGGGTGTGAATACCAATCGTACCACTCACTAGCCACGTGAATTGGGCAGATTATTTAACCACTCTAAGCCTTTTCCTAACCTATAAAATAAGGATAGAAATAGCATCATATCTCATAAGGCTATTATGAAGACTAAATAAGAAATGTGGGCATTTAGTGCTATAAATTTCCCTCTTAACACTGCCTTCGCTGTGTCCCAGAGATTCTGGTACGTTGTATCTTTGTTCTCATTAGTTTCAAATAACTTCTTGATTTCTCCCTTAATTTAATTATTTGCCCAAAAGTCATTCAGGAGGAGGTTGTTCAATTTCCATGTAAATGTATGGTTTTGAGCAATTTTCTTTGTATTCAATTCTATTTTTGTTGCATTGTTGTCTAAGAGTGTGATTGGCATAATTTTTTTTTTTTTTTTTTTTTTTTTTTGGTGGGTGGAGAGTTCTATAGATGTCTACTAGGTCCATTCAGTCAAGTGTTGAGTTCAGGTCCTGAGTATCTTTGCTTTTGATTCGTCTTGCTTTGGCGATCTGTCTAATACTGTCAGTGGGGTGTTGAAGTCTCCCTCTGTTATTGTGTGGGAGTCTTAAGTCTTTTCATGGGTCTCTCAGAACTTGCTTTATGCATTCATCCCCTCTGGAGGATGCAGCAACAAGGCATTATTTGCAGAGAGCAGCCCTCATCAGTCACTGAATCTGCCAGCACCTTGATCTTAGACTTTCCAGCCTCCAGAATTATAAAAAATAAATTTCTAAGATTTAATTTTAAAAAGAACTTGCTTTATGAATCTGGGTACTCCTGTGTTTGGTGCATCTATATTTAGCATAGTTAGGCCTTTTTGTTGATTTGAACTCTTTGCCATGATGTCATGCCGTTCTTTGTCTGTTTTCATCTTTGTTGGCTTACAGTCTGCTTTGTCTAAAATTAGGACTGCAACCCCTGCTTTTTTCTGATTTCCATTTGCTTGGTAGATTTTTCTCCATCCCTTTATTTTAAGCCTATGGGTGCCATTGCATGTTAAATGGGTCTCTTGAAGACAGCATGCTGTTCGGCCTTGCTTCTTTATCCAGCTTGCCACTCTGTGCCTTTTACTTGGGGCATTTAGCCCATTTACATTCAAGGTAAAGGGGACACTTATACACTGCTGGTGGAAGTATAAATTAGTTAAACCATTGTGGAAAATAGTGTGGTAATTTCTCAAAGAACTAAAAACAGAACTACCATTCAACTCAGCAATCTCATTACTGGGTATATACCCAAAGGAATGTAAGTCATTCTGCCATAAAGACACATACACACGTGTGTTCACTGCAGCACTATTCACAATAGCAAAGACATAGAATCAACCTAAATGCCCATCAACAGTAGGCTGGATACAGAAAATGTGGTACATATACACCATGGAATCCATGCAGCCATAAAAAAGAATGAGATCATGTTCTCTGCAGGAACATAGATGGAGCTGGAGGCCAATATTCTTAGCAAGCTAATGCAGGAACAGAAAACCAAATACTGCATGTTCCCACTGATAAGTGGGAGCTAAATAATGAGAACTAATGGGCACGAAGAGGGAACAACAGACACTGGGGCCTACTTGAGGGAGGAGGGTGGAAAAAGGGAGAGAATCAGGAAAAATAACTATCAGAACTATCAGGTACTATGCTTAGTACCTGGGTGACAAAGTGGTTCGTGCACCAAACCCCCATAACACAAGTTGGCCTGTAACAACAAACTTGTACATGTACCCCTAAATCTAAAATAAAAGTTAAAAAGAAATGTGATTTAAATCACAGCATCCATCACACAGCATGTGCCCAGCAACTCCCAGGTATCATTAACATAATACCAAAAGATCTTCCTGTCCCCAAAATTGTATGAAATTAGAGTAGATTCAGGCCGGGCGCGGTGGCTCAAGCCTGTAATCCCAGCACTTTGGGAGGCCCAGACGGGCGGATCACGAGGTCAGGAGATCGAGACCATCCTGGCTAACAGGGTGAAACCCCGTCTCTATTAAGAAATACAAAAAACTAGCCGGGCGAGGTGGCGGGCGCCTGTAGTCCCAGCTACTCGGGAGGCTGAGGCCGGAGAATGGCGTGAACCCGGGAGGCGGAGCTTGCAGTGAGCTGAGATCCGGCCACTGCACTCCAGCCTGGGCGACAGAGCGAGACTCCGTCTCAAAAAAAAAAAAAAAAAAAAAAGAAATTAGAGTAGATTCAGAGGGGAGATGGGGAAAAGAATGGAGGGTGTCAGGTTCCTAGAAAAGATTTTTCCATTCTCTGCAAAGGCACATTGCTAGGAACAGAGCGAATGGGGAGGAGTGGGAGGAGGGGTAGCCAGGGCAAGAAACTGTGTTTTCTCAAAGAGAAAAACTCACAGTAGGAGGTGGAAGGATTTGGGGTTTCTGAGAAGAGGTGAGGAGGGAGAGTTGATAGAGACTACATGATTTAGAATCCAGGTTATGAATGTGTTCATGGGAACTCTTCCCTTTGGATGTGCACAATCGGATCAATAGACACATGCCCAGACCCTACTCTTTAACAGATATTGGTCAATTCCTCGTCACCCTTTGGCACCAGGCAAATGTGTAAAAAGCTAACTTCTTCCTTTGACTTCAAGGCCTCATGTACGGTTGCACAAGACATCTGTAGAGTGGCGTCCCTGGCATTGTGCAGTGCCCAACCTGAACAGGTGTACTTGGCAGCCCTGCATGGCCTCCACCCTCACGAGCTTCCATATTGCATTGTGTACCATCTGGCCACCTGTGGTCTTATACAGACCATCAGGTCCTTGAGAACAGGAACATGAATTATATCATTTTTGGTTTTTGGGTTTTTTTTGTTTTTTTGCCTCCCATGGTGACTGGTACTCAGTTAGTGACCAATATTTCTCCCCTAGCAACTCTGTTCCCTTCTGATTGGCCCCAGAGAGAGGAAGCAGACTCCTTTGAGACTCAACCCTACCCTGTGGGAACACTCAGTCCAGGCATCACATCCAGTGCCCAGTCCTCTGCCTGCCCTCCCTTTGATACCAGCCCAACTCAAGCACCTGAAAATCATTAGCAGAGACTCTCAAAGGAAAAGGGGCTTCAAGTTCATGTCACCCAGGGCCACAGTATACGGCCCTGCAAGCTGTCCACTGCGCAAGCCCAGGGAGCAGCCTTTTCTTGGATACGATGCAATATGTATGGATCCTGCCATCCAACCCATCCAAGCAGGATTCCAGAGACCTCAAGGCCATCCTTGGAGAGCTCTCATTTTCAGGTAGTTCCTTGCACCAAGCCAAAATCTGTCCCCACATCCACCCAACAGTGGTTCACACCCTAGTCCCTATTCTGCCCTCTGGAGTCCTACATACAAAGCCTAATCACCTGTTTCAGACCCCACCCAGGCCTCCTGGGTTCCAACCAAGCCAAGAGGCAATTGTGTTTCTGAAGGAGACCCCTCCCTTGTGCCACCTCTGCAGTGGGGATAGATGGAAAGAGCAAGGCTTAGGATAACCTCACACACTAGGTGGCCCTGCCCCTGGCATGCCCACCTCTCTCTGCTGCTGCTGCACACCCCAAGCCTGTCTCCCAGCCTGAAACACACAGGCCCAGTGCAAAAGTAAAGCAGTCAGGAAGTCAGGGAGAAAAGACTGCATTCCTGCTTCCTTCTCAGCAAGTTTCCCAAGCAGTGGGCCTCCTCGGGCACAAAGCAATCTCCACGGCCAGGGTTCCCTCAGGATGCTCTTTGGGGAAAGAGCCTCCAAGCTTCCTGAGAGCCCACCCACCATCCCAGCTGGTTATTCCCTCTGACGGTAAGCATTCCAGGGAGTGTGGAGCAGCCACCACCAGTATTCCTCCCTGGGACTCATACAGTCCCAGTTTGGGGATAAGACAAAAGTTTCCCTGGGAGGATGCCAGGGAGGACGCTGGCATCCTCTCAGCTCCCAGGAAAAGGGTCATGGACACATCCCCTCCTGGAGGCCAGTGACATTTGCCTGTCCCACACCCCCTTGGGCTATGCTACCTATATCCAGGAACCAAAGGCAACACCCAGCTCCTTTCACTCTCATGGGTTCTGGGGACAAATGATAACCCACTGGACACAGGGAGGACGCCTTTCCCCAACCAAGAAATTAAGGAATCAAGGGCTGAGCTGGGAACAGGAGCTGCAGGGAAGGAGATGGACTGGACCTGGATTCAGGTGGGCCCTGGGCAGGTCCCCAGGAACCGAATGCCTATGAGGCACACTCAGTGGAGGGCAAAGGGGAGAAATAAGCCCAGAAGCAGCAAAGTGACAAGAGAGGACTACGAGTAGCATCCAGGAATTCAGCAGAGGTCAGCGAGCTTGGGAGAGCTAGGGCAGGCAGATAAGGTTCTGGGCTGTTCCTCTTTGGGGCAACAGCCAGAGAAATAGCTCAGCTAGTTGCATAACCCTTCTATTTGCCCAGAGCTTTTGTCCAGAAACTCTCTGTCCTGAGAGGTGATTAAAGAAGGCATCCAGCAAGAACTGCACAAGAAACGGAGTCAGCCGGAGAACAAGGAGTGGTCTTCCACTGCCTCACAGGAGGATGGAGGCCCACAACGCATCTGCCCCTTTCAACTTCACCCTGCCACCCAACTTTGGCAAGCGCCCCACAGACCTGGCACTGAGCATCATCCTGGTGTTCATGTTGTTCTTCGTTATGCTCTCGCTGGGCTGCACTATGGAGTTCAGCAAGATCAAGGCTCACTTATGGAAGCCTAAAGGACTGGCCATCGCCCTGGTGGCACAGTATGGCATCATGCCCCTTACGGCCTTTGTGCTGGGCAAGGTCTTCCAGTTGAACAACATTGAGGCGCTGGCCATCCTGGTCTGTGGCTGCTCACCTGGAGGGAACCTGTCCAATGTCTTCAGTCTGGCCATGAAGGGGGACATGAATCTCAGGTAGGCCTGGGGGTGAGGAGGGAACAGCCTGGGACAGGAGCTACATTAGAGATGTCACAATTGAGGGGAAGAGCTGGGCTAAAGCCAGGAAGGAGTGAATGCAGGCTGGGTGGAGGCTAGGTCAGGGGGAGGCTGGCATTTATTGCCAAGAGCTTATGCTGGGATGGGGGCAGGAGTTGGGGTATGTCTGGTTTAAGCACCAAACCAACGGGACCATACTGGTCCAGGAAGCTCGTGGTGATCTCCTTGCTTCCAGAGGTGTCTCAAGGATTGTCTTAAAGGAGCATTGATTTAAGCGAAAGGAACCTCTGGAGAACTGCATCCACCTACAACAGTGGACAGGTTGCCTGCTTTGAGCCCAGAGATTTAAAAGGCGGTGTGATTCGTTCCAAACATCACCAGGAAGATCAAGGTGACTTGGAAACAAATGAGCACCTCAAATTCCTGCAAAGCAGGCAAGAATTTCCAAAAGGTCCTCCCAATTACCTGGTCATCTGAGATGTTTTCTCTTTAAAGTCCCTCATTCCCCATCAGATGCAGTGACATTTCCATGCAAAGGCACAACCAGGGAGATCCCAGCGTTTCCCAGCACCCACTCAGGATATGCCAGCCCCATCTCAGCCACCCTGGTAAGGGGAAGACAGCAGCACCCCCTAACGCCCTGCCCAAAGCATTATAAGCAGAAATCAGCAAGGGCTCGCTCCTGCAGACACAGCATGCAGGGGCTGGTTGATGCTCATCCTTGCAAACGGGGGGACTCTAGTCCTGAACATCTGCCAGAGGAGCTACTTCAGACCCGCTCCAGCTCCAGCAGCCTGTGCTGCAGCTAAAGAAAACTCACTAGCAGAAGCTCTTGCTTTTAGCGAAACCTCAGTCTCAAGCCAGTCCCTCTAACTTTTTACCATTAAGTTTAGTGTTTTACTTTTCTAATAGATTTCCTTTCAAGTTAAGGAATTTTCATTCCGTTGCCAGGAATTTTCATTCCGTTCATTCAAAATCATGCTAAATTTTTATTATGTAAGAACATTAAATTTTGTTGAATGACTTTTCTGTATCTACAAAATTATACCATTTCTTTAATAATACAGTAGTATGTATTAATAGATTATCTAATGTTTTGTTTTTCTTTTTTTTTTTTTTTTTTTTTTTTTTTTTGAGAGAGAGTCTCGCTCTGTCGCCCAGGCTGGAGTGCAGTGGCCGGATCTCAGCTCACTGCAAGCTCCGCCTCCCGGGTTCACGCCATTCTCCTGCCTCAGCCTCCCGAGTAGCTGGGACTACAGGCGCCCGCCACCTCGCCTGGCTAGTTTTTTGTAGTTCTTAATAGAGACGGGGTTTCACCGTGTTAGCCAGGATGGTCTCGATCTCCTGACCTCGTGATCCGCCCGTCTCGGCCTCCCAAAGTGCTGGGATTACAGGCTTGAGCCAAGATTATCTAATGTTAAGTCATTCTTACTCATCTTGTTCAATTGTATTACTTTTTTAAAGCACTGCTTGATTTATTTGCTAATATTTTATTATTTTTGCTTCTATGTTCATAAATAAGAGTGGCCCCCAATTTTCTTTTCTCATATCATTCTCCAGCGTTAGTTCCAAGATCATATCAACCTTATACAATAAATGGGGGCATGTTTCCACTTTTTATATTATCTGGATAGATTTGCATAATATTGCAGCAATCTGCACTTTGCATGTTTAGTAGAACACTACCGTAAGACAGTATAAATCATGTGGGGTTCTAGAAGATAGGTTTTGAACTGCTTATTAAATGTCTTAAATAATTCTAAGTTGAATCAGGTTTTTGGCTTCATATTGACTTGGTTTTGTAGGTTATATTTCCCATGAAATTGTCCATTTAAGTTAAAAATGGAAGTATGAAAATGTCTGTAGTTTATTTTATTACTTTTTAAAATCTTCATTGTCTCTGTAATTACGTTCCCTTTTTCACACTAACATCATCAATTTGTGCCATCTCTCTCTTTGCCCTGGTCTGTCTTGCCAGAGGTGTCTATTTAACTGGCCTTTAAGAAAAAAAAGAAAAACAAACAAAAAAAACCCTACTTTTGGTTTTACTGATCCTCTCTAACAATTTACAAAACTTAAAAAATTTCTTCCTTTTCTTTGTATTGGGTTTTTCTCTTTCTAACCTCTTGAGTAAGGTGCTCAACTCATTCATTTTCAGTCTTTCTTCTTTTTCGATATAAATATGTAAGGCTATAAATTGCCCTTTAATAACTGCTTTATTTACTCCTGGCATGGTTTTTAAATTACTTTTTATTGAGATATAATTCACATACCATAAAATCCATTCTTTAAAAAGTACAATGCCTTGGTTTTTAGCATATTTCCAAGGCTGTGAAACTATCACCATTATCTAATTTCAGAACATTTTCAATACCCCAAAAAGGAACTCCATCCCATTTAGCAGGAGTCCCCATTTCTCTCTCCCCTTCTAACCCTTGACAACCACTAATCTACTTTCTGTCTCTATGGATTTCACATAAATGGAAGCATTCAGTATGTGACCTTTTGTATCTATACTTCTTTCACTTAGCATAATATTTCCAAGGTTCATTCATGTGACAGCATGTCACAATACTTGTTTTTGTAATTGAATCATATCCCATTGTATGGATATAATACATTTTGCTCATCCATTCATTCAGCTGATGGACATATGGGTTGTTTCTACTTGTTGCCTAGTATGAATAATGTCTATGGAAGCTCATAGGCAAGTTTTTGTGTGAACATGCTTTCTGTTCCCTTGGAATATATACCTAAGAGTAGAATTGCTGGGTTATACGGTGACTCTGTTTACATTTTTGAGAAACTGCCAAACTATTTTCCAAAGCACCATTTTACATTCCCACCAGCAGTGTATGAGGATTCCAAATTTTCCACATACCCTGCAACATTTGTTATTGTCCATCTTTTTAATTATAGCCATGCTAGTAGATATTAAGTGGTATCTCATAGTGGTTTTGATTTGCATTTTCCTAATAAGTAATGATGTTGAGCGTCTTTTCATGTGCTCATTGGCCATTTGTATATCTTCTTTGGGAAAACATCTCATTCAAATCCTTCGCCCATTTTTTACTTTTTTATTATTGCATTATCAGAGTTCTTCATATATTCTGAATACTAGACCCTTATCAGATATATGACTTGCAAATATTTTCTCCCATTCTCTGGTTGGCTTTTCACTTTCTTGATGGTGTCCTTTGAATCACAAGTTTTTAATATTAATAAAGTCTGATTCATCTGTTTTTTCTTTGGCTGTTTGTGCTTTAGACGTCATATATAAGAAACCATTGCCTAATCCCAAGTCCCCTCACCATGTTTTTTAAATATGTATTTTACTATTTTTATGTTCTAAATACTTTTTCCACCATGATTTCATATTTGATTGATGATATAATTAGAAAGTTCCCTTCCCCCCACCCCATGATCCTTTTATTATTGGTTGCTCAGTTTCAATGCTCCTCCCATCCCAGGTCTAAGACCTCAATTCTGGTCCCTCCCTCAGGCATGAAAGAGTGCCAAGACTAACACTCCACTCCCCTCGATAACCCCTCTATACAGTGAAACTGTTTGTTCGTTTGTTCGTATGTAGAGACAGGGGTCTTACTTTGTTGCCCAGGCTGGTCTCAAACTCCTGGCTTCAAACAATCCTCCCTCCTCGGCCCCCCAAAATGCTGGGATTATAAGCATAAGCCACTATGCCACACTTAAAATAAATGTTAATTTCTTACAAGCTCAAGTGTGTATTTGTTCATGGGGGTTGGGGAGTTCCTATTATCTAGTTCACAATTTTCTTTGAAAGACTCTCCTCACCTCTAACAGCTCTTATCCTTATGACATGTCTACCTATTGTTCTTGATAGCTACGCTCTGGAACCTTTGATATAGGCTGCTCTTGATGCATATTTAAGCCATATTCCATCTTTAGGGAAATAATGAAAGAAGTGTAGATGGAGGGTGGGGCTGTGGGGAGGACGAGGGACACACTGAGTGTGGTTTTCCTAGGGTCTTGCCAAGCCCTCACCTCCCAACCACCTTCCCACTGGAATAAAAGTCAGAGTCATATATTTTTAATGTGAATGTCCATAAATCCAAGGAGATGCCCTATCAGCTTCCTTCTCAGTTGACCTTTCCGGAGGGCCTCTCCCTAGACAGGGTCCTGGGACTAACATATATAAGATTCCAAATGGAAAAGGAAATTGGACAAGTAGGATACATATTAGAGCTGGAAGGATATATTATTCAGGCTCTGAGTATCACACTCAATTTATTTTAAATAATATCAGGAGGAACCAGAAAGTAAAGAGCATGAGAACACCAGAGTTGGGGACTGGAATACTATCCAAGATGCAAAGCAAGTCTGACCAAGTTATCTTGTCACTTACTCAACATGGGTATCTATTACTGCCTTCTCTACTACCCCACCATTATGGCCCTTCAATTATTCTGTTTCTTACTGCTTCACTATTTCTTTTACAGTCCTTTTAATCATGGTATCTGTTGACTGATTTTTCTTAGTAGGGTTTTTGGCTTCTGCCTGACCATCACTCCCATGCCACCCATCTCCAAAGACCAAGTGCCCTGTCACTGTTTCTCACACTCAGACTCCCCACAAGGTAAAATGTGCTGATATAGCTAATCGTTATTGTCTCCGTTGGACAAAGCCACTACAACCAGCCATTCCCTAGGCTCTAAATCAGACATTTAGTAACTGTGGGTCAGGTGCTATTCCCTGGTCCAGTGGGCTAATGATCAGAGTAATGGGATCACACAGTTAGCTTTCTACAAAATGGGCTTGGCATGGGGAAGGTGCTCAATGCAAAAAGCGTTCTATTACAGAGAAGGAGATCAGAATGGCTCCTTCCACAATGAAGCACACAGGGATTGAAGCAGTTGAACCAGCCTAAGTTCAGATCCTGCCTTGGCCACGTACTACCTTGTGTGATTTCGAGCAGGACACAACTCTTCTAGTCCCCAGCTTCCTTGTCAGCAAAAAGAAGATAGTATGCTTACTGCCTAATGATATGGGGGAAAGGAACTGAAGTCACATATGTCAAGCACTTAGCACAGTGACTGGCACTTAGCAGGCACTCAACAAAATAGTCTGTATTCATGGGCTCTCTTTCTCCCCTCTTCCCATGTCTCCCACCAGCATTGTGATGACCACCTGCTCCACCTTCTGTGCCCTTGGCATGATGCCTCTCCTCCTGTACCTCTACACCAGGGGGATCTATGATGGGGACCTGAAGGACAAGGTGCCCTATGGACGCATCATATTATCACTGGTCCCGGTTCTCATTCCTTGCACCATAGGGATCATCCTCAAATCCAAACGGCCACAATACATGCGCTATGTCATCAAGGTAAGAACCTGGGGGCTTGACAAATTATGGCAAAAGAATAAAAACACCATATACAACTACATGGTATAATCACTATATTAATAATAAACACATATATGCTCCTACTAGATGCTAAGTTTTATGCCATGCACTCTGAGGATTCATTGTCACCAAAGTCTGATGTTTGCACAAAGTGAAGTAACACATGAGGCCGGTGCAGTGGATCACGCCTGTAATCCCAACACTTTGGGAAGCTGAGGCGGGTGGATCACTTGAGGTCAGAAGTTTGAGACCAGCCCGACCAACATGGCAAAACCCCATCTCTATTAAAAATACAAAAAAAAAAAAAAATTTAAAAATTAGCCAGGCATAGTAGCAAGTGCCTGTAATCCCAGCTACTCAGGAGGCTGAGGCAGCAGAATCACTCGAACCAGGGAGGCGGGGGCTGCAGTGAGCTGAGATTGCGCCACTGCACTCCAGCCTGGGCCACAAAGCAAGACTCCATTTCTAAAAAGAAAAAAAAAAAAAGAGAGAGAGAAGATCCAATTCCAGTGTACACACAAGTATTTGCAGAAGGCAAGGAGATGGGAACAGTGAGCGCTGGAGTGGTAAAGGAGGCTTCTTAAAAAGGAAGGGCTTGCCGGGCGCGGTGGCTCAAGCCTGTAATCCCAGCACTTTGGGAGGCCGAGACGGGTGGATCACGAGGTCAGGAGATCGAGACCATCCTGGCTAACACGGTGAAACCCCGTCTCTACTAAAAAATACAAAAAACTAGCCGGGCGAGGTGGCGGGCGCCTGTAGTCCCAGCTACTCGGGAGGCTGAGGCAGGAGAATGGCGTAAACCCGGGAGGCGGAGCTTGCAGTGAGCTGAGGTCCGGCCACTGCACTCCAGCCTGGGTGACAGAGCGAGACTCCATCTCAAAAAAAAAAAAAAAAGGAAGGGCTTGAGGCATTTAGGTAAACCTGGGGAGAAGGCTGAATAGAGGAGTTGAGAGGGCACCAAGGGCAAATTTGGCTGATGTGGCAAGAAGCTAGAGGAGAGAGGTAGTATACCCATTCCCAGCATTTCAGGAGAGGGATGGGGTGGGAAGCAGAGTGAATTAAGGCCACAAAGGTTTTGAGGAGCACTGTGGTCACAGACAGGGCATCATGCCACTGCCTGGTGTGCAGAAAAATCCCAGACTCTTAGAGTGCAGCTATGGTCTCTCCACCAACATTTTCAACCTTGGAGTTCAGTCTCTGCCAGCCTCCCGCTTGGCTCACTGTTCATCCCACAGAGCCAGGGGGTCATCCTGGTCCTCAGGAAGGACTTGATCTCCTGACATCCTGTACTGTCTCTGCCCTTGCATCAATGCCTCTGGCCTGGTCTGTAAGGCGTGCTGCTGAGAACCCCAAAGTTTGGCAGCAGCTTTGGGCCTGGAACAAAGAAGCCAAGAGTCCAGTTTTCAGGGGGGGTTTATTTTCACACTACTATTGTCTCAAGAGTAGTTTTGCCCTTTCCCTGTCCCAGTGCCATGGCCGCTTCCCGCCTGCTGGAGGACATGGAGGAATCATCCCTCCTCCTTTCCCTGGCCAGTCACCCCACCTCAGCATCATTCTCTCCACCCTTGTACTCAGAGACCTCCTTTTACTGATTATGCCCCTGATCCAGCAGCCTCCCCTCTCTCACTCTCATTTCTAAAACATCTCTGTATTGGTTCTTCACAGTCAGCTTGGACACAGACTCACATATCTCCTATCTTCAAAAAAACAGAACAAAAACTATCTCTCACTGGAATTTCTTGTGGAATCCACCTCCCATTCCACCTAATACCTCCCCCTTTGCTCCCCTTCCTAGCCAGGCTTCATGAAAAATCACCCTCACTCCTCTCTCTCTCTCTCTCTGTCAATCGCTGCCTCTCAGACATCTTCCATTTCCCCCATGCCACCGCCAGAGCTTTCTCACGAGGGACCAGGCCCTCAGCCATTCGTTTCCATTATTTGAATCCCTCTCTTCTCTCCTCCTTGGTCTCCCATCCACCCAGCATCTTGATGACCACCTGCTCCACTTTCTCTGCCAAATCCAATGGACATTTCTCAATCCTTTCTTGACCTTCTAGCAGCATTGGACATAATTGACCACTGCCTCCTCAAAAGCCTTCTCTGTCAGCTTTAGTGACTCTAAGCTCTGCTGCTTTCCTCCTGCCTCTTGTGACCTCCTTCGGACTCCCTTATGAGTTCCTCTGGTCAAAGGCACTTCTCTGCATTCAGACCAAGCTTTCTGCCTTTCTCACCAGACCTCTCCTAGCCCAGGATCTGATCCCTCTCAGGTCTGCAATTACCATCTGCAAGCTGAGACTTTCAGAACAGCATCATCCGACCTCAACTCTCTCCTGACTCCAGAATCCATTTATTATCTACCGATCTTTCTATCTGAATATACCTCGGGCATTTAAAACTCAATATATGTTAAATAAGTCATCTCCTCCCCCTGTGTGGTTATCTCAGTCAGTGGCACTGTGTGTGTGCCCAATTGCCTCAACCGGAAACTGGAAGTCATTCTCAACGTTCCCTTCTCCCTCACCACTCACACCTATCTAATTAATGACCGTCAAAATTCCACCTTCTGTTGCTGGAATCCATTCATTCCTCTCCATCCTTACCTCTCACTAGACAACTCAAATGGCCTTCTCATCCAACCTCCTTACCCAGTTTTAACCTGAGGGTGAAGATGTAAAGTACAAACTCTATCATGTCTCTCCACTGCTTAAAGCCTCTCATTGGCTCCTTCCCCCTAGGATAGAGTTTAAACTTCTTTTTTTTTTTTTTTTTTTTTTTTTTTTGAGGCGGAGTCTCGCTCTGTCGCCCAGGCTGGAGTGCAGTGGCGCGATCTCGGCTCACTGCAAGCTCCGCCTCCCGGGTTCCCGCCATTCTCCTGCCTCAGCCTCCCGAGCAGCTGGGACTACAGGCGCCGCCACCACGCCCGGCTAATTTTTTGTATTTTTAGTAGAGACGGGGTTTCACTGTGTTAGCCAGGATGGTCTCGATCTCCTGACCTCATGATCCGCCCGTCTCGGCCTCCCAAAGTGCTGGGATTACAGGCTTGAGCCACCGCGCCCGGCCTGAGTTTAAACTTCTTAATGTGGCACCAAATCAAATTGAGATTTGGTCTCAATTGACCTTACCAGTCTCAGCTCTTTTCTCTTTGCACATGCCCTTCCCTTCACCTGAAACACTCTTCTTCCCAATTCTCACCCCACTCACCATCTTTCACTGGGTCACTCCCACTCATCCTTTAAGTCTCAACACAAATAGCGCCTCCTCCAGGAAGCCTTCCTTAATCCTCTTAAGCCGGAGTAGGATGCTTGTCCTATTCATTCCCACAGCACCCAACACTCCAGCCAACCCCTGTAGAAATTATTATACTGCATTAAAAATACCTGTTCATGTTTATTCCCCATTTATTTCTCAAGAAGCAAGACCATAAGGCTATGTCTTAATTAACACTGAATCCACAGCACCTATCACCGTGCCCCCATAGCCAATGCCTGAGAATAAATAAAGGAATGAAGGGCAAGTCCTGTCTGCTGCTCTTCCACACACCAGCAGAAAAACAACATACACAGAGAAACATGTTTGTGTGCATCATTTCATTTCTTTAAGGTAGTTTGTAGGGTGCATAAGATTGCTTTTTAAAAAATCCTATACACCCACAAACGATCTTAAAGAAATGCATATAAAATATAAAGAATATTAAAATGTGAAGTGACCACTACTATCATTTAATGCTACTCTACCCTCCCCTGTTTTATAGGTGGGAAACTGGGGACCAGAATACCAAATCACAGTGCTAATGACAACTGATGCAAGAGCATGTCTCCTTTCTACCTCAGAGTAGCTTTAGAAGTGTTTCTCTGAGGTTGCAAAAAGTGGAATCTCAGATTTTAAAACTGGAGAAGCCTTTAAGATGAAGTTCAGTCTCCTGCCTTATTCTCAATTTGCAGATAGAGTAACTGAGGCCCGGAAAAGGTACTTGGCAGAGCCAGGATTATCTCAACCAGTCTCTGTTCCTGTTGTGTTGCACATCCACTACTCAATGCCAAAGAGGAAATGAAGTCAAAATGAAGCCAGAGAACATTAAAAGGGCTAAGAAATACCTTGGCTAGAAAGACAGAGACTAGTAATAAAGGACTACATAAAAGGTGATCTAAAAAACCCAGGCATGCCCTGGACCCATTTTGTCCCTGGCTAAACCTCCAGGGTTAAACAACCACAAAGTCAACAGCTACACTGATTTTCCTATTTTCCAAAACTGGAATCACTCCTGTGAGGATGCAGAGACGAACATGTGGGTTCCCTTGTTTCTATGGCTCTTTGAGGACTATGTTCATCCTTTGTCACCCTGTCCCATAAATAATAGAGTGAGTGCCACACTGGAAAATGAACAAATGATTGTCCTGGCCTCTTTGCACACTTAACCCTCCTAGGACCTTGCAAATCAAAATAACCCAACTTTCAATAACTAGCTCTGGCAGCAGGTATCTGCTCACACTGGGTTCAACCAGTTGCATTCGCTGGTGGAAGGTCACATTTAGATATACCAAGATACAATTTCAGGGATGCTCATTTTGAAAGGCAATTCAAGAAATTAACTTAAGGCTATGTGGTTAGAAGGCTGATGAATCTGAGAATGACAGTCCAGGAGCCACTTTCACCATAAGCCATCCACTATTCTTTAATAAGGATCCCACCATTTCATTGGCTCAACACTCTACTCATGCATTTCCCACACCTGCTGCTACTGATGAACTGACCCCTAACTCTCCTTTGTCTTATAGTTTCTGCCAACTTGTGGCTTCTGTTGCTCCCAGGCCTCTGTGTGTTTTGACACTTGTCCCTGCTATTGCTTCCCTCTCTGTAATCCTGCAAACTTCCTAAGTGAGAGAAACTGATTATTTCTACTACTCACCACCCTGTGCAGGCCACCTTTGTGGGTAGCACGTGGACATGTCATCTCATGTGTCACTGGTAAGCCAATGGATTGGCTGCTTATTAATGGACACTCATCCCAGTTGTGAGCAGGGCAATGAAGTCAGGTGGTACCAAACATGGTGGCCTATGGAGAGGCAACTACCGAGGGCCACTTGTCTCAGCAGGGGTTGTAGACAGGATAAATTTCCAGAGATGGCAGCGGTAAGAGTGATGAAACTCTAGAATGTTACATTCCTCCCCTTTGAGTAATAATAGGAGTTACAGTTTAGTGAATCCTTCTTATATGCCAGGTCCTATGCTGTCAACCTCACTCAGGTTGAGTGACTCCCCAAAGCTTACACACCTGGAGACTAGCAGAGCCAGCTTTCCCACCTGGATCATATCAAAGTCTGTGCTCATAACCACAACTGTGCAGCCCCCAAGAGTCAGAGAACATGAGTGAGAGAGTAAGAGTGAATGCCTATACAGAGGAATAGGGCTTCAGGATTCATGGACAATTCCTGTAGCCCAGTGCCTCCTAAATTATCCACTACACTCTTGATGGAGGTAAGAACTATTTGACTGTTGGGTGGAGGGCAAATTCGAAAGACAGAAATCCAAAAGGGGAAATCAACTAAAAATGCAAAGGCAAACTGAGAAGCTCATTAGCTAATAAGACTTTTAATAAAACTTGAAGCACATGGTTATTGAAGAGATGTGTGAAAGTCCTTCCTGTGCTGGGATAGGACCACTAATTGGTATAGGTGATGTTTTATATGATCGTATCAGTTGCAACAAGCATTAAAAACAGAAACACAAAGCTGTGCAGCTGAAATGTGAGCAACACAAATGTTAAAATGTCATTAGGACATTATGAATGTACTTAATGCCACTGAACCGTGCACTCAAAAGTGATTAAAACAGCAAACTTTGCTATGCATATTTTACCACATTTTTTTAAATGTTACTAGGAAATATAAAATGCAACACATGTGAATGAACCAAAAAGTGAACCAACACATATAACTATTACAAAATAACATGGTATGTTTGAGAAACATTTGCAAAGGAGATAAAAGGGACAGTCTTAAATTTACACATACCTGTTTATCATTTTGGAGCATGCAATTCTCTAAAATGCACACTGGAAAGTACAAAGTGCACGGAGGTGCACTTTGAAAGGTTGCATCCTATGTTGCACAATGAAAAATCCTATAATTTCATTCAGAGTAGACCCACGTAGTTTCCAATGATGTTATCACCCAAGACATTTCTGAAAGTTATTTTGGGAACTTCCTTCATAAATGTTGTTGTTATCACCCAAGACATTTCTGAAAGTTATTTTGGGAACTTCCTTCATATTCAATTTGCAGATCACTCAAGAAAGTACATTTATCCCCTTATTATTAGACATCATTTTGGGTTTAAAACTGTATTTACGGGCTTGATCATCTACCTTGACCAGCTTTGTTTCAAATGACTCTTGGCAATTTCCAGAAGTCAAATTGATCCTAAAATGGATAAAATCCCTATCTGTAATAAAGGTATTTGAGACAAATATGTATGACAAGTTCTAATGAGTTTCAAAGTATGTGGAACAATGACAGTATTGTAGGACTGTGTATATAAGTTCCAAAAATACTTCGAAACTTTTACTATATGCATTTTGCAGGAGGCCTGAATAGCCTCATATAACACTTCACTCAGTTTGCTATCTAGAGATGTGTCAAAAGCAGAAACTGTGCTTGGTTGAGTTTGTAATAATCAAAGTGTTAATCAGCTGTCCCCAGGCTTCCTAGCTACTGATAAGAAAACTAGAAAGATGGGTTGGGTACAGTGGCTCACACCTGTAATCCCGGCACTTTCGGAGGCCAAGGCAGGAGGACCACCAGAGTCCGGGAGTTTAATACGAGCCTGGGCAACACAGTGAGACCCTGTCTCTAATATTAATAATTTTAAAAAAGAAAAGAAATCCAAAAAGAAGATAAAGGTCTTTCATATTCCCTTCCACTTCGTGTTTTATTGCAATGTTTCCCACCTCCAATTTCTACCTGTGCTTCCCTCCTCTCTGTTCCTTTCTATCCCCAACTCTTCTAATTGCCTTTTCTTCTTGTCTTCATTCCCAGGGAGGGATGATCATCATTCTCTTGTGCAGTGTGGCCGTCACAGTTCTCTCTGCCATCAATGTGGGCAAGAGCATCATGTTTGCCATGACACCACTCTTGATTGCCACCTCCTCCCTGATGCCTTTTATTGGCTTTCTGCTCGGTTATGTTCTCTCTGCTCTCTTCTGCCTCAATGGACGGTAGGTATTATTTTTTTTTAAGAAAGGGTCTCACTGTTTCCCAGGCTGGAGGGCAGTAGCACATTCTCGGTTCGCTGTAGCCTCAACCTCCTGGGCTTAAGTGATCCTCCTGCCTCAGTCCCTCAAGTAACTGGGACTACAGGCACAAGCCACCATGCCCAGCTGATTTATCTTTTCTAGCGATGGGGTTTTACCATGTTGCCCAGGCTAGTTTTGAACTAATGAGCTCAAGTAATCCAACTGCCTCAGCCTTCCAAAGTGCTAGGATTACAGGCGTGAGCTTCCACACACCTGGAGATAGTATTATTTTAGGTCCCACTGTCCCATGGGCTTCATTCTTGTCCTAGTCTTTCAGGAAAAGAATAACAAGCTAGGAACCTGAAATCTGGGCAAGGCATTTTCCTGGCAATATGTTCAGATGCACTAACTGGACAAGAGACTTGACTAACTGGACAAGAGACTTGAAAAAAATTGAGGAAAGGTATTGAACAGATTAAAAAGCCAGACACCAAAGGTATCCAAACACCAATAGCAACAGCAAAGTACCCCTGTCCAGGGTCTAGATTCCAACTGCTGACAAACTCCTTGGTAGCGGCACTGGGACAAAGTTGCTCCCTCCAGTTCCTTCTGAGTGTATGTGGTGTTTTCTTCACCAACACAGGTGCCGACGCACTGTCAGCATGGAGACCGGATGCCAAAATGTCCAACTGTGTTCCACCATCCTCAATGTGGCCTTTCCCCCTGAAGTCATTGGACCACTTTTCTTCTTTCCCCTCCTCTACATGATTTTCCAGCTTGGAGAAGGGCTTCTCCTCATTGCCATGTTTCGGTGCTATGAGAAATTCAAGACTCCCAAGGGTGAGTACTGAATGATCCCCACTTCAAGTTCTGCTCCAGTATTGGACCTGAGCCTGCCAACAAGCAAGTTTCTAGTAGGGACTTTTTGGATAGGGCTTTAGCTTTTATCAAGCCACTAAGAACCAGGTAGCCCCAAGAAGCATCCAAGAAGCTTTAAAGATCCAAGGCTACTTCCATCAACTGCACTCCATTTCTTCCTTCTAGCTGGGAGAATGAAATTGTGGATGCAGTTTACCTCATAAAACTGAAGGAATTTGGGCTGCTTTGTCTCAGTAGGGAGACATCATAGGACAGAACTGCCTTGAACAACTGAGATTATTAGTTGTGTGAAAGACCTCTACTCACAAGAGTTGGGGAAGTTTCCATTTCTCAGGACTAGGTTCTCATTTCCTGGAACCAGGTCAGAGCCACAGCACCACTGGCACCCCTATATGAGGTAAAACATATGAAAGCATTGCAGCCTAATATAACCCAGAATAAAGAAAAAAAAAAAAAAAGATTCCTCAACTCCAGTTACACAGTAAAGGAAACTTAAGCATAAGATTGTTAAAACAGTGACTACCTCCATAATAAACTTGATTAATATGATTTATACTTTACTCTGATCACTATGGGGTTAACATAGCATCTCTTCTCTAAAATGCTCAGAGCATTACCTTTCAAAATAAAATTGAACCTCAAGACAGACCAGAGACCAGAGTGTCTTCCTCAAAGTGTACTTTAACACCAATTTAAAAAAAAAAAAAAAATACAGGACATTCAAACATCCAAACCTACTTTATAACACACTTCATTATAACTAACTCTAAACATGAGTATATTCTTCCCAAGTACTTTCCAAATCCTTCAACTGTCCCTTCAAATCCATGAATTGAAGTCCCCTTCAAAACCTTGTCTAGACCCTAGGGACTGTGATTTACACCCTAGGAGAAATACACAACTTTCCCTGTTGGAATTTGTTACATTATACTAGCAAACACCAATTTTCTTTCCCTTTGCAGTTAGCTAAGATGTAATTAGGTTGCCAAGCAGCCAACAGGAAACAAGTACAGGCTGACCATACTCTAGAACCATTTTTGAAGCTTTGGTTCAAAGCTACAGTGGAGTTGTGAGAAAGAATCTAGTCTGATGCTTACCTGAAAGGAACGCAAGAGATTTGCTGCCCTCTTACAAAAAGTGCACAGAAGTTTCTAGACCAACCAAGTTCCCAGATTTGAGGTTTTAGTGCCAGAAAGGCCTGGAGTGACCTCAAAGGACAATACTCTATGGATCTTTAGCTCTCAAGACTTATAAAGAACTTTCCTCACAATATATCTCAGAAGACCCCAGTGGAAACACTAAATCAAAGCAACTTATTTCTTTGGACCTAATGGCCCCAAGAAGCTATTCTCAGGGGAAAGAATCTGTCAAGTTTTTATACTTTTGATTCCTGTACCTTTCTATACAGATGGAAGCACTCTCTATAGAGAACTCTCCCATCTGTATAGAAAGGTGCAGGAATCAAAGCTATCTTCAAATTTGCATCACCACCTACACAATGGGCAAGAAAAGAGGCAGAACAATTGGGTGTTGGCGGGAAGAACTGGAAACTCTCTTGGTTAGACTTTCTCAAAGATCTTTCCTCCCTGCCTCTTCATTCCCTGAATGCGACACAGTCCTTGCATACATAAACTCATCTCCCCTGTTGTTTTACTGTTATGTACAGAGAAGTTAGAGGTGAAGTGATGATGAAGACTCAACAGTCTAATTCATTAAGACTTTTATTACTACTACTACCATTAGGGAGATTGAGGGGAAAGTGAGTTTAAAGAGTAAACCACCGGAGAGATGACAGAGATGGAAAATATATACATAGCACACCCTAGGGCTGAGTTGGTATGCTTGTACTTTCCAGATTAAACAAGGTTCATTGTTCACTCCTCTTGTTCTGTCTCTACATCTATGACCCTTAACTTTACAGATAAAACAAAAATGATCTACACTGCTGCCACAACTGAAGAAACAATTCCAGGAGCTCTGGGAAATGGCACCTACAAAGGGGAGGACTGCTCCCCTTGCACAGCCTAGCCCTTCCCCTGGTGGCCTGGATTCTGGTCCCAAAGCAATTCTGAAAGCCAGTCTGGTCAACTACAGAGAGCAGCAAAAACACCAGTCTTGCCTGAGTCTCTCTCCAGCATTTCCAGTACATCTATCAGACTCATCAAGCCTTGGCCGGGAACACAGACAGGGTGTCTGCCCAAGAAGCCTCAACTATCCCCAACTTAGAATTTGCTACTTATTTCAAAGACTTGTTCAGTGACTGGAAATTCTATGAAACCAGAAACCAAATCTGCCTCTTGCCAGGATCTCTGAAACAGTGCCTGATAATCATCTTAAGTCATTCAATTCCTGAACTAATCAATATATATGTTTAACCCATTACTCAAATACCCAAATCCCATTCCAAGTTTTGTGACCCAAAAGAGAAATAAATGCTCAAGAATGCTGTAGAATTAGACTTCAGAAGTTCTAATCTAAAAAATTCAGATCCCATTCCTTCCCTTTTGACATGATTGGGATGACGCTCCCGAAAAGTCAAATTTGACATCAAGTATGCAAAAGTGAACACAGTAAGATGCAATTAGGCAAAACAACTCAAAAATAGCTAATGAAATGAAAAAACTGGGCAAATGCATCACGTTAGTAGAGGAGAAAAACCTTTGACAAGGAAAAACCAGGAAACAAATACATACAGTAACACAATATCACCTAAGAATCTCTTTTTTAAGTTCAGTAGATATTGGGTTTTAACACAAAGCACCCCCAAAACTGGGTACAGCAAACTAAAGGAGTGGTTTCCCAATTCAAAGAAAAATGTTCAAATACCTAGAATTCACAAATTTCAAATTGTCTCTAATAAAATTTAAACATTTTGCTATCATATGCAAATAAAGATCAAGTAAATGATTAACAACGAATATTAACACTTACAAAAAGTCAATCATGCTTAGTTACTTGGGATTTTTATCATTTTGTATGGTCAGGTACAAATGAAACCAAGACAATATAGTTTTCAGGTGTCAGTTTGGCAAATGTGCAGGACTAACAAATACTCCCAACACCAAAACGAGAATCACAGATTTGGGTCACTAACATCCTCTTAAAAAAGCAGTTTTTGAAAAGGCTGCTATCATTTTTACTAATTATATCCATATATACCTAACTGTTCAAATTGTTTTCTCTATTATCTAACCAACATCATCTGCTAGGAGACTTGGTTACATACAAGTTTTATAAGAACACATTTGTTTAGCTTCTGAAGATAGGGTTGGCCTCAAACTGCCCTTAGAAAGGAATACACATGGCCAGACGCAGTAGTTCACACCTGTAATCCCAGCATTCTGGGAGGCCGAGGTGGGCAGATCATGAGGTCAAGAGATGGAGACCATCCTGGCCAACATGGTGAAACCCCATCTCTACTAAAAACACAAAAATTAGCCAGGCATGGTGACACACGCCTGTAGTCCCAGCTACTCAGGAGGCTGAGGCAGAAGAATCGCTTGAACCCCAGAGACAGAGGTTGCAGTGAGCCGACAGAGCGCCACTGCGCTCCATCCAGCCTAGCAACAGAGCAAGATCCCGTCTCAAAAAAAAAAAAAAAAAGTAAGGAATAAAGATGAAAGAAACATAGAAAACAAAGGTTAAACCGTGCCCTACAAAGGCTGGTCCTAAACCTTTCCTTAGGATTACATCCACACTCCTCATATCTCAAGCCTGGTTTTGCGAGTCCCTTTTTGAGACATAATCATTATCTCCCTGCCATTTTTTCAAAAGAAGGAATTTATTGTATTCCCTAACACAAGATTAAAAGTAGCTTAAGTCTTGGCTGGGAATAGTGGCTCACTCCTGTAATCCCAACACTTGGGAGGCCAAGGTAGGCAGATAGATCATTTGAAGTCAGGAGTTCGAGACCAGCTTGGCCAACATGGTCAAACCTCGTCTCTACTAAAAATACAAAAATCAGCCAGACGTGGTGGTGGGCGCCTGTAATTCCAGCTACTGGGAGGCTGAGACATGAGAATCACTTGAGACTGGGAAGTGCAAGTTGCAGTGAGTCACCACTGCACTCTAGCCTGGGTGACCAAGCAAGACCCCGTC
Organism: Theropithecus gelada; assembly: GCF_003255815.1. Taxonomy (NCBI): domain Eukaryota; kingdom Metazoa; phylum Chordata; class Mammalia; order Primates; family Cercopithecidae; genus Theropithecus; species Theropithecus gelada. Next base: position 71,189,288 of record NC_037675.1, on the reverse strand, counting down.
TCAAGAAAAAAAAAAATTAAAAAAATAAAGACTGGCAGAGTGGCTCATGCCTGTAAACCTAGCACTTTGGGAGGCTGAGATGGGTTTATCACTTGAGGTCAGGAGTTTGAGATCAGCCTGGCCAACAGGATAAAACCCAGTCTCTACTAAAAATACAAAAAAAAAAATAGCTGGGCATGGGGGTGGGTGCCTGTAATCCCAGCTACCCGGGAGGCTGAGGCAAGAGAATCGCTTGAACCCAGGAGGCAGAGGCTGCAGTGAGCCAAGACCGCCCAAACTGGGCAACAGAGTAAGACTCCATCTCAAAAAAAAAAAAAAGTTTGTCTGATTATTTAGAGGTAGACAGGAAAAACATCAACATACCACACTGCCCTGAGAAGCACGTTCTAAAAGCCCAAGGGGGAAAAGTTGCTTTTGATAGCAACTTCAGGCTGACCAAGTACTGCCTTCAGAGACAGAGAAAATCTAGAATCCACCGTTTATTAAAATAAACCTGGTTCCCTCAACTAATTCAACAAGTATATACCAACTCCTAAACTCAGCCTCTTATTACAATTAGCAGCTTTAAACGTCCATAGCCTGTTCTAGTCTTAGAAACAGCCAGGCAGTGACCTTTTAAAAATTAAGGATATCAAAAACCTTTCAATTCTCCCAAATGGAGATTCCCACTTCCCAATCCCCACGCTTTCGGGAAGCTAAAAGCTACGTTTTTCTAGTGCTTCTAATTCTGCCGTTTTCCAAATCCCTGGAAGGCTACAGGCAAAAATCTTTGTCAACAGTGAGTGTAGCGTGGGGGTCTTGGAATCAGACTTCCTAGATTTTAATACCAATCCATCCCTTCTTTGAAGAATTCCTGAATTCCCACCAGTAAAACGGTATTAGATTCAGTCCATACAGAGATACAGCACTTAAAACAGTGCCTGGCTATTACCATCAGAAGCTACATAGATGTTATTCACTGTTTCCCAGTATTTATGTAGTCTAGCCCCCACAGAACTAAGAATATATCTAAGTGTCTTGAGACTCCTGTATTAATATAGCTCCTTTTCTATACATCTAAGGCAGGGCTTGAAAGCTCAAATATAGAAGTCTAAGGTTAATAAGGATATAGGACCTTAGGCATTTTACACTATTGTTTTCCCTTAAACATGTACTATCCCATACATATCTCAAGACAAAAAGTACCATGTCAAAGTCCCTTAAGCATTCATGTTACCCGACCACCAAAACTGCATCACAACTGGACACAGCAGTTCACACCTATAATCCCAGCACTTTGGGAGGCCAAGTTAGAAGATCACTTGAGTCCAGTTCAAGACCAGCCAGAGAAACATAGCAAGACCCTGTCTCTAGACATTAGCCACATGCAGTGGTGCACACCTGTAGCCCTTACCCAGGATGCAAAGGCAGGACAATTGCCTGAGCCCAGGACGTCAAGGCCGCAGTCACCACTGATCACACCCCTACCTTCCTGCCTAGACAACAGAACAAGATCCTGCCTCAAAAAAACAAAAACAAGGCTGGGCACAGTGGATCATGGCTGTAATTCCAGCACTTTGGGAGGCCAGGCAGGTGGATCACCTGAGGTAAGGAGTTCAAAACCAGCCTGGCCAACAGGGTGAAACCCCCATCTCTACTAAAAACACAAAATTAGCTGCGCATTGTGGCACATGTCTGTAATCTCTGCTACCTGGGAGCCTGAAGCAGGAGAATCACTTGAACCTGGGAGGCAGAGGTTGCAGTGAGCTGAGATCGCACCATTGCACTCCAGCCTGGGCAGCAAGAGCAAAACTCCATCTCAAAAACAAAAAAACCCGTCATAACCTTTAAGGTAGTCAAGAAGCACTGCTTCCCACACTATCCTCCTCTTGACTCTAAGTAACCTGATGCCAATAAAGTCAGGAGATAAAGGAAACATGGGGGGGTTGGGGGGGGCCATGGACACAAAGAAAACTCAATTGTGATTTTAGCATTCGCTTACATCTTTGTATTTTGAATAGCCTGGAGACATCAAAAACACTTTTTAAAAAGAGACCATAAGGACTCCAGGATTCTGGATGTGTTTGGTGTTTTAAATGTACTGTATGATGATAAGGATGAGAAGTAAACAGCATAGGACTTCTTCAGACAAACAGACAAAAGGAGTTTTATAGTATTTTATTATCAATAACAAACAGCTGCTTTAATGTGTCTGTCCCGCAGCTGTTAAAGAGTGAAGGACACCCTTGACCCTAACAAGGAAAACAAATTAAGCCTTTATGTACAAGCAAATTTAGAGCTCTTTTAAGTGTCCAAAGCTATTAATTAGTTTAATTGAGGCATTAAACTAATTCTGAATTAACATATTTTAATAACCAGGAACTAAAATGTTCAAATTTTTTTCTAGTACAAAAAAATTAAATTTGCTTTAGTTATAAAAGAGCTCTGTCAATATACACAAACTATATACTTCAGACATTCACAAAAATGTGAGCAGAAGGCTTATCAAAAGACATTTAATACAATTAGTTTTCAACAACCCCTTGGTGGTCCACATCTACAAAGACATCCAGCCCAACCCAACCCCCCTTCCAAATCCCACCCCCACAGAAAAGCACATACTTACCAGAATTTTTAGCAAGTATGGTTTGGGAATTTTTGTAGTTTTTGTTTTTTAAAAAAAGGCCCCCAGGGCAAGTTATTTACAGTTTAATTGCCACTGTCAACTGATCTGGACCTTGATCGGGACCGGGACCTCTGACGATCCACAGATGCTGGAGACTTAGATCTACTTGAAGAACCACGTTTCTGGCTCTTCTCAGGCATGGGAGACCTACTAACAGAACGGGACTTGCTCCGGCTCCGGCTCCTGCTCCTGCTTCTTGACCGGCTGTAAGATTTGCGACTACGGGAACGGGATCGGCTACGAGACCTAGAGGAACTTCTGGTCCGGGATCGAGACCTGCTTCTTGACCTACTATGAAAAATGAGAAGAAATCAGCCTAGATAAGACTCTACAGCAAACCCATTAAATACAACTTTTGACTTAAAAATTAGAAATACCTGTGCCTTTTGCTGCCTTCAATTAATTTTATTTTTCTCCCATTTATTTCCTTTCCAGAAAGTTTTTCAATAGCATTCTTTAAGTCACCATAAGAGGCAAACTCAACCACCCTAAAATGGAAAAAAGCCACTTTTAAAGTATACACATCCTGTAGTCGCACACATTGCACATAGCAGTCTAGGTTAAGTCGTTTCTACGTTCACTTTTGCTATCACTACTGAGTCTCATTTCTCCATAATGCAGTATTAAAAGAGCAAAGTTTTGGCACTGTTATACTTTGAGCCAATTAATTGTTGGGGAGGGTTCCCTATGCATTGTGGGATGCTTAGCGGGATGCCTAGCCCCTAGCGACTAGATGCCAACAGCATCCTCCCTCAACCAGTTGTGACAATCAAACATGTCTCCAGACACTGCCAAAGGTGTGGGGGGGAGAGGGGAGGCGGCAAAATTGTCCCTGGAGAATCTCTACATTGTAACATATTCAAATTTTAAGTCCTCAACGCTAAGTTCACAGTAAAATTTTCAGGATATTTTTAAAGACTTTCACAATTTCCAGTACATACCCTTCATTTAATTTAGGTCGGTGTGCATCCGCAAACGTTACTTCCCCAGCTTGTCTCATGAAATCTTTGAGATCCTTAACACAAGATAATTGTGTTAAGCAAAGAAGAGGAAACGGGACACACAAACAATCACATGATATAAAAAAAACAAGACTACTGAAAGAGAAGATGTTAGATAAAGTACAAACATGGCATTTACCACACTTGTATTCTATCAGAATTCAAAAATTATCTATGTCAGGGCACGGAATAAGGAAATAGCATATTGCTTTTAAGCAAAATGCTAAAGGAAATTCAGATTTTAACATTAAGGTAGTATTAGTCTATGCTGAGCTCAGTACAAAAGAAAAAAAACAAACAAAAAAAACAAAAAAGGAAACAGTACATATTTTTAAAGACTAAAGTAGAGAAGTTTTATTAAAAAAAAAAAAAAAAAAAAAAACAGAACATTTACAAGACACCAGTTATTTTGTGCCCCATATGTCATTAAAAAAGTTTACTTTACCTTTATTATTATTTCCCTAGGCTAGTCAAGCAGCAAACCATTAATCGGTCGGAGAAACCTTCATGACATATGCCCGACTGGCTCTTCGCCACCCACTTGAAGGACACTACCCAATCGATGGAAGCCTTTAATCGCACAGCCCTCCCTATTAGCAGACTATTGGCGGATGCAGACATGTTCTACTCGAGCAGTTACCAAGGACCACTTTACTGCGATCAGGATTCCAACGACCACCTAATTTCGTATCTTTCAACTCTTTTCGACCGGACCTCTTATTCGGAAGCGTTACAGGAAGACAGGTCTCAACTTAGGGATCAGATCACGTTATCAACGCTCTGGGATCGCTGCAACCTGGCACTTCAAGGAAGTGCACCGATAACGTCTAGACCGGCAAACACAGATCTAGAGGTGGCCAACTGATCACTGTAGGAGCTGACTGGCAAAGTCAACCAGGCCCAACCAAGAGTGACCAAGACAACGATTAGGATAACCCACAGGCACTCCTCGTCATAAGGCCAACGACACAGACAGGCTGGCAAATAAAGGGTTTAATATTTGGTTAAAAATTGATTTTAAAAAACAAGAAAAATATCCTCAAAACATTTACATTTGATCACTAATATTAAAGTTCAAAATATCCCCCAAATTACATTTAATTAAATGTTTAAAATTACAATTCCATTAAATCCATTAATTTAAGATAAAACTACTTTTAATAAAATAAAACATTAGCTACCCATTAACCTTTTTTAAAAAACCACATTAAAATAACTCAAAACTGTATTTCAACAAACCTGCCAGCTGACTCTTGAGGATAAATTCTCAACTATAAGCCGATTTTCTGTTCTTACAGGTGGAGCATTTCTGAGGAAGAAAATTCGTATTCACAATGGAAGAAATGCAATGACAGCACTTGTGTTCAACTGTGGGCAAGTTCAAGCCATCAGATATGACAAGCCATCCTAATGACTTCCGTCAACAGATTCTGTGTTCTACGACTCGTATAGATTCATCAAGAACAATGGGCTTACGTGGGAACAGAAAAACACATTATATGGCAGGACCCCGAATCATCACTGCTAATGTCTCCTGAACCTTAAATGCTACCCCTACAATAATTGTTCAATGCAGCCGTCCCCCCTTCACATACCGTCTATCATTTCGAGGTCTGCGACTACTAAAACGGTCAGAGTATCGTCCTCTACCTCTTCCACCTCGTGACCGAGCCCTAGCATGTTCAATAGTAACCCTACAAAAGAGGAAGAAAAATCTCCGTTACACACTTAAGTTATATAGATCTACTTAGAAAAATATGCCAGCAGACCCAGTCTGCTCTATGGTCCCAAGGCTAACTAGTTACACAGGAGTCTCACCTTTCACTACAGAGTTCTTTTCCATCAAGCTCATACACAGCATCATCTGCATCCCTCGGATCCTCAAATTCCTAAAATGTAAATATAAACATGGGCTTTAGAAGAGTATTCTACAACATAACGAGCATTGAAATCAGGAGACAGAATAGGAAAACAGGTATCTTAACAACACTGCCACATAGTCAAACCTAATCAAGGAGCCACTAGGAGTGGGTTCCAGTGAGCCAGCAAGTTAAAGTTGTTTTCAGCCTCAATAAAACTCACACACAAGGCTGGGTAACATTTTCTGAACGCAAATATTCTACCTGGACTCAAGATCGAAAACTGCTTATCAAAACTCTACCTACTTAGCAGATAATTCACCCAGTTCTAAATACTTACCACAAAACCAAAGCCTCTTTTCAGATCAATATCTCTTATCCGTCCATATCCCTTGAAGAATCTTTCCACGTCCTTCTCCCTGGCCGCTGGATTTAGTCTCCCGATGAATACTCGACAGCCACTCATGATGTCCGGCTAGTACTTCCTATTAGAAAGTAATTCAATCGAGATAACAGCAATGACTGTCACAGAGAAACGCCTGATCAAAGAATCAAAAACATAAACAGCGTAAAATGTTTACCCAGTGATGTTATAAACGGGATTGCCCAGAGTGCCTCTAATGAAGCCAGGTTAACTTCCAGACAAAATTAAAACCCAGCTCCCTCCCAACACGGTCCGTTACTGGGCCCAGACCGCAGCAACCGCAACGCCCACTGCCACCTCTCCAACTGCGCAGCCGCACACTCTCCACGGCTCTCCGGCCCCCTCCCATCTGCCGCAGTTAGGAAAGGCCGAGAAGTGCGGGCGGAGCCGCCCCCGCCCTCCGCAAAGCCAGCCCAATGGCGGCCTCGCGGGCGCGTCACAGCGGGTGGAAGCCGGATTCTCGCGACGCCACGACCGCGCCTGCGCCAACGGGGCGGGCGCTCTGCGGCCACAAAATGGCGGCGGTGGAATCAACAGCAGCAGAGCCGCGCGTGCCAAATTCCCTTTTCCCTCCTCCTCCCAACTCTACCGTTCTTGGGGTCACTGCGGCCGCCCTCCAAAAGGCCCAGCCGCATCGCCAGCAAAGTCAGGGAGATCCCGGCCCACTACTCTACGGGTCCGGGAGATGAAGACGTCAAGACCGGCAGGGAGGGGCGCACAACCGCTGTGTAAAAACGACCCTAACAGTGACCTCCCTTCCACCTCAGTCCCCCTCAAACAGTATGCCAAAAGGGAGACGTGCCCCAGCGCCCACCTCGAATCAACTGCGCTCATTAGACGCCGTCCTCCGCAAAGAGAGCAGCCCCAGCCGCTCACGAATTGAGCGGCCATGAAGAAGCCTCGATCCGAGAAGGCTTGCCCTCAAAGTGAGCCACTCACCTACCGGACGGGGTCTTTAGCGGCTGAGACCCAGACAGGTCCGTAGTCTGCGACGGAGTCGTCGGCCTCCACGCAGACCAGGACTTAACTCGTCTACGCCTCTCCACAACTGACGCACTTAGCAGCTCTGGCACTCCACAAAATGGAGGCCGCATCTCTGCGTCACTTCCGGGGACGCCCCTGGGCCTTGGGTCCACCCTGTTGGACCCAGGGAAGACGGAAGTTTTGGGAGGGCCGGAAATTTCGGGGAACGTGGGTCTCCTTACCTTGACACTATGAGTGACCGACCCTCCGCCAGCGGTGGGTGGGGCCGGGGGCGGGAACTCGCTTGGGCATTGCCGGCAGGTGCCGGAGTCTGGAGGGACATCGGTTGAAGTTGTTCGCCCCTTCTAAGTCTTTGGCGTTCGGTTCATCATCATCTCTCCCAGAAGAGTCTCCTGAGACAAGTATCAACCCTTCTTGTATCTAAAGTTTTTCTTAGACACACACAAGATTACTAATTAGAAGAAACTTAGCTTTGCAGAAATACCTGGCCTTTCCTTATCTCTCGCCCTCAAAGCAGAGAGCTCCTAGATGTTCGAGTTCTTTTTTCAGCCATGCCACAGCTGTATGGTTTTGTTGTAGTGAGAAGACTAAGGAACTGAAGTATTTTTTTAAATGAAAGGGTTTTGACTGATGAAATGTTGAAAATGGTACTGCAACTAGAAGGCTGTCTTGAATTGAGGCTGGAATACAGATTTCTGCATTTCCATCACTCTGGGACAGTGGTTGGAAGAGGTTTCAAGCTGCTTTTTTTTTTTGAGACGGAGTCTCGCTCAGTCGCCCAGGCTGGAGTGCAGTGGCGCCATCTCGGCTCACTGCAAGCTCCGACTCCGGGTTCACACCATTCTCCTACCTCAGCCTCCCTAGTAGCTGGGACTACGCCGGCTAATTTTTTTTGTATTTTTAGTAGAGATGGGGTTTCACCGTGTTAGCCAGGATGGTCTCGATCTCCTGACCTCGCGATCCGCCCGCCTCGGCCTCCCAAAGTGCTGGGATTACAGGCGTGAGCCCCCGCGTCCGGCCTCAAGCTGCTTTTAAGTCGAAATGGTATTTGGTTAATCCTCCCCGTTGAGATTTCTGTAATGTAACACATGAAAGTTTGCAATTCTTTTTTTTTTTTTTTTTTTTTGAGATGGAGTCTCGCTCTGTCGCCCGGGCTGGAGTGCGGTGGCCGGATCTCAGCTCACTGCAAGCTCCGCTTCCCGGGTTCACGCCATTCTCCTGCCTCAGCCTCCCGAGTAGCTGGGACTACAGGCGCCCGCCACCTCGCCCGGCTAGTTTTTTGTATTTTTTAGTGGAGATGGGATTTCACCCTGTTAGCCAGGATGGTCTCCATCTCCTGACCTCGTGATCCGCCCGTCTGGGCCTCCCAAAGTGCTGGGATTACAGGCTTGAGCCACGGCGCCCGGCCGAAAGTTTGCAATTCTTACTGCTTTCAAAGTGGGTGTGAAACACAGCCCTCCATATTAACTCCCCCGAGGTCCCGATAAGGTTGGTAGACCTAGAAACTTAGGCATAAAGAGATTGGTTAACTTTGCTTTAATGCTTTTATGTAGAACCCAGTGCACCCCATTTTTGAGAAGTGCCTGGAATGTGGAGTTGCATGCTTGCAACTAGAGTTAAACAGAAAAAGTAGTTCAGGAAGAAGGAGACAACTGACACTTAACTCTGACCTCAGGGGCCCTTAGGCACTCAGAACTGAAACTTGGATAGTTTGTATCGGTAAGTTTGTCCATTCATAGTTATATGTGCAAATAAAAAGAGTCTCAGTGGGTACATGACAAAATTGTAAAGTTAGTTACCTATGATGTGGGAGTTAAGGATGGGTTTATAACACAATCTGTATTTAATGTATTTGTTCAATTAAAAGAAAAAAATGTTATCTAGTTGTTGGCCTGATGAACATTGGCATTTTATAATGCACAAATTGTCCCAGACCAGTTTGTATTTAATTACATTTGTTTGGTTTCTGCATAATAAACAAGTCTTCCCGATTACTTTCTACATTTTATGTTTACTATGAAAGCAACTCTTTTTATTTCACTCACTACCACTTTTTTTGTTTTAAGGCTAGTAAAGCAGTGGGACTGGAGAAGGAACTAACAACTACATTTTATTTTGGCTGCAATAAGAAAAAGTAATCTGGAAAAGGTTTTCTGGGGGTGAAAAGTAAAAAAGATGGTGCTGTACACCATGAAGAAGTTGCTACTTTCAGCTCATGTTGATTTTCTTCAGGACCAATTTTTTACTGAACACTTTTCTCTGATTTATTTATTATTTAAAAGTTTATGAGTTCCACAAAAGTAATTTTTCTTTAGTAGTGCCTAGAGACAATATTTTAAAACATTTGTCTTCTGCAGTGTTGGCTTTTGCCATGACAACCATCTAATCTCAAGTCTCCCTATTTGTATTAGTCCGTTCCCACACTGCTATAAAAAAACTATCTGAAACTCGGTAATTTATGAAGAAAGGAGGTTTAATTGACTCACAGTTCCATAGGCTATACAGTAAGCATCACTGGGAGGCCTGAGGAAACTGAACAATCATGGCAGAAGGCAAATGGGAAGCAAGCACCCTCTTCATGCACGTGATGGCAGGAGAGAGAGAGAAAGCAAGGGGGTGAAGAGGGCCTCACTCACACACTTTTTTTTTTTTTTTTTTTTGAGACGAAGTCTTGCTCTGTTGTCCAAGCCGGAGTGCATGGCGCGATCTTGGCTCACTGCAAGCTCCGCCTCCCGGGTTCACATCATTCTCCTGCCTCAGCCTCCCCAGTAGCTGGGACCACAGGCGCCCACCACCACGCCTGGCTAATTTTTTGTATTTTTAGTGGAGACGGGGTTTCACCGTGTTAGCCAAGATGGTGTCGATCTCCTGACCTCATGATCCGCCCGTCTCAGCTTCCCAAAGTGCTGGGATTACAGGCGTGAGCCACTGCACCCAGCCGTGCCTCACACTTTCAAAAACCATCAGATCTTGTGAGAACTCACTATCACAAGAACCGAATGGGGGAAATCTGCCCTATGAGCCAATCCCTTCCCACCAAGTTCCTCCCCGAACACTGGGTATTATAACTCAACATGAGATTTGGGTGGAGACACAGAGCCAAACCATATCACTATTGGACTGTTTCTTACCAAGTTTTCTAATAAATACAAAGTCATCTTCCATGATCAGAATTACTCTTCCCCTATGTGATCTTACAATATTCTGGATTTTTTTGTTTTGTTTTTTTTGTTTTTTGAGAGAGTCTCGCTCTGTCACCCAGGCTAGAATGTAGTCGCACGATCTCTGCTCACTGCAAGCTCCGCCTCCCGGGTTCTTGCCATTCTCCTGCCTCAGCCTCCCCAGCAGCTGGGACTACAGGCGCACGCCGCCACACCCGACTAATTTTTGTGTTTTTAGTAGAGATGGGGTTTCACGATGTTAGCCAGGATGGTCTCAATCTCCTGACCTTGTGATCCGCCTGCCTCAGCCTCCCAGAGTGCTGGGATTACAGATGTGAGCCACCACGCCCAGCCTACAATACTCTGTTTATACCCCTGTTATACAGTCATCACTGATTCATGTATGTTATTCATGTTTTCTAGAAATGCATAGCACCAAAAAGACTCAATATTTATAGACCTGGATTTGCATGAGCATTTTTTTCAGGTTGTCCTATTCCTATATGAATGTTTCAACAAAATGGCTTGGCATCCTTTTCCTAAGACATCCAAATTAGAAGCAACCTTTTTTTTTTTTTTTTTTTTTTTTTTTTTGAGATGGAGTCTCTCTCTGTCGCCCAGGCTGGAGTGCAGTGGTGTGATCTTGGCTCTCTGCAACCTCCGCCTCCCGTCTCAGCCCCCCGAGTAGCTGGGACTACAGGCACACGCCACCATGCCTGGCTAATTTTTTGTATGTTAGTGGAGACAGGGTTTCACCGTGTTGTCCAGGCTGCTCTCTTGATCTCCTGACCTCATGATCCACCCGCCTCAGCCTCCTGAAGTGCTAGGATTACAGGCGTGAGCCACCGCGCCCAGCCTAGAAGCAAATCTTTAAAGGAAAAAAGATGCAAAGAAATCACAGATTGAAATAAACACAAAATTTACTGGCATCTCTCTTGGAGACTTTCAGTGTAGCTGTGGTATGTTTCATTCATTGCCATCCTGATTTCATCTAATTCGGAAATGAGCAAATTATGGCCTATGGGCCTAATCCAGCCTCTTATCTGTTTTTATATAGCCAATGAGTAATTTTACATTTTTAAATGGTTGTGGGGGAACAGAAGAAGAAGAATATCTGAGCACATGAAAATTATATGAAATTTAAAGGTCAGTATCCATAAATAAATAAAATTTTTGGAACATAGCCATTCCTGTTCATTTACTTATTGCCTATATCTGTTGTGCTACAGAGGCAGGGCTGAGTAGCTATGGTAGAGTCCATATGGCCTGAAAGCCTAAAATATTTACTGTCTGGTCCTTTACAGAAAACATTTGCTGATGGGGTGGGGGAAATAAGAGATTAATAGGTACAAGCATACAGTTAGATAGGAGGAGTAAGATCTAATGTTCAATCACAGAGTAGGGTGACTATATAGTTAACAACAATGTATTTTATATTTTAGAACAGCTAGAAGAGAGGACTTAAAATGTTCCCAACACATAGAAGTAATAAATACACAAAGTAATGAATATCCTAAATACTCTGATTTGATCATTACACATCCTATGCATGTAATAAAATATTTCATATGCCCCCATGTATAAATAATATGTATCAATAGAAAAATTTTAAATTATTTTTTAAAATCATTTTCTGACCCTTGAACTGATTCCTAGATTTTCAACTGCTCTATGAATGCTCCACCCAGCCCCCTTTGTCAGATAATAAAACTGTAAACAAAGAAAAACTGAAAACAAAGAAACATGATTTGATCTTTATTTTTAAAGTTTGATTCCTGTTATGAAAAAGAAGTATACATATATGCTTACTATAGGAAAAATGTTCAACAGGAAGATATTGAAAGAGGAAAACACAATCCTGTCTCACCAACTCAACCTCTGATTGTAGTTTGCTGTATTTCCCTCCTGTGGGCTTTTTTCTTTTTTCTGTTTAATGTTTTTCAGTACAAAAGTAGTACCTCATCTTTTTTTTTTTTTTTTTTAAAGACAGATTGTCGCTCTGTCACCCAGCTGGAGTGCAGTGGCACGATCTTGGCTCACTGCAACCTCCACATCCCCGGTTCAAGCAATTCTCCTGCCTCAGTCTCCCCAGTAGCTGGGACTACAGGCGCCCACTACCACGCCCAGCTAATTTTTTGTATTTTTCAGTAGAGACGGGGTTTTACCGTATTGGCCAAGCTGGTCTCGAACTCCTGACCTCGTGATCCACCCACCTCGGCCTCCCAAAGGTCTATGATTATGGGCGTGAGCCACCATGCCCGGTCAAAAATACTGAAAGAGGAAAACACAACCCTGTCTCAGCAACTCAACCTCTGATTGTAGTTTACTGTATTTCCTTCTAGTGGGTCTTTTTTTTTTTTTTCTGTTTAATGTTTTTCAATACGAAAGTAGTGCCTCCTCATTTTTTAAAACACAGATATGAGATTTTTAAAAGTCATCCCTATTCCCAGCCCTTAAGGGAAAACTACTTAGCATTATTGAACTTTCCCTTTCGTGTTTTTCTATAAGAACAATTGTATTTTCAAAATATGAATCATCATCATATATACTTGGTTTTATGAGGGCTTCTTAATTCCTAAAACTTAATCATGTACATTTTCCATGTTTCTTTGTCTTAATATTTTATGATCATGAGTGTATATTCAAATTTTTACCATTATTTTCACTTAACATTACACAACTACGTGCTTGGGGAAAATATTCATTCTGACCAACTTTTCTGTTTTTCAAAAATGTCCTAAATATCACCAGATGCTTAAAAATTGCTATCCAGAAAAATTCCAACACGAAGAAAAAGTGTTACTTCCTTGCCTCCACCTTATAATTCTAAAGATTTTTCAAAAGAATTAACTATACTTAAGTAATTTCTCTTAGAAATATATGAGGTTTTTTAATGTCCAGTTTTTTACTCAGGTTCACCTTTATATACCTATCTGACTTCCTTAGGTTGTTACATTCTGATTTTTGCTGCTGTTTAACTTAGTGTACAATATTTAAAATACCTCTGAACTTACTAATTTGAGTGCCTAGATCAGAAGGCATCCCACAGCAAGAGAGTGTGTAACAGACAGGGCAGGAGAAGGCTGAACTCACTTTCCTGAGAAACCCACTCTCTCAATAACAAACCCATTCCCATTATAATGGCATTAATTCATTCATGAGGGCAGAGCCTTCATGACCTAATCCCCTGGTAAAGGTCCTACCTCTCAACACTGTTACGTTGGGGATTAAGTTTCCAATACACAAACTTTAGGGAACACATTCAAACTGTAGCTTTCAAGGCATTTATGAAAAAGGGAAATAACCAGACAAGGGCCATATCTACCCAAGAACTACCCCCTAATGCCTACCCTCTAAACCCCCTCTACCCCCACAAACTCTCAGGAACTGGAAACTGACTAATTACTGGGCTATTTCCTTTTTTGATATCAAGAAGGAGGCCTCAAAAGCATGAATTCCCTAAAGCAATTCGTAACAGTGCCATTGTAGTGACCCTGCCAAATCAGCCCCAATCCTGGAAATTATTCCTTCCCTGATATAATTATTAGGGGCAAGGTACACAGAATTAATCCAGTGAAGAACATTTGATATCTGTTCTATAAATCAGACCACCCACAAGTGGGCCATGTTTAGTCCAGAAAAAAGTGGCTTACTCTTGCACAAAAAGTGTGGAAGGGAATGGGAAGCTCTACCATATTTTTCTTCCTGGCTACTGTACCTAAAACAAACAGTCTCCTCTTTTAAGAGCTTGGATATTAGGGCTGGGCGCAGTGGCTCAAGGCCTGTAATCCCAGCACTTTGGGAGGCCGAGATGGGCGGATCACGAGGTCAGGAGATCGAGACCATCCTGGCTAACACGGTGAAACCCCGTCTCTACTAAAAAATATAAAAAACTAGCCGGGCGAGGTGGCGGGCGCCTGTACTCCCAGCTACTCGGAAGGCTGAGGCAGGAGAATGGTGTGAACCCGGGAGGCGGAGCTTGCAGTGAGCGGAGATCCAGCCACTGCACCCCAGCCTGGGCGACAGAGCGAGACTCCATCTCAAAAAAAAAAAAAAAAAAAAAGAGCTTGGATATTGAGTACTCATCCAAATGGGCCATGGCTTGGGTTAAGGAGAACTGAACTAAGATATCCCACTGCTGAAGCAATTAGACTATCCTATTGAGCTCTGTAGAGAATTGGTTGAATTCACAGCAAAATACCCTTAGGAATACAGGGCTACAGAAACTTGGAGCCTGACTAAAAGCCAGTATCTTAGTCCTGCCATCACAGAATACCACAGACTGAATAATTTATAAAGAGCAGAAATGTATTTCTCACAGTTCTGGAGGCAGGGAGTCCAAAACCAAGGTGCCAGCATCTGATGAGGGCTACTCTCTGCTTCCAAGATGACACCTTGAATGCTGCACCTTCTAGAGGAGAGGAAAGCTGTGACCCACATGGCAGAAGACAAAAAGGCAAGAGGAGTAAGTTCACTCCAACAACCTCCTTTATAACATCATTAATTCATTTATGAAGGTGGAGCTCTTATGACCTAAACCCTCCCAAAAGGCCCCACCTCTCAACATTGTTGAATTGGGAATTGCGTTTCTAACACATTAATTTTGGGAGATACTTCAGACCATAGGTACCAGTGACCCGGAAAGGCCCAGCGTCTCCATCATTAGCACATAAAACTAAGACAGCTTCTGGGTCTAGGTCTGGGGCATATAGCTACCTTGATCAGGCTGGGTGTAGTCCACTCTCACGGCTTCTACTGTGCTAATTCCTGATTAAGCCTCATGAGCTCCCAGCCAAAGGCTCTGTTTCTAATATCAGGGTATATGGTATAAATAGCTGAACGTTGCTCAAAATAGAAGCAAGGAAAAAAGAGGCCGAAGGTGGACATTAGGAGGATGGTAGTAGATCTCGACTACCATATTAATGAGCTTGGACTCTACCCAGTGGGCACCGAGTAGATGCCACAAGATTTTTCACAAGAGATAACATGATCAGATTTACGTTTTAGGCAGGAAAGGCTGTGCTGGGGACAGTGGCCAAAACCAGTTAGGACTCCTTATATAACAAGGAACAGAATCCCAGTATAACCACCTTAAGAAAAGTGTTGGCTGGACATGGTGCCTCATGCCTGTAATCCCAGCACTTTGGGAGACCAAGGCAGGCAGATCACCTGAGGTCAGGCGTTCAATACCAGCCTGGCCAACATGGTGAAACTCTGTCTCTACAAAAATATAAAAGCTAACCGGGCATGATGGCGGGTGCCTGTAATCCCAGCTACTTGGGAGGCTGAAGCGGGAGAATCGCTTGAACCCGGGAGGCAGAGGTTATAGTGAGCTGAGATTGCACCATTGCACTCCAGCCTGGGTGACAGAGTAAGACTCCATCTCAAAAGGAAAAAAAAAAGTTGTATTTATTGGTTAGTATAACTGAACATTTTATACACAGGCACACTGTGGGCTTGGCTTGAGAGAGAGCTCAAGTGGCAATGTGGGAGGGGTTGTTTCCCAAAGGAAAATCAGTGATTGTTTTACCAAAAAAGTGAATTGACATTGTGGTAGCCAAACCCCAAAGTGACCCTAAGGATCCTCACATGCTGGTCTTCACATACACCCTCCCACATGCACTAAGTTTACTCTATGTAGCCAATAGAATATGACTATTCTATTATGAATATATATGAATATATGAATATGAAGTGAAAACGCTGGCAATTAGGTTTTAAAAAACTATGGCTTTCCTGTCTCTCTCTCTCTCTCTTTCTCTCTCGCGCGCGCGCGCGCGCGCACACACACACAAATATATACATTACTCACTTGGGGAGAAGCCAACTGCCATGTCATAACACTCAGGCAACCTACACAGAGGCTGACTGAAGCCTCCAGCCAACAGCCAGCAAGGAAGAGGTCCTGCCCACACCATGGGAGTGAGCTTGGAAGCAGTCTCCAACCCCAGTTGAGCCTTGAGATGATGGTGGCCCCGGCTGACAGCTTGACTGTAACCTCACAAGCAACCCTGATGCAGAACCATCCCACTAAGCTGCTCCCAGATTCCTAACCCCCAGAAACCATGTGAGATAATATGATTGCTGGTTAAACTGGGGGGTAATTTGTCACATAGCAGTAAGTAACTAACACAGACGGTGAGGCAAAAATAGTTGCGCATTAAGTCAATAATGGGATTGATGGGGCAGCAGCAAAGGGTGGAGACAAATTGGAGAAATATTGAGAAGACCAATTACAACAACTTGGTGATCAACTTGACATAATAGATAAAGAAGAGATAAGAATAAAATTTCAAGCTAGGCACAGTAGCTCATGCCTGTAATCCCAGCACTTTGGGAGGCCAAGGCCGGCAGACTGCTTGAGCCCAGGAGTTCAAGACCAGCCTGGGCAATATGGTGAAACCCCATCTTTATAAAAACTACAGAAAAATTAGCCTGGCATGGTGGCACACCTGTAGTCCTAGCTACTGGGGAGGTTGAGGTGGGAGGATCGCTTGAGCCCAGGATGCGGAGGTTGCAGTGAACCAAGATTGCTCCACTGCACTCCAGCCTGGGTAACAGAGTGAGACCCCATCTCAAAAAATTTTTTTGTATTTAAAAAAAGAATAAAATTTCACTTCCAGGCTGGAGTATGGGTATGTAGCATGGGTGCAATAGAGGGGTCAGAGAATAGAGAATGAATGGGTAATGCCCATGAGTTCCCTCAGGCTTACCGATTTAGAAGTTCCTGGGCCATACTAGGAGGAGATTCCATCAGGCAGTAGGATGCATATGTTTGAAGCATAGGAGACAAATATGAGCCATTTTTTTAAAAATTGAGAAAAATCCCCATATATGTGACAGTTGATACCATGAAAACAGATAGTCACCCAGGTTTTCATTGAGGCAAAGATTTGAAGGGAGAGCTGGGCACAATGACTCATACCTATAATCCTAGCTACTTGGGGGGCTGAGGCAGGAGGATCACTTGAGTCCAGGACTTCAAGACTAGCCTGGGCAACATGGTGAGACCCAGTCTCTAAAAACATTTTAAAATTTAAAAAATTAAAAATAAAATTTTTTAAAAATTCAAGATGTGGAGGGAGTATTCTGTGCACAGATTAAGAATGTGTTTGCCTTGGAAGGAGCTTTCCAATGACCAGTGCACAAAGGGCCATGAGCCCAGAAGAGCACAAGCATAAATACTATGGGGGGTGAGAATTCAAGGAAGACAAGCTGACCAAAGGCTTATAATTAGGGCTGGGACTAAGGATCAAAGGAATATGATTAACTTGCCTTAGAATTCAGACAGAACCTTGGCACAATTGGTTTGTCTCCACTCTTGACCTGGTACATTCGTATATGTCAGTGTGGCTCACATGCTATGGATTAGTCCATCAAAAACACATTCCTGCTTTATTGCATTTTACATTTAATTTTAAATAAATGCTCCTTTCGGTTGTTATTACAAGGTATGGTAAGTGCATATTTAGTGTTTTATTCCGGAAGCCATTTGCCAACCATGACCTGGTCTGACATCTGGGCCATAGTCACCACTGCTCAAACGTATCTCCCCTTTCTCTAAATTCCTGTAGCACTTAATGCTTGTACATTTCCTCTAGCAGTTATCACAGACTTTCTTGGAATGTGATTATTTGTAGACAGATTATAAATTCTTTGGTGTTAGAGACCCTGTTTTACAGATCTTTGCACCCCTCTCAGTAAGAAGCACAGTTTCCTGCTCATAAGTTGTAAACAAGTGCACAAACAAGATTGTACAGGATGTCACTTGGACTGGCTGACCAGTGCCACTCGCTGTCCTTGGGTAATGGCATATCCTGTTCTCATGGTTAAACTCTCTTAAGCAGCTATATCTCTGCTGTCTGAAGCTACCCCTACCCATTACTAATTGTCTCATCATAGAACAATGAGATTCTCTCTACCCTAATAATTTGCAGTTTTTAACTGAGAAGCCCAAAGGTGAAGCATCTTAATGACAGCAGGTCAGAAGGAAGGTGACTTTCCCATCTGTGGCTGAAGTACCCAGGGCTGCCCTTGTACCAGCACCTCCTAAAACTGGGTTGTTTAAGCCTCCCAGATCTCACGAGATGCCCCCAGCACCTTCCACTAATTTCCTCTCTCTGCATAAGATGGCTCAAGTTGGCTTCTGTAACTTGAGAGCAAAACAGCTTAACATACAACATGATGGCCGGGCGCGGTGGCTCAAGCCTGTAATCCCAGCACTTTGGGAGGCCGAGATGGGTGGATCACGAGGTCAGGAGATCGAGACCATCCTGGCTAACACGGTGAAACCCCGTCTCTACTAAGAAATACAAAAAACTAGCCGGGCGAGGTGGCGGGCGCCTGTAGTCCCAGCTACTCGGGAGGCTGAGGCCGGAGAATGGCGTGAACCCGGGAGGCGGAGCTTGCAGTGAGCTGAGATCCGGCCACTGCACTCCAGCCTGGGCTACAGAGCGAGACTCCGTCTCAAAAAAAAAAAAAAAAAAAAAAAAAAAAAAAAAAACATACAACATGACCCAGTGTAAGCAATCAAAAATGGATTTATCATTAAGGATTCAGAAGTGTCTCATGAAATCCAAAGGTCAGAATGTGCTCAGGCCTGAGGAGGAGTCTGAAACAGGAAGTGGGAACTGTCAAGAACTCAGATATGTACAATTTCCATCTCCCTCTTCTGTTTTTTTATGTCATTTGCTCACCTCCTGCAGTTTGGCTTTCCTCGCCTCTCAATCTATATGGGAGAAGGTGACCACACCCTATCACCCAGTTTTCATATCACTTCCATTCAAAAGTAGATCCCGGCTGGGTGCAGTGGCTCACACCTATAATCCCAGCACTTTGGGAGGTCAAGGCAGGAGGATCACCTGAGGTCAGGAGTTCAAGACCAGCCGGGCCAGCATGATGAAACCCCGTCTCTACTAAAAATACAAAAATTAGCTAGGCATGGTGGTGGGCGCCTGTAATCCCAGCTACTCGAGAGGCTGAGGCGGGAGAATTACTTGAACCTCGGGGGCAAAGGTTGCAGTGAGTTGAGATCACACCACTGCACTCCAGCCTGGGTGAAAGAGCGAGACTCTGTCTCAAAACAAAAGAAAACAAAACAAAACAAAAAAGTAGATCCCAGAATGAGCATGGAACCTGTGAGTCTCAATTCCAAGTTCCCTGGAAAGGAAAATCTGATTGGCTACGTTTGGGTGAGGTGTCTATTCTGGTCCAATCAAAGATGAGGTCACATGGTACAAACATGGCTGCCAAAGAGCTCACCTCATAGATAAGGATGATGTTTCTGAGGATTATTGTCAACAAAGGTGAAACCTCAAATGTTGAATAAACAAGCAGCTCCACTTCAAAATGGCCCTGACTGCCCTAGATTAAATTCCCAAGCACCCACCAACCTTTCCCCAAAGCAGGCCAAACCAGCTTATCTTCCAGCACTAGGCTCTGCTTTGGCAAAGACATGTGAAGCCATCTTATCTGCCTGGGTCATGCCTATCTTCCTCGCATAACTAGGCGCAAGAAGATATCCTAATGGTTACCTACTGTAATTGTAACATTCAGGAATAATCGGAGGCCTGCTGTATGCCCAGGTACTGTTCAAGGAGTTCCATAGGCTTCTTTCATTTGACCCCCTCAACAGCCCTAAGAGAGGTACTGCTAATCCTATTTTATGGTAGAGGAAATATATTCTGAGAAGTTGGTTTCCCAAGCTCAATAACTATTAGTGACAGTGTAGGATTCAAGCCCAAGAGCTCTTCCAGTGGGCCAAGGTCAACTCTGGGATGGAACAGAGGAGTGAACAGAGTGGAGTTGAGTGCCTTGGCCAGGGAAGCAGAGGCTAAAATGGATACTGAGTTTAGGCTGAGGGGCTCGGACACTGTGGATGCCCTGCTTAGTTTCTGAGGCTCTGACACTCCCCACAGCCCTAATTCAGCATATGCCTCTCTTACTCAACCTTCCCCAGTAAAATAGGGCTAATAAGGAGCAGAGTAGCATGATGATACAGTGACTTACCTTTTGAGTCTCAAAGCATTTTATAAGCATTGCCTGTCCTGGGCAGATTTAAGATAGACCAAATTTAGACGACATACCAATAATAATAACTCACATTTATCACGTGCTTACTGTTCCTGACACATGCTCAGAACTTTGTGTGCATTAAACCACCTACTTCCCCAAAACACAACAAGCTTTCATAAGAGGAGACTGAGGCTTAGAAAATAACTTCCAGGCAGGGGGTGGTGGCTCACATCTGTAATCCCAGCACTCTGGGAGGCCGAGGCAGGCAGATTGCTTGAGCTCAGGAGTTTGAGACCAGCCTGGGCAACATGGTGAAACCCCGTCTCTACAAAAAATTAGTCGGGCGTGGTGGCACGTGCCTGTAGTCCCAGCTACAGGGGAGCTGGGATAGGAGGATTGCTTCGACCCAGGAGGTTGAGGCTGCAGTAAGCTGAGACTGCACCACTGCACTCCAGCCTGGGTGACAAAGTGAGATTCCGTCAAAAAAAAGAGAAAGAAAGAAAGAGAGAGAGAGAGGGAGGGAGGGAGGGAGGAACTTTCCAAATTTCAACAGCAAGTATGCATTTGAACCCAAGCAGTTTATCCCAAAGAGCCTCAAACTTTTACCGTATTTCAAACAAATAAATATTGGATGTAGGGCTGAGCACAGCGGCTCATGCCTGTAATCCCAGCACTTTGGGAGGCCAAGGTTGGAGGATCACTTGAGCCCAGGAGTTTAAGACCAGCCCAGGCAACATAATGAGACCTCATCTCTACAAAAAATTCAAAAATTAGCCAGACGTGGTGGTCTGCACCTGTGGTCTCAGCTACTCAGGAGGCTGAGATGGGAGGATCGCTTGAGCTCACGAGGTCGAGGCTGCAGTGAGCTGTGATCATGCCACTACATTCCAGCCTGGGTAACGGAGTGAGACCCCGTCTCAAAACAAACAAACAACAACAACAACAAAAAAAAAAAACAATAGAGGTACGCTGAAGAAAAACTTAAGAACATATCCAGAGAAGTTTAAGAAAGGAATTTGTTACACAAGAGGAAATAAGGCCAAGGAGACATTCTCTCTAAAGGGAACCAGCAGAATGGCAAGGCAGCTCTGGGTTATGAAGAGCAGCTTCCACCTCCTCCAGGAGGTCAAGGTTATCTTTACATCAAGCTCTTAACCATGGCGCCTGCTCTGCTCAGCGTGCCTCTGTGTGAATGCGGGGGGGGATGTGAACCCCTGGGGAACACAGCACGACTTTCCAAGGGGTACTTGGAATTCCATTTTAAGAGACCCACCTACCATTCTAGATCCTCCACTTCGAAAGAATGCTTTCCTAATTTGATTTGATGGTGAACTCTCCCGTGGTCCAGGTGTCTTTTTTTTTTGAGACAGAGTCTCACTCTGTCACCCAGGCTGAAGTGCAGTGGTGCAATCTCCGCCTCCCAGGTTCAAGTGATTCTCTTGCCTCAGCTTCCTGAGTAGCTGGGATTACAGGCGCACACTACCATGCCCAGCTAACTTTTGTATTTTTAGTAGAGATGGGGTTTCATCATATTCAAGGCCAGGGTGATCTCGAACTCCTAGTCCCAGGTGATCTGCCTGTCTTGGCCTCCCAAAGTGCTGGGATTACAGGCGTGAGCCACTGCGCCTGACCCAGGTATCTCCTTTTTAACAGCCCTTTCCCCTCTAGACAAAGATTCAAGATGACTGAGAGGTTACCTTTCTTTTTGTCAGGTGAGAAAGCAGCACCTCGGAGGCCCCAAACAAAGGGACACATTGGGTGGCATTGAGAAAGCCAATGAGTCTCATGATGAGATAACAAATCCTTTCAGAAATCAAATGGTTTTCAATCTTTTTTCTTTTTTTGGAGACAAAAAAAGCCAGGCTGGAGTGCAATGGCACAATCATGGCTCACTGCAGCCTCAACCTCCAGGGCTCAAGCGATCCTCCCCCTTCAGCCGCCTGAGTAGCTGGGACTACAGGTGCATGCCACCATGCCCAGCTCAAAAAAAAAAGACAAACATACATAACCAAGTTGCTGGCTACTGTATCAAGTATAATTTTGTATCATTCAAGGAATTTTAAAAATCGAGTGACTTTGCTTTAACAAAACTCCATCCATCCCCACATCCTTGTTTATATTAATATAAATGTTCCTTAGCACTTACAAGTATAAATATCTTTCTCCCGATGAATATTATTTATCCACAGTTATATTTTAAAAGCTCTATCTACCTCATTAAGACATGTATTTCTAGTAAAATTACTTTGGAAATGAAATAATTCTCAAAATTTTTATTATGTTTATGTTGTTTTGCTCATAGGCAATTAAAATTCACTATATACATTTACATATATAATTTTAATGCATAGAATATGAAAGGGTGTTTTAAAACACTTTCAGAGATAAAAACATTATATTGTGATAAAAGTCTGCGAGTGAAGTAGAATGACAGTGAGTTCAAATGGAAAAGGAATGATATAATTTCTGTCATATTAGAGAGGCTGGTTTCTATGTGTTAAAATGAATCTGCCGGGCATAGTGGCTACACCTGTAATCCCAGCACTTTGGGAGGCTGAGGTGGACGGATCACGATGTCAGGAGTTTGAGACCAGCCTGGCCAACATAGTGAAAACCGGTCTCTACTAAAAATACAAAAAATTAGCCGGGCATGGTAGCAGGCACCTGTAATCCCAGCTACTCGGGAGGCTGAAGCAGGAGGATTACTTGAATCTGGAAGGCAGAGGTTGCAGTGAGCCAAGATCACACCATTGCACTCTAGCCCAGGTGATAGTACGAGACTCGTCTCTGAAAAAATAATAAAATGGATCATCATCAGTATCAAATTGTGATAGAGGCCAGGCATGGTGGCTTATGCCTACAATCCCAGCATTTGGGGAGGCTAAGGCAGGAGGATCATTTGAGGCCGGGAGTTGGAGCCTAGTCTGGGCAACATAGCAAGACCATCTCTTAAGAAAAAGGAAAAAATGGTGATGGTATGCAGGTTTTAAGGGATTTATCTAAAAGAGTGATATAATGGCTTTATTCTGAAATGTCAATACTGTTTTGTTTTGTTTTAGCCTTTTAGTAGCCTGAAGCCCGGGTTTTTAGTTTCTGTCTCTAGTGATAAGCAGAAAAGAGGGATGAGGAAGGGGCTTTACTGGCCCAACCAGAAACAGAAACTAAGAACCCGTGACTATATTATCTCTCGGACACTTAAAAGGTAGGTGAACAGTAAGATTGGAAGAGCACAGGCCTGAGCTAAGGAGCTCAACACATTAACACAGGGAAGTGGGCTTAAAAGGGTGAGTGTTATGGGAGTTACCCTGGCCCAGGGAGAGTGTAGACACTTGGCCTCACATTAAATCCTGTCCCTGACTTCCCTCATCAGATGACATTCTGTGAAGCATATGGCTTTTCTTAAAGGGCCATTTCATGCCCTCTCTTGGGCACCTCTCTCCTTCTTTGCAGTGGGTCACTAAGCCTATAGAAGTACTTTCAAAGTCACTGATTCTCAAACTCAGAGAACCACCAGAGTTGGACCTGTCAGGCCTCTGAGCCCAAGCCAAGCCATCGCATCCCCTGTGACTTGCACGTATACACCCAGGTGGCCTGAAGTAACTGAAGAATCACAAAAGAAGTGCAAATGCCCTGCCCCGCCTTAACTGATGACATTCCACCACAAAAGAAGTGAAAATGGCCGGTCCTTGCCTTAAGCGATGACATTACCTTGTGAAATTCCTTTTCCTGGCTCATCCTGGCTCAAAAAGCTCCCCTACTGAGCACCTTGTGACCCCTACTCCTGCCTGCCAGAGAACAACCCCCCTTTGACTGTAATTTTCCTTTACCTACCCAGATCCTATAAAACGGCCCCATCCTTATCTCCCTTCGCTGACTCTCTTTTCAGACTCAGCCCACCTGCACCCAGGTGATTAAAAAGCTTTATTGCTCACGCAAAGCCTATTTGGTGGTCTCTTCGCACGGACGCACATGACAGGACCCATTGGAAGGTCTGCTTAACAATGCGATTTCCAGGTCTTCCTTAAACCCATGGAATCAGATTCTCTGAAGTCTTTGAAAGAAACTGTCCCAAACAGAAGCTGGAGTAGAGCGCTGTGGTTGGTGTAAATAGCTGTTGCTTCCTGGAAGAACTTTGCATTCCCAACAAAACTGAGCAAATTTCTAACAGACTTTAATGAGTTTAAGATCCCTTTCTAGGAGCCTCACCCAGCTCCTTGTGGCCTTGGGAGGGGCCTAAGGACCTTTCACCAATTCTAGAAGGCCTCTGATAATCTTTAACCAGACATTCTTTTTTTTTTTCTCCCTGGTCTCTAGTCTAGCAATGATTGTCTAAACTACAACTGTCCAATGGCAACATAATGCAAACCACAGAGGCAAGCCACATATATAATTTTAAATTTTTTAATGGCCGTATCTTTTTTTTTTTTTTTTTTTTGGAGACAAGGTCTCACTCTATTACCCAGGCTGGAGTGCAGTGGCACAATCTGGACTCACTGCAGCCTCTGCCTCCCAGGCTCAAGAGATCCTCCCCCCTCAGCCTCCCAAGTAGCTGGGACTACAGGCATCTGCCACCATGCTCGGCTAATTTTTGTATTTTTTGTAGAGATGAGGTTTTGCTACATTGCCAAGGCTGATCTCAAACTCCTGGGCTCGAGCAATCTGCCTGCCTTGGCCTGCCATAGTGCTGGGATTACAGGCGTGAGCCACTGCACCCAGCCAGCCATACCTTTTTTTTTTTTTTTTTTTTTTTTGAGACGGAGTCTCACTGTGTCTCCCAGGCTGGAGTGCAGTGGCGCGATCTCGGCTCACTGCAAGCTCCGCCCCCCGGGTTCACGCCATTCTCCCGCCTCAGCCTCCCAAGTAGCTGGGACTACAGGCGCCCGCTACCGCGCCCGGCTAGGTTTTTGTATTTTTAGTAGAGACGGGGTTTCACCATGTTAGCCAGGATAGTCTCGATCTCCTGACCTTGTGATCCACCCGCCTCGGCCTCCCAAAGTGCTGGGATTACAGGCTTGAGCCACCGCGCCCGGCCCAGCCATATCTTTTAAAAGGTAAAATAAAACTAGTGAAATTAATTTTGAATAATATATTTTACTGAATTTGATATATCTAAAATATTATTATTTCAACATACAATAAATATCGAAGTAACGAATGTGATACTTTACATTTTTACCAATTAAGTATTTGAAATCTGGTGTGTATTTTACACTTCTAGCACATCTCAATTCAGACTAGCCACACTTCAAGTGCTCAAGAGCCACATCTGGCTTGTGGTTCCATATTGGCCAGCAAATATTTAAACATTCTTATTTTTTCCTTTTAAAATGTCTCTGCCCACACCAGGCAAGGTGGCTCATACCTGTAATCCCAGCAGTTTGAGAGGTCGAGTGGGGAGAATTACTTGAACCCACGAGTTTGAGACCAGCCTGGGCAACATAGCGAGACCTCATCTCCTCAATAAATAAAAAATTAGCTGGGCATGGTGGTACAGGCCTATAGTCCCAGCGACTTGGGAGGCTGAGGTGGGAGGACCACTTGAACCCAGGAGGTCGAGGCTGCAGTGAGCCTTGATTGTACCCTTGTACTCCAGCCTGGGTGACAGAAATAGACTCTCTCTCTCAAAAAAAAAAGTCTCTGCCAAGAGAGAAATCTTTGAGTTCGTTTCTTCTCCTTTTAGAAAGCCTCCTGCCTTGCAGCAAGTTTGAAACAAAGCTTTGACATGTATTTGTAATCAGTGTGTCTGAAAAGTTGCAGGGCTGGCTGGGAGAGGGGTGGGTCCTTAGAAATCTGACTTTTAACAGCTGCCCCAGGTGATTCTTGTGCACATTTCAATTTTTGGATCACTCTTCTAACTAGTCCATGTCACATTTACATCCAAGTTGGTGGCCAGCTGTGCATGGTAGCTCACACCTGTAATCCCAGTACTTTGGGAGGCCAAGGTCGGTGGATCATTTGAGCCTAGGAGTTCAAGACCAGCTGGGAAAC
Organism: Theropithecus gelada; assembly: GCF_003255815.1. Lineage (NCBI taxonomy): Eukaryota > Metazoa > Chordata > Mammalia > Primates > Cercopithecidae > Theropithecus > Theropithecus gelada. Next base: position 71,163,192 of record NC_037675.1, on the reverse strand, counting down.
ATGGGGAGACCCCATTTCTACAAAAAAAAAAAAAAAAAAAAAAAAATTAATTAGGCAAGTGGAGTGGCGTATGCCTGTAGTCCCAGCTTCTTGGGAGGCTGTGATAATTGGATTGCCTGAGCTTGGGAGAGAGAGGTTGCACTGAGCCATGATAGTGCCACTGCACTCCACCCTGGGCGACAAAGCAAGATTCTGTTTCAAAAAATAAAATAAAATAAAAAGCTGGTGGCCAATTCTTCCCCAGATGTCTCTATAGAAACCTGTTTGGGCCAGGCACGGTGGCTCATACCTGTAATCCCAGCACTTCAGGAGGCCGAGGCGGGTGGATCACCTGAGGTCAGGAGTTCAAGACCAGCCAGGCCAATGTGGTGAAACCCTATCTGTACAGAAAAATACAAAAATTAGCCAGGCATGAAAGGCTGGGCGCGGTGGCTCACGCCTGTAATCCCAGCACTTTGGGAGGCTAAGGCGGGTGGATCACAAGGTCAGGAGTTCGAGACCAACCTGGCCAACGTAGTGAAACTCCGTCTCTACTAAAAATACAAAAATTAGCCGGGCGTGGTGGCACATGCTTGTAGTCCCAGCTACTCGGGAGGCTGAGGCAGGAGAATTGCTTGAACCTGGGAGGCGGAGGTTGTAGTGAGCCAAGATCGCGCACTCTAGCCTGGGCAACAGATTGAGACTCTGTCTCAAAAAAAAAAAAAAAAAAAAAAATTAGCCAGGCATGATGGTGGTGCCTGTAATCCCAGCTACTCGGGAGGCTGAGGCAGGAGAATCGCTTGAACCCAGGAGGCCGAGGTTGTAGTGAGCCGAGATGGCGCCACTGCACTCTAGGCTGGGCAACAGAGCAAGACTCCATCTCAAAAAAAAGAAAAGAAAAGAAACCTGTTGGTCAAATTCTTTCATACTTGGGAAGCAGTGACAGATGCAGGAGCTCAATGTACTGCTTCTCTGGGAGTACTGGCCTCAACAAAGGAGTATCAGGGTCCTGACTCTGGCCCTGCTACATGTCTCAAACATAAAACCTTTAAACATGTGCCTTGTACATAGAAAAGACTCAGTAAATGGCATCTGGTTGTTTTTTGGTTTTTTTTGTTTGTTTGTTTGTTTGTTTTGAGACAAGTCTTACTCTGTCGCCCAGGCTGGAGTGCAATAGCGCAATCTCGGCTCACTGCAAACTCCGCCTTCCAGGTTCAAGCAATTCTCATGCATCAGTCTCCTGAGTAGTGGGATTACAGATGTGGACCACCATGCCCGGCTAATTTTTGTATTTTTTGTAGAGATAGGGTTTCACCATGTTGGCCAGGCTGGTCTCAAACTCCTGACTTCAAGTGATCTGTTCACCTCAGCCTCCCAAAGTGCTGGGATTATAGGGGTGAGCCACCACACTGGGCCATGGCTGCTATTTTTAGGTAGTCTGGCTTCAGAACCAGGTTCTACCATGTATAGTTGTGATCTGAGCACATTACTTGACTCAGAGTCTTCATCTTTACTATGGGGATAACATCATTCTATTTCACAGTGTTGTGATAAGACCCATTAAACCCCACTGGTGCATACCCATAGTTTATTTATTTATTTATTTATTTTTATTTTTTTGAGATGGAGTCTCATTCTGTCACTCAGGCTGAAGTACAGTGGTATGATCTCGGCTCACTGCAGCCTCCGCTTCCTGAGTTCAAGCAATTCTCCTGTCTCAGCCTCCTGAGTAGCTGGGACTACAGGCGTGCACCACCACACTTGGCTAATTTTTGTATTTTTAGTAGAGACATGGCTTCGCCACGTTGGCCAGGCTGGTCTTGAACTCCTGACCCCTGGTGATCTGCCCGCCTTGGCCTCCCAAAGTGCTGAGATTACAGGCATGAGCCACTGCACCTGGCCAACATACCCACAGTTTAAAAAGGTAGGGTGATAAGGAAAGACACATACTATGACCATTCCTGGGCATCTCCTCATAAGGGAGTGGGGAAAGATTTTTATAGGGTTCGGAGGTTATGCTGAATGATTTGGGGATGGAACAAGGGAAAGCAGGAGCAGCTCTGGATTGAGTGTCACAGTGAAGCAAGGACAGTTTGGCAGTTGGGTTTCTCAGGAATATTTGTTCAGGAGGCAGGAGGAACCAGGGTATCACTGGTATAAAAAAATGTAATAATGGGAAAAGAGAGAGGTTGTGTGGCCTTGGCCACAGTCCCTTAGAAACACTGGTTGAGGTTCTGTTAGAAACTTGGACTGCCAGCAGAGCTAGGAAGTGAATTCAGGACCATCTTTCCCGGACAATTACAGAATTAAGCTACATGTGGAATGCTGCATTCAAAAACCCCTTATCTGAAGCTCTGCACCTAGGTTGAAAATCGAAGTTGCTGCGTGTGACAGTGACCTGCACAGCTCAGAACTTTCAGGCAAGAATGGGATGTTCCATGTTCATTGAAAAAATGTCTAGTAGCAACACTGCTCATTGTCCATGATTTTAGAGAACAAGGTTTCTCAGCACTAGGTCATTGATGTTAAATAACAAAAACAGCCAGGCACAGTGGCTCACACCTGTAATTCCAGTGCTTTGGGAGGGTAAGGTGGGTAGATTGCTTGAGCCCAGGAGACTGAAACCAGCCTGGGCAATATGACGTAACCCCATCCCTACAAAATATACAAAAATTAGCCAGGCATGGTGGCATGCACCTGTAGTCCCAGCTACTCGGGAAGCTGAGGTGGGAGGCTCACCTGAGCCTGGGAGATTGAGGCAGCAGTGAGCCACAATTGTGCCACAGGACTCCAGCCTCGCAACAGGGTGAGACCCTGTCTCAAAACAAACAAATAAAAAAAGCATCCTAGAGGATCCTGTCCTAAGACTCCCAGCAAATTTCCCAGAGCTAAAGATTCTCTTTTTGGCCAGGCACAGTGGCTCATGTCTGTAATCCCAGCACTTTGGGAGGCTGAGGCAGGCGGATCACAAGGTCAGGAGACCGAGACCATCCTGGTTAACATGGTGAAACCCCATCTTTACTAAAAATACAAAAAAATTAGCCGGGCGTGGTGGCGGATGCCTGTAGTCCCAGCTACTTGGGAGGTTGAGGCAGGAGAATGGCGTGAACCCGAGAGGAGGAGCTTGCAGTGAGCCGAGATCATGCCATTGCACTCCAGCCTAGGCGACAGACCAAGACTCTGTCTGAAAAAAAAAAAAAAAGATTATCTTTTTGTCATAATCATTGCTTTCATTGTCTAAGAATTCTTTTTTGACTCAGTCAGGGCTTTGATCCTGGACTTTGTTTCGTTTCCTATTGTGAAAGGAAAATATCTTGAGCCCCTGAGACCTGTCTCAGATTTTCTGGGTTCACATTTTGGTAGCCATGAAGAGATTCAGAATGGAGATGTCCCTGACCTTTGACAAGTCTCCTATCGGTGCCTGGTACCAGCATGAGCTAACTTTATGGTTCACATCAATAGGACAATTTGCTGAGGTCTGAGAGCACCCCCTCCAGAGAATCCCTGATGTCCCAAAATGTGGTCGAGATCATACGTTTATTTTGCTGTACAACTCCTCTCTTTTTCTTTGGAGTTTTATTTGCTTCCAACACAAGGAAAGCAAGTTTTTCCGGCTTCCTTGATGATGAAGGCAGGTAACTCCATGGAGTTTGAGCTCTCTTCTAACAGGGAAGATGAGTTGTATTTTTTCTCTGCTTCTAGGATGTTAGAGAGCAGTCTTCAGCCTGAGCCCCATTCCTAGGTAAGTAACCGAATTGGGGTTTGTCTTGGCTAAAGTTAAGATTAACAACCAGCTGGTCTTAATTTCTTCTCACCATTAGAGCACTCAGTGATCATATTGTTGAGGTTTTTTATTGTTGTTGTTTGTTCCTGTCTGGTTTTGTCCTAATTCTAGTTTAGAGATGCATTCTAAAGGGTCTTCTTTATTGCGTTTTCTCCCAAATTTAATCTTTTTTTTTTTTTTTTTTTTTGAGACGGAGTCTCGCGCTGTGTCACCCAGGCTGGAGTGCAGGGGTGCGATCTCGGCTCACTGCAAGCTCCGCCTCCCAGGTTCACGCCATTCTCCTGCCTCAGCCTCCGAGTAGCTGGGACTACAGGCGCCCGCCACCATGCCCGGCTAGTTTTTTGTATTTTTAGTAGAGACGGGGTTTCACCATGTTAGCCAGGATGGTCTCGATCTCCTGACCTCGTGATCCACCCGCCTCGGCCTCCCAAAGTGCTGGGATTACGGGCTTGAGCCACCGTGCTTGGCCTTCCAAATTTAATCTTAATTCAGTTTGTCTGTGTGTATTTGCATGAGGAACTGAACTGTTGTTTTCATATGTTAATGAGAGACTGAGTTTTCTCAGTTCCGAAGAGAAAGGGCATTTTGCTTCTCCCCACTGAAAGGCACTCCTGGGTGACTGGGGGCCTTGTGGGAGTGTCTAGGGGGTTGACTCCCTGCTATGTGCAGTAGCCCTGCAGGGAAATTCCCAACAAAGATTAATTTTTTTTTTTTTTTTTTTTTTTTTTTTTGAGACGAAGTCTCGCTCTGTCGCCCAGGCTGGAGTGCAGTGGCCGGATCTCAGCTCACTGCAAGCTCCGCCTCCCGGGTTCACGCCATTCTCCTGCCTCAGCCTCCCAAGCCGCTGGGACTACAGGCGCCCGCCACCTCGCCCGGCAAGTTTTTTTGTATTTTTTAGTAGAGACAGGGTTTCACCGTGTTAGCCAGGATGGTCTCGATCTCCTGACCTCGTGATCCGCCTGTCTCGGCCTCCCAAAGTACTGGGATTACAGGCTTGAGCCACTGGGCCCGGCCCAAAAATTAATTTTAAAAACGGCTTGTTAGCCGGGCACAGTGCCTCACGCCTGTAATCCCAGTACTTTGGGAGGCCGATACAGGCGGATCATGAGGTCAGGAGATCGAGACCATCCTGGCTAATACGGTGAAACCCTGTCTCTACTAAACATACAAAAAATTAGCCAGGCATGGTGGCACGCACCTGTAGTCCCAGATACTCGGGAGGCTGAGGCAGGAGAATCACTTGAACCCGGGAGGTGGAGGTTGCAGTGAGCCTAGATCGTGCCACTGTACTCCAGTCTGGGCGACAGAGTGAGACTACGTCTCAAAAAAAAAAAAAAAAAAAAGACTTGTCCAGGAAATGCGTATCAGGGCTGATTAGACAGCATTTTGAGCCTTCTCCGAGGTCATAGACCTCTCAAGAGAGAAACTGAGACACGTAAAAGGGTGGAAACGACTCAGTGGTGACAGACTCTGGAGTCCTGCCCACAAACAGCACATGTTAATCTACCACACAAAAACCCCAGACCACAGCTCAGGTGCTCCTTTTAAGAAATAAAAAGAAGCGTGAAACAAACAATCTAAGAATGAGGAGAAAACAAGGAGAATGACCCCCTTTTCAGCACTCCCTCGGTTTTATGGCACCTCTACTTGTCAAAGTTTATGTAAAATGAAAATAATAAGATCTTTGTGAACATTTACATTAAGGAAAAAGAGCCCTAAAATTGACCTGCAAATTACAGAGTTCCTAAATCCTCTTTTTCTCTGTCCTTTCCTGCCTGCTCTAAATCTGCTGTTACTTTTCTATTAAGACAAAACCACTGTTTAGATCCAACAAGTTTTCTGCAAGCCAGTAAATTTGTATTTATCTCATGGCTAAAAGCTCTGAAATAAAAACTGCAGGATCTCTGTGTGTGTGTGTGTATTTAAAAGGCCTTTATAATTTCTATAATCCAAACTTTCTTTTTTTTTTTTTTTTTTTTTTTTTTTTTTTTTT